>NC_090874.1:56511288-56563788 GCF_036669935.1 Montipora foliosa
CATTTTTATGTAAGTTGACCATCAAGGCTTTTTTTTATGGCAAAGATGGATATTCCTGATATCCAACACAATCTCTTTAATACAAAAGCTAATAGAGTGATTTTATGTCATTGTTTGACTGGATCTTGGGGACCTCATATAAACAGCAAGATTGAAGGGACAAAAGCCTGGGTTTCAAACAAACCAGAAAATATTTGTCCTAGTAATTGTTTGAACTTTTCATGGCAAAGCTATTTTTGATCTCTTGTTTACGCCAAAGCTTTCAAGTGCACTAACGTCTGCAAATAGACAGCCGCGCTACGGCTTTAGCAAATGCAATGATTTATGCAAAAAACAGACTGTCAGAAAAAAAATGTTTTGGACTTTACCTACAGTGTAAAGTAAGGTGTGAAAAGAATTAGTTAAATATCCTGAGTCCCTACAAACGACGTTGGAGTCACGACATTTGTTCACCACTTCGCTTGTGTGCGCTCACGTGCTTGACAAAATTGATGAAGCATTTTGCTTTTGGGCAAAGGACAGTCAAAAATCACAAAAGTAATGTACGTGCATTTTTTTGAACAGTTAGCCTTTGCCAAAGGTCAGCAGGGTCCGTTAAATAAAGGCTAGAAATACAAAAAAATTAAACAGATGATTGATTTTCCAAGTGTAAGTACCATGGATCACGTGCCAAACAGTTTCCTATCACTCTTACATTGAATATGAATGAAATATTGTTTTATTCCTTGTCTTTCTATTGGACAGTAACCTGTTAAAAAAGGTTTAACTTATTAATTCATCCAATTTATCCCAGAAAGACGCTGGTTTGTCAAACTAAGACGAACAGTATTCAGCTGTCGAGAACGGATAAGGATGTCTTGGGGTTACGGCAAAGAGAACGGTGAGCTCTTTATGATTATTTTTTCCTCTTCTTTGGAAGATAAACATTTCAAAATTGGTTTGCATTTCTCAGAATCTAGTTGGCTTTCTTTGGAATTTTACGCTAAATGAAAGTCTGTTAGAGAGGACAGCGGAATTTAATATCCTTTTTTATTTTGAAACAGGTCCTGCTAATTGGTACAAAGATTGTCCGATCGCCGTCAATGGCAGACGCCAGTCACCTATCGATTTAATCGATCCTGAAGTGAAGCGTGATTCGAACCTGAAGCCTTTGAAAGCATCTTATCCTCCATTTCCTATGTCCAAGATTCTAAATAATGGACATACCGCTCAGTTTTCGCCAGACGCCACTAGCAATTTATCAGGTAATATTAACATTTTTCAGCTGGTATTCAAGAATATGAATTTGCAAATAGCCTTCATCTTTTCTCGTCGTATTGAATTAATCCCAGAGACAAATGTAATTCATTCTTACAGATACGTATAACCCAACTACGACCGTGGTTTAAGACTTTAAGCCTTATGTCTTAAATTCTTTTTTCGGGAAGCACCAACCGTACGTCTCCTCGGTAATATCTACACCAAACTTTCAAATATTTGCATTGTGGCGGAAGAGTGATGTTTAGGCAAACTTACATTTGTGTATTTTTGACGTGTGCCAGAGTTACTGTTAAGAGACGAAAACGCGTGAACTATCGACTGAAAGCCTCCGGAAATTATCCTTGACCAACTCTATTAAAACCGTTCGGGATCAGGCCGGACTAATGATCGCTGTGACAGGGTTGTATTTTGCCATTTCGGTTGCCTGTTTCCAGGTTTCCCCCCGTTTTATGTGTATTTTGATATTGTAAAGCAGCGGAAGCTCTACCATTCAATTCGTTGATTGTTTTCTTGGTCACGTATAAACCGTTGGGTTTCTCGTGTATTGTCTTTCTCTGTATCAACACACGACGGAATTTACGTTAGGACATCGATTTTATTACAGGGGTTACTTAGAAACCACAGCTGCAAATCGTTCATGCAAGGCATATCTGTCCTTGCATGAGATTAGGTGTTTCCTTTACTATTGATGTTTGAGGGTTTTATTATTTTTCAAGTGCCTCGGTGATGATTTAAGATACATTCTTTACATCCTGATCTTGCACTTTCCCTTAATAGAATTCAGAGACAAAGCATGCGCAGTTTTCTATCAGAAACAAGTAATTTGTTCCAGGCCAGACGTCTCTTTTGGAGATTTGTCTCAGATGATAGAATCCATGTTCGAGAGCGAATTCAGGTCACGTAGACTACGTTTTCTCTGTTAACCTCATGGGATCGCTCCAATCCTTCTTACATAGCTTTTTTGGGATTGACGAGTGAAGCTCTTTTGTGACAGGGAAATATGTAATTTGATGTGGTTTGAGGTCAGTGGCGCTGTTCTCAATATAAGGAAGCAATACAAAGGATTTGGGATTAACATTTACTTCACAAGACGTAAATTGAATATTTTATGCTCATTTCAGATACAGACGTTAGCTCTTTTAATTTTCGTATTGAGCAATGTCAGATGGAAATTATATTGTGTTATGTCATCGTTTTTCCTTCCTTGTGGTATTTCTAGCTGGTTTAGGCACCGGTATGTAGTTGAGCCCTAGCTCTTTGAATACAACGCAGAGAGAGTTTGAGGGGATAAAGAACGACGTTTCGACAGAAATTTTCATCCTGGGACAAATTTTGTTTGAACTCGTCTCTCCCTGCCCCCTGTAATATGATTATAATCCATTAATTAATTAATTTTTTTGTAGTTTAATCATGTTACTCCGTCATCTTTCTTTTCTTCGGAGATATTAACAACTTTTGCTATCTTTAAATTCGAAGCAAAATAAAGTCATTGTATATTGTACAACTCATCAAACAGATACGGTCGAAGGAACCAGCCATAAGACACGTGCTAGAAGTTGCGAGACTGTTGACAAGTGTTAAACAATTGCTTCTGATTGGCTTAGAAAGTTGCAGGAAATTTTGGCCAATCACCAAAGTGGGAAACTTAACAATTAGTTAATTAATTTCAAAATGATCTTTGTCATTGATATCAACTCAACTCTAACACTGTTTGGTGTCAGAGGTTCGATTTCGTAAACGGTGCTTGTCGCGACGTGACGGTTATTCCTTTGATATTAAATATATTAAATAGCACACCCCTTTTAAAGGTTGGTTTCCATATGACGTCATCAATATTCTAAAATGTAAAATCACTGAGCCCCGGAGTTTTTAGCTTTCTTTGGTCATTAAACATGCTAAATATATTTCCTTTTGAAGGTTTTCAGTTCGATAGCAACCTTCGTTTTTATAGTAGGGCATTTTGAAATTCAGTGTTTTCACGCCACAGGATATCAAGATGGCCTAGAGAATGTGTCAAGTATGCTTGATAAAAATTACTCATTCAGTGATTTTTAGCAATCTAAACTGTTGTGGTATTGTGAAAAGTGTTAATGTGAATATCTGCTAGCTCAAAAGGGCGAACGGGTCGATTTTTATAGCAGAATTGAATTCCAGATGTTTTGATTGATTTCCGGCCGCCATTACTGTGTCCCTCTCCAGGACACAACTATGGCGTTTCCATACTGAGCTCTATAAATCTGTGTAAAACATTTTGACGGCTAACTTGAGTACGAAAGATCGCAAAGACCTGAGACTCGGCAAAGTAGATAAGCTATTAATCTCCTATAATATCACCAATTCTTGACTGTTTTTATGCAATAGTTTTGATTTTATTTTTTCGTTACGTGACAGTGAAAACCAGCAATTAGTTAATTAATTTCGAAATGATCTTTGTCATTGATATCAACTCAACACAATGAGTGAAGTCAGAGGTTCGATTTCGTAAACGGCGCTTGTCGCGACGTGACGGTTATTCCTTTAATATTAAATGGCACACCCTTTTTAAAGGCTGGTTTCCATATGATCGATACGATCGCTGAACTTTTTTCCAGCGATCGTAGGGTTCGTAATGATCATATGAGAACCAACCTTTAAATGAAAGCTTGAAGGGCAAATTGTTTTTTTCCTCGTGGATTTTGGTCACTTTCAATATGGCACTATGCACATGATCGTGCCCATTTTGGGTTCGGCAAATAACGATGTGTAGACCAGATACTTAAATAATTTAATGTTTCAAGGCTGGATTTTATTGGGACCACAATCTTACCTGAGTGAGCAAAACCGTGAAGAGGAACATTTATTGCTAATGTTGTTGGTAGTCGGTATCTTTTGTAAGAAAGTAAAAGGTTTCTGTGATCCAAACACTGCTGAGTTAGCTTGCACTTGCATCGCTTGTTCAGATTAGCTTCACCAAAAATAGAGTCGACGGATTCCATATCCTTTCCTAACTTGTCACCTACACCCAATAAAGACCTTCATGTGCTCGATGGAAACTCAGTGATGTGTGGACTTTATCGATGACTAATAATATCACTTGGGTGACATCGATCGTCTAGGGTCTGTTCTGACTCGAATTTCTCAATGTCTTTTTTCAAGGGTTTTGGGTGCCGCACGCATTCCTTCATTTCCCTCACATGCTCGCTCGCCGGTGTCTATTTTCTGACACTGACGTTCTGGGACTTAAATGAATGTGTCATTAAGATGATAGATCTGAATATTCGTAATTTCAGTCTCGAGAACACGTTGATAGAGTCGTCGTCCCTCACTTGCCCGGCCGATGGATCGAACTTTGATCGATGTTAGTGTAAACGCGTTTGTCTGTACGTCAGTTTTCTCACGTTCTGCTTTGTTAACAAGCTCTATCCACCTTCGAGCATCTGCAGAGCAAACAAATAGCTTCCTGATATACTGCGAGCAGCCCCTCAAAATCCTTGAAATCCAAAAAGAAAATTGGGGGTAACCACACATTTTTCAAAGATAATTAATCAGCAAATGTTAGAGTGATATACACATATGAAGTGAAATGTTGTTGAAACCCACTGGGAACTCGGAAAAATCCGAGCCCCAGATGGGATTCAAACCCACGACCCTCCGTGATCTAGTCGGATGCTCTAACCACTGAGCTACTGGAGACTCTATGGCGAGCAAGGGTGAAATGTGCGTCTTTTGACTCGAGCTGCACGACACAGCTACAGAGTCAAACAACCACTGACGTAGCTCATAACTTGCATCGCGCAAGTCACCTTAAAGCATATCTGAGATGCGGCCAACCAACCACCCAAGTGAGGGTGGCAACATTTGTGAAAACTTTAAAATGCAAAGCAATGAATGGCGTTCTCTGAAAAATGCATGGTTACCCCCAATTTTCTTTTTGGATACCAAGAGCACTAGCTAAGTTCTGCTTTCTCTGCATAGTTTTGAACCGTGCAAAAATATCTCTGTATTAATAAGCACCACCCATAGGAAATCCGAGTGTCTCGAGATGCGCAGGACGTATGCGCAATAACAGTAGTAGGCACCGTCCTTAATTTTGGCTTATTTTTCGCGTATAGATCTTTTGTCTTACGAGTTATTACGGCTGTAGACAGCTGGTTCTTTAGTTAAGGACTTTATATTTATCTTTGCCTGTTCTTCCACTGGTTTCAATTGTAGGATTGAACCATGCTTGGTGATCGAAGACTATGCGATCAAAGACAGAGTAGGGTATCGCGAACCGCCGCATTTTGACGTACATTTCCTCTTCCCTGCTGCGATCATGTGCCCGGCCCAGACAGACCAGGGGGTCGATAACTGACATAGTCGTTTTTTTGTACATTCAATTTTAAAATGAACACTAGGGCATTTTGTCAGACAAATGCAAACTAAAATACAGAGGGCTACGATTTATTTGTGAGACGTGTTCATCGTAATGTTTGTAGGCTTCGATCTTCTTCTAAAACAACCCCTGGCTGATTACATTATTTTCCTGAAATCCTCGAAAAAAAATTAAAACAAGTGAAATCGAGGTTAGAGAAATAAACTACCTTTAGAACAGTTTTCAATTTAGTGTCGAAAGTAATTAGCGAAGTGCTTTGGTTTATAATGACTTCACTCACTGATTGGTTCAAAGTTCTCGCGCGCTATTTTTTAAACCAACCAGAAGTGAAACCAATAGTGACTCGCGCGTGCACATTTTCCCGTGCTTTGTGTCGGCTACGTGTAATTACTTCGAGTTTTGATTGGTTTACTGGATTGTCTCCGTCCTTTTTGATTGATCAAAGTAATTACTTTGGTTTTGGTTGTACGACATTCGATTGAAACTCGCTCTATTACTGAATGTAGTTTGGAAGCGGCAAGGTCGTTGTCGTCAGTGCTGGTTGAATAAATCTCAGCCTCTAGGAATGAAAGTGGCTCTTTGTAGCTTGTACATATATCGTGTGCTTCATTGCAGAGCTATCAGGAGGACCATTGGCAAAGAAATACAAGTTCGAGCAGTTCCATTTTCACTGGGGGGACAAGGACTCCGAGGGGTCTGAACACAGAGTGAATGGAAAGATGTACTCAGCAGAGGTATGACTGAATGTAATGAACTCCGCGCTAAGTGGCTGGTTCTCTGATGGACACTTAAGTAAGGTCTTCGTGCCGGCTGGATACAGTCCAGGATCATCGCAATCTCGTTCTCTCGTTCTTTCCCGCCCCTGTCGTCCTCCCCATATTTATGCGATTGCTAATTTGCTCTGAATTGACTATGATCGGTAATTTAGGAAACTGTGTCCAAGGACTTGTTGTAGCATAGAAAATAAGGAAGATGAAAATCATACCCGTGGATAGGATTTGAACCCAGAGTTTCAACTCCATAGGAACCGTTTCACTCCGCTTCACCACTGAAGATCAAGACACCGCTCTCTCTCAAAAAAAAAAAAAAAAAAAAATCAAGTCTCCCATAGAATATTATAATAGGCCTTTTTCGATATCTTAAAATTCAGCTTGATAGTGAGGCAGTGATGACAAGGGTAATAGGTAAATATTTTTCACATTCATTCCAACGTGTTTCTATTGTTTTTGTCCTTATTTCCTCCCTATTAAGCTGAATATTCGATATTTCGAAAATGGCCTATTGCTGAAGAGTAATTAGGCCTAAGATAGATTAATTAGGCGTAACCTTTGAGCTTTGTCGTGAAGTTTGGTAACCAACCTTTGGCAGTGTTTAATATTGTTTGTTGCCGAGTGATAATACAGCATTATCAAATTAATAGTGTCCTAGGTGACGGGTTAAATTAATCAACATTCCCAGGTTCGAGTCTTATGTCCATACACTTGGGTTGTCTTTTCAAACAAATATGACCATTTCCTATAATCCATATCTAGCTTTCAGTCTTCTAAATTAATGATAATAGTCAAATTTAGAGCAAAATAACAATTGTGTATATCAGATAAATACGGCAAGGAGGATGGGCTGGTAGCGAGGAAGGAAAGAAGAAAGATCCTAGGAACGACTTTGGGGTCATTTGTGAGAAAAGCTCGACTTTTATCATCGGCCTGAGTAGCTGTTAAAATCTCGACTCCAGGAAAACAAGAACAACAAAAGGGTGAAAACAATGAAATGAAGAATTTGATGTCTAGAAGGCGGAGAAAATATTCTTGTTAGTTTCATTTTGTAGGCAGGTAGGCCTTTCGTGTTTGAGTTCACCCAGCGATCACAGCTGCATATCAGGTCACCAAGGAATATTGGAGTTGCAGCATTATTTTCGTTGTTTTGATTATCGTTACTGTTAGCGTTGTCGTTATGGTTATGGTTATTGTTATTCACGGTTATTGTTATTGTTATTATTTTTAATGTCAACCCCAAAAGCTGCAGTCTTTGAAAACTGATTAATCATTTTATCGCTTTTCCAGTTGCATTTGGTTCACTGGGACTGTGAAACTCATAGCAGCTTCAAAGCAGCTGTTGGAGGTGGAAACCCCAATGACTTAAGCGTGTTAGGATTTTTTCTAAAGGTAACGTATGACCTCCTGGCCGGACTATTTAATAAAGTAGTTTAAAGGTGGGGGGACCACTTCAAATTATAATTTTGCGCTATCACAAGTCTTAGATGATTCTTCCGTCTCGTTCAGTCACCTCTTGTAGTTTGGGCAAAGTGTCCTTACAGCTAAATTGACCAGAACTATTTTGAAGTAAAGACAGAGATAAAGAACTCTTCACTAGAGCGAGTTTCAATCGACTGTCGTAAAACCAAAACAAAAGTAATTACTTTGGCCAATCAAAAAGGTCGGAGACAATCCAGTAAACCAATCAAAACTCAAGCAATTACACGTAGCCGACCGTGACAAAGCGCCGGAAAATGTGCACGCGCGAGCCACAATTGGTTTTGGTTTAACTTCTGATTGGTTGAAAAAATGACGCGAGAACTTTGAACCAATCATTGAGTGAAGTAAATGCAAAACCAATGCAATTCGCTAATTACTTTGGACACTCAATTGAAAATGGAAGAACTTGTTTGTTATGAGCTCATTTCTTGCCTGTTAGCAACAGATATCAATGAACTTCTCAACTGAAAGAGAGAGAGACGAGTCAGAATAAGAGGATTTTCAGCTTCATGGTCTTATGACAAGCAGTAGCTTGTCGTTTCTGTTTGCCATTTCACGACTCGCAAACGCGATGCTTTAGCTCTCTATTCGCCCTATTCCAAAATGGCTACCATTGTTTGCTTGAAAATTAGCTCTTGTTGCCTCGTTTAAGGTTAAATATTCTTTTGAATCTTAAGTTTAAGAACGAGGCAACAGTGGCTAATTTGCAAGCTAAAATGGCGGCCATTTTGGAATAAGGTGTATTGTTTGCTCACGTTGCCGTTAGAATCTTAAACTTGGTTACTATTCCGGGGAAGGAGGGGGGGGGGGGGTACTCCCATAAAGTCCGGATAGGTGTGTGCCGCGAAGGGTCTTAAACCCTGACCCTATTTAAGGAACAATCCAACGAAAATTGACCCTATTTAAGGCCCAAATCCGAAAAATGACAAAAAAAGGGAAGAACAAAAACTCAAAATAGCTTGAACAGGTCAACTTTATTTCCTTTCCGTGAGATACCTGGAACTTCAATACTTTAACTTTGACAGATCATTTGTTTTCCTGCTATTTTTGCTGATACAAATTTAGGCACCGTATCTAAGGATCACACCGGGACACTATGCCAACATAGCCGAAAAGGATACCCTATTTAAGGATCGAGAACCTCCAAAAGCCATACCCTATTCCGCGGGGAGTCACCCCCCCCCCCCCCCCCGGGGGTTACTATGTACATGTAGTGGCACTAGCCACACGCATTTTGGTAAATTCGAAAGAATCGCGAAAGACTAATATGTTAGCGTCGATCAACCGGCCTATCTGAGTTCGATTTGTTTTTGCAGGTCGGCGCAGAAAATGCTGCTTTGAAGCCAATAACAGACATGCTATCGAAAGTGAAAAAGGCGGTAAGCATATCTTACAAACACAAGTTATTCTTATCCCTATAAAATGTTTTCTTGTTTATCGCATCACATTTTTCCCACCGCCACAACAATTTTCACTGTGATTGGTTTTTCAGGGAAGTTCTGCGGCTCTACCAGGGGAATTTGACATGAGAGCTGTTTTACCCAAAGGTAAAAAATTGTGCAACATGTTACAAATTCAGACTGAGACCAGCCTGCGTGGCTGGCGGGATTTAAACTCGCGCGAGTGTGTCTTCGAGTGAAAATCCCTCTTGGTTTTGCCCCTCGTCTCTCTCAGCTTCACACATTTATCCCGTTAGCTAGGTAAAAATAAATGATCGAGATCATTTGTCGCTTTTTACTTGACTTTAAATCATTAAATTTATTTAGCCACTTGGCTTCTGTTATTCTTATTTATTTTTATTTATTTTTCTTACGCGGTAATACACATAATTTTCCTTTCTGTCCACTTCAATGTAATCCCTTCGGCAATTTATCTTGTCCAGACTGGAAGTCAGGTGAGGGCGTTTATCGGAAATTATTATATGGCTACAATAGTACACGCGCTCTGATTGGCTGCTGAGCGGGCAAGATTTTGTTGTAATGACCAGGCATTATGAAATTTTTTCTCGGCTGGACGGTTCTTTTGAGTTGAGAGTAAAAGCGCGTGGGTGAAAACAACAAAAATATGGACAAAGTACACTATACTTTCAATAGCTGTAAGAAGAACTAGTACAGATACTTCTATAGTAGGAGCGACGAAGAGAGCCACAGCGAGAGCCAGTTTTATTATCCAAAGGACGAAGAAAAGGCCAAAACTGAGCAATAAAAAAGGCCATATAATAATAACTTATTAAACTCGTCCGTTCGGTCATTACAGGGAAATCTCAGACCGCGGCATTGATGTATTGACCTCGCTATCGTTCCGTCAATACATCAAGGCCTCGGTGTAAGATTTCTCTGTAATGACCTCACTTCTCGGTTAATAAGTGGTATATAATCCATTTGTAGATTACACAAGACTCCAACAGAGCCATTTATACGAGTGCAGCTTACACAAGACGCAAAATTTTCCTACTATATGGTCCACGACGTATTAGTGACCAATGACTGTCGTTCGGAGACGGTGTCCTGAGAACAAAGTCGTGCGTGACATGTAATTGACTAAATGGTTCATCCTAGCAAGAAAACTCGACACTTACTACTGAGGAAAAAGAACTAACCAAGTTATCAGTCTCTCCTTAGTTTAATTCTGGTCCTGAGATTTAAATATTCCAAAACATGAAGATAAATTAGCATGCCTTGGCACTTAGCGAAGAGATGTATTGAGCAAACCACACTTATCCTTTATAATTCCTGGGTTGCTCGTTCTTTCTCCTCGTCGCTCCCTCTTCGCTTGCTCTTTTAATTTATTTTTAGTCGAAAGTCAAAGCCGGTAAAAAGAAGCTTCTAAAATTGATCAAACCGCTGCCTATAGTTCCTATAAATTATTTTATGGAAAGGCCAGAAATTACAAAAGGGCTTTGAAGCTGACGTCAATTGCAAAGTGGAAATTGAGGATTGAGTTAAATCGACATCCATTTTACTCGAAGTATCGTGACGCTTCGCTCATAAGATAAAAATTTTATAAGATAAAAATTTCCTTCCTGTATGGCCAAGAAGTTAGGGTGCAGGATTTGAGATCCGCACTTCAAGTTTTCAGTATAGTCCCTAGTTTAGCACTCTGGCTACACTCGGTAATAGCCAGTTAGTTGAGACCTGCTTCTCAGTGGCTGAAATTTTAAATATTTATGTTTATCGCTGTATTGATTGTTCCATCCATTGGCCCCTCAAAGTGAGTGAAATATGAAGTACTTATTCATTCAGTATTCGTTTTATTCTCTTCAGATTTGGCTGATTACTATACGTACGATGGTTCGCTGACTACCCCTCCTCTATTAGAATGTGTCAAATGGATTGTGATCAAGGAACCTTTGGAAGTCTCCGCAGCTCAGGTGTTTAAAAGTACATGAATTATCGGGAATCTCGTTTGTCTTAGAGATGCATTTGATCATGAAGTAGTTAGCTCCAAGGACTCTCTCCTGGGGCCCGTTTCTCGAAAGTCCCGAAAACTTTTCGGGCCCGAAAAGCCATTTGTGGAACTGCAATGCTAACCGCTTATTTTGGAGAGCCGATCTTTTTTTAGGTAGCAAAAAGAAAAAAAAAAACGGAGAAGTTTGACGAGATGCAAAGGGAATTGTGACACCCAAAAATGGCCCGTAAAGTTTCGGGACTTTCGAGAAACGGGCTCCTGGAGTCAAGAGCTATGTCGTCTCCACTTATGTCCAGAAATGCACCAAATTAGATGCATGCAGGCCCAATTTTGACATCCAACACGATGCAGAAGTTTATCCAACCAAGTCTGTCCCTCAATTGAAGGATTAATCTTCATTGTCAATTTGTTCCAAGTGAAGTATTATCGTTCATTTTGGACACTGAAAGCTTGATAGGTCAGTCACTTTAAGGTAGTTGAACCGGGATAACCTCCGGTTGTGTGACCCTAGAAGTTCTTTTCAACTTGCCTTTTATTTGTTGCAAGTCGGCAGATTCCGGTCTTGAAAAACAGATTTCATCGCATGTTAAAAATATAATCAGGAACTATTGGTTTCTTTACATACAGCTACCAGTCTTTTTTATGACAAATTCTTTAAACTGTTTGACCACCTTCCTTGACTTTTCAACTTCGTCCTAAATGATATTTGAAAACGTTACGAGTGTCCCGTTAATTATTCTCAGCATCACTTATATTCCATATTTTTTTTCTAGATGCAAGCTCTTAGATCCATCGAAAATGGACAAGGCCAGCCCTTGGTCGGAAACTATCGCCCACCGTGTCCACTACATTCGCGAACAGTTGCAGTTTCTTTCGTGTGAAAATTCAAGATGTTTGCGGTTTCTCGCTTTATTTTAGTTTTGACGTTTTTTAGCTTAGCTGTCTACCTTGCTTTTAGGATCGTGAATTAGGCCTTTTTTACAGTTGTTTTTATCAGTGATGCAGTGTTAAGTTAGATTTTTTTATGGACCGTGTTTTAGGAAAAATTTGAAGGAGACATTTTGCAAATGGACTGTTCTCTCTAGATGACAGATTGATGACAATAAAAATCTCCGTCACATATATTGTTAATTGTTGTGTGTGGTGTAATTGGTCGCCGGCTGATTTTGTCGAGAAGGGTAAAATACGAGCAAATAATGGAAAGGGTACTCGGAAAAACGAAACATTTCGAAAGTTAGAAATATTAGTATGTCATACGTTGCGACAAATACAATTGGTTTTCAAAACAGTTTGTGTACCTCGCAAATGCGCATGTTCAAATGTCAAGCACTCTGTACCAATTCGCACCTGGCCTGATGCTACTTCTGGTTTGAATGGTAAGAAATGTAACTTAAAATGCTACGCCGGATTCGAGGCCAAATGTCTTTTGACACTCATGCAGTTGTCTTCACTAGCAGAAATGATTTAAGGGTGAAACATGAGTACTTTTATTCTCACTGATTGGCCCCCTTTGTAATTTTCTTTGAAGTTTAAGTAAGGGCTTCATGTGTGGAATCAGTGTGCCAAGACTACAAACAAAGGCATTGGTAGTGATAATTTCTTAATCATTCCACGCAATCGCAAGATTGGATTGTCATGCATGTTCCGATAAGCCATAGTTTCCTTTTTGTAAATAACAATTCTTTTGAACGGGTGGCAAACTGGTGTTTGTCTGATGTAACGTTTTGACAATCACAGCACGGTATAGAATAGAATAAGTTCGTTGCTCCCCCGATACAGGATTCTTAGCTAGGTTTGGCAACAAAATGAATTAGTGCCAGCCAAGGCTCTTGGACAACTTTACGTAGTTACTGCAAGACTCTCTTCACGAGCTCCTCCGGCTCAGATTAATTTGCGATGTTTTTTCCGCGGCTTCTGGGCCGCGAGCAAAAAAATAGGGGCCAAAACATCGAAATCTTGCGTACTTCGCAGGCTCGCTTTTTCAGCTTCAAATCGCAAATGATGATCGACCTTCTTTCATTCACAGTAATAGTATGTGATATAAAAAGTGAAGGTGGGAACTTGTTCTCACCCCTCTTCTTTTCAACTGCCTTGTATAACTTCGTTTTATCTGGAAGTGGACGTAATCTTATTTTGTTTATCTTTTCAAGACTAGAAATGCAAAAACAATTTTTCTTGTTCTTAATGACGTGGCCAAATAAATGTCTTTTTTGCTATAAATGGGGCCCTTTATAATAGTCTTTTGGACAATTTGCAATAAGTAATTGTAAGTAGAATATTGATAACACAAGGTGTTTAGTTTGCAAAGATTCCTGGAAGCAGAACTGATCCAATATTGTTATGTTGTTTGGGTTTACCTAAATTTGAGCATACAACCTTCTATTAAGAGTCAGCAGAGAAACATAAAAGCTTACTTTACTTGCTTTTTTACCAAAAAAATATACCAATCGTACTGTCTCTCTGGATTTTAATTGCCATGTGCATTTGTCAAATCACGTCAAGCAGCAGTCCTCCGAGTCTCTCCTCTTCGTGTAACTTTCTTCAAGGGCACCTAACGACCAATTTGTCGTAAAATCTATTATTATACCCCAGTTAATGAAAAGAAATGTTATTAAGGCATTTTCAGGTGTTTTTCAGTGTTGCTGGTAAAACATTATCTGTTCCTTTTTCCCAGCAAGACACACGTCGTCGTCCTCAGTCTTCAGAATTTCTACAGCCAGCTCGGGTTGAAATGCTAGAGAAAGTCAGTAATTCCCAGGCAAAACCTCTATCAATAACAAAATTTCCCAGCCAGCTAATCGAAACATCTGTAGTTTTGCCAGCCAGCAAGATTCCTCTGGGGAACAGATAATGTGAGGAACAGATTCGAAAATGGGTCCGAATCAAAAAATCTGTTGCAGTGCAACAGATTTTATGAAGTCGGACCGACACTCCGAGAGAAACCGCCATGTCAATCAAAGGGTATGCGAGTGGGTTCTGCGCATAAATACTTAAAAAGTTAAAGCGTTAAAAATGGCGGATACTAAAAGGGCAACGGCAAGATCTTTTGAGGAAAATTACACGTTTTACACAATTTACACGGTACGATTTATCGGCCCGACAAAACCGGCCGACAAATCGTACCGTGTAAACCAGCCTTTAGGCTGTGTTATTCGCGCCCTTTTTTTGCGCCCGTGTCATTTTTCCATATTTGGTGATGTAGACAATCCAAACCCATATTTGGAAGAAGTCAACAAATGGCGCGCTTGATTCAGGGTTTTGTTTAATTTGACTTCCGAAATTCTTTGTCCGTTTGCTTTTCAGCGGGTGTTTGTTGCAATCAAATTTGAAATGTCATGGTTCGCGAAGCGTCTTCCAGATTTGAAAAAAAAAAGCATACCGGAGGGAAAGGATGTGAGGCTTTTTGCCACAACATATGCAAGCGTGCGAGGGTGATAAAATTATCGCGCTCGCATTGCTGTGGCGTTTAACTTCACCCTGTAGGGTTTTTAGGCCGCGAAGGAGAGGTTGTTTTAGACCAAATAAGTTTTATCTCTGTCGGTCATGGAGTCATCGGTGAGCTTTTCATTCGTTTCAACAAGTACAATTTTTATCTTAGGTTAAATGCTTTCTAAAAAAATTACGACTGTTTTGAGGCTGCTTTTGTGCGTCTTGACTGTGCTAGTATAACCTCTACATTCTGCGTAAATCCGTGTTGACGTTAATCCGTTTGCACGGTTTCCTGTTTCCAGGGCACAGACAAAGATGACCCTTCTAGTGTTTCCGAAGAAGCCATACTGGACAGTCTGTTTTATGCATGTGATGCCGAACACTCGGGCCGAGTTTCCGTTTCTAAGCTTATAGATTACCTGCGTAACGCAATTTCCAACGGCACTGAAGAGGTAAGCTTTCCTGGAAGACTTATAGCAATTACACGCTTCATGTACGTTTTTTGTTTAGTTTAAACGATATAATTATTTTTGGATTATGTAATTTTACGGTTTGTTGGTTTTACATGGAGTAAGGATAAAAATAAGGCGCCGGAAATTTTCCCGTTTTCACATGCGTTTAAAGATGTCTTCCAAGTTTCGATCGATCTTTGCATTTTCCATCAGGCTTGATTAGCGTATAAAATAAACTGATTATTTCCCTGTTATGGATCTGATAGAGTGGAAGAGGAATAAGGTTTTTGCTTGTTCATTTATTAGTGTTTGCAAGTGCCTTTCACTTACTTTCGAATCCCGTGTTTAATATCGCGTCCGATTGAAATTTAACCATCCATTTGTTTACCTTCGAAATTTTATTTGGCCTTTTTGTAGACTCTAAACATGAGATAAACAGATTAGCCGGCGTCCAAGAGTAGGGATATTCCTTTATTAAGTCCATTAAAAGCTGTTTTAAAAGCGTTTAGAAACTTATTTATCTTCTTAGGAAGGTAAAAAAAGAATTGGACGTTTGTCGGCAGTGTTGACTTAGAATCACGAGTGTCAAGGAAGCCATTGAATGAGTGCTTTTATTTTGCTTCTGGAAGAGAAAACAAGTTATGTGTTTATATCCAGTGCATTTTAGCTTATGCCGTGTTGTTTCATTTATAGTGTGTCAATTTCTTTTGCCATAGTAGTGTTTCAATAATATTATCCTCTTGTGTGTGCGTGTGTGCTGAATATTGCCCAACACATATTTGCATAATTTAGATCAATGCATGAATAATTAACTTGAATTAGACTTGAAGTAGACCGACCACGTATCTTTTAATACTCTGGAAAAAGTTGCATAGTACGGTCTATCATGTTTTAACGACAATGTTGATCAATAATTATTATTTGTGTTATGTTTTGAAACTTGCATGCTGATCTGTACTTATGCCTCTGCTTTTAGTTCCTACCCATCCTGGGCCAATTTGACTTATCAAAACTTGCACATACTGTATAGTATCTTGACATTTAAGAACATGTTCAAAATTTTATAGCTGTGCAGTGCTCGAAATTAAAAAAAAGATTCCAGGTTGTCCCTGTTTCAAAAGCCGGGCAGATAAACTCTTAAAATTTATTTGGTTGTCCTGATAAATGCTTGGTTGTCCATAATGATTAAATGTGCGGTATGTCGAGATGCATGGTGATGGACCTTGAGTATCACGTTGTTCTAAGTATTGTGGAAGTCTAGGTTTCAGTTTTAGCCATTTCAAAATAGAGTCTTTGATCTCTATCGATATCGGCTACATGTTCGTGATATATATATATATATATATATATAAAAACTTAATGTTTCTTGTGCTTTCCTATCTGACAATGTTTTGTAAAAGCGGGAGATATTCAAAACATAATGTGGGAACTGCTCAGCTGCGGCAAATTAATTATAATTGTTAACTTTACGCTGCTGTTGTATGGACATTGACAAGAGAAAACTGACAAGTTAGTAGGGTATTGCTTATGTAATTATTTTCTATTTTTGGCTGGGTTGTCCTTTGTTTTTTCTTTGGGCAGCTCTACCGAAAATTGATTGCCCAGTGAACTTTCTAGTTGTTTGGGATGACTGGACGACCTCTAAATTTGAGCACTGGTTGTGGCGAGTTCAGGTAGCTCACATGCATCTCTATCAGAACTAATGATGTGGTCATCCAGTGTTAACATGTAAATCTTGTCAAATAGGAAGAAAAATTGATGCAGTTTCAAAATTCAAAATTCTTAAGTTATCTTTATCGAAAGCCTGAAGGAATGAAGAAAATTTTCATCGATCAACAGGATAGGAAATAGTTCCTTTCATTTCTATCCTAGCCTCCCATACTTGTTTTTAGCAATATAAAGTGTAGTTTGAGATAGAGTAGATACATGTAACAGAAAGAGTGTATCATGTATCAAGGCAACAGTCTGTTTTGCCTTTATTATGGTAAATATGGTTGTTGAACATCTATACATAGTAGAATTTGTTGCTGATAAGTAACATTAAAACTTTTTTTATAGTTTGCAGGAAATCTGGATGACTTGTCGCTGATATGGGATCCAGATGGAAGGAATATTGAGATAGATTTGGCTTCCTTCCAGGAAGGCATAAAAGAGTGGATATCTGAAATTAGAAAACAAAGGTTTTGACACTTCAAGATTCTGACATTATTAATCAGTGTTACAGTGCAAGTTTTTTACAAATTATCTGACAATCAAGGTGTGCGAATTTGATTGACAGTCACACCTCCGTACAACTTTTGCACAGTTGTAATTTGAATGATTGACATAATATTTATTCGTAGTTGTCAAATGTGAAAGTTTGTTGGGTGGCCATTGGTAAGGCGCAATTTGCACTGTAAGGACTTGATACCTGAGACGATTTTATTGTCTGAAAGCTTCACTTAAGGACGTTCGCGCGAAAATCTTCCCAAACTGATTTTGTTTTCATTTCTCGCCTGAAGTTAGCTTCATAAATTGCTTATTCCAAAAATGGAAAAAAACTGGGGGGCCACCGACTTTGTTTCAGAGAAAAAGGCAAGGGAAAAATGCCCTAATTTTGATAGATGGGTCATCATAATTGTAGCCTCATCTACTCGTTTGTCGAAAACCACAAAAATAATATGTTAGTCAGAGTGAAGGTTTCCGTGCCTAGAAATATAGGAGTGGGTTTTTTTAGATAAATGTATGCCGTTGGGGATGTCGTAAACAGTAGAGTTAATCCTCAACAAGAATTTTTGCAAGTGCTACCCCTTGTAACCGCTTTTGGAATTCAGGACACAAGGAAAGAAAAATTTAAAAAAAGATAGCTTGTTACATTGTGATTTTTTTCATTTTATCATATTTTTAGAATGTAAGAAGAGTAAGATATTCATGTCTCAAAAAATAGGGGTCACCGATGATCTAAACAAGTAAAATCGATGTGATGTTGCTAAGCTCTTGAAAAATTTTGTCACATTTTTGCGTGACCTGTCGGGGAAAGACTGGAACCCAAGACAGGATCAATCGATAAAAGGTTTTTTTGCAAAAGAAAACCCTTCTCGAGCATGGAAACGAAGTTTCAAGCAGGCATTATCTTTATTTGGTTAGTGTTTTGTATCATATCTCTCCATTGCCGTAAAGCTCATCTTCTGGAGTGCAGTTTTTGTGAAATATAATATCTGGTTGTTTCCTCATAGGTCCGCACTATTCAAGTGAGTGCGGAAGACAATACAATTCAGCTCTCTTTTCATGAAAGTAAAGGAAAAGAACCTCAAAAACATGCATTCTAAGATGTTCATATATGTAGTGTAATAACATTAAAAGAAACTCAACCCCATTAAATTTACACCACATTGCTGACTAAAACCAATCTTCCTCGAGTGTTCAAAACCTTCAGCCACCACTCGATAAACTACCTTTTCCAGACCTTTTCGAGCCTCCCACCCCTTTCTCCTTAACATTTTGTTATGAATTGGAAATAAGCATGCCTTTCTTTTGCCAGCCTGGAAATTTTTCCCCTGTGTTTTTGTCGCCATAAGATCTTAAGTAATGCTAGAAGTAATGCATGACATATTACAGTCACGTTACGTGCGCAGTAAAAGTTGCACACAAACAATAAGCGTGAACGTCCTTAAAAGGTTAGCACAGCGATTTCCTTAAACCAAAACCATACTATAGCATCTATATTTGTAGCACTTAAACATCACAGTGACTATCGAGTTGAGGAAAGGTTCTAATCTTGTGTTTCATTTGCTTTAATAATAGACACTATCAACCATGTCCCCCATATGGTCTCCTCTTGACCTGGTTTTACCTGTGGTGCAACCAAGAGGGTGAACCCTTCTGTTGTAAAGGGACGGTTATACATGGTCTACTAGACTGTAAGACACGAAATTATTTGGTTTATCAATGGAATTGATAATCTAAATTGACCACCGTACAGGAATAATAAAAGCTGACATTTCGAGCGTTAGCCCTTCATCAGAGCACTCTGACGAAAGAACTAACGATCGAAACGTCAGCTTTCATTATCCTGTACGGTGGTCAAGTTACATACATTTATCAACTCCGGTGATAAAACCAAGAGATTTCGTGTGCTACTTCCCCACTGACGCAGCACCACAGTTTCTTTTAATAGAAACTACCTCCTTTAGACTGTAAGACATTTCATCACTGGTGTATTGTTTAATGCCAACTTGAATTACAAATGGGTAAAGGCGCTTAGTTAAAAAAAAACTGTGGGTTAATCAACTGAATTGATGCACAGGCACCCCAAGCTGAAAATACGTGGTGTATGCGACAGTTTGTGTATATAGAGAATTGTATGGGAAAATCACCGATCGTAAAAAAATTGTGTAAATAACTATCTCATTTGAAATAAAGTTTTCCTACCTCAAATGTGTGACCAACTTGTCTCTTTAGGCGAGTTTCGAGCCATTCTGACGCCGTTTAGTGAAGTCATCCGGAAGGCCGTTGCTGAAATAATGGGAAGGCCGGTGACTCCATCCATCGCTGGCCAGACCTCACTCCACAAATCCTTTTCTCCTCAACAGGAAAAGTCCTGAATCGCAATAAAAACAACAGTTCCATAAAGCCCAATAAATTTCACTCCAAATACGTGTGTTTCGGCGGCCGAAAGACTTGTGGCGAACAAAAACTTTGCCTTAAAATTCACCTCTTCGGCTTTCCTCAGAGGCTTGTGACCGGGTAGTCAACAACGGAAACTCGCAAGATGGTTTCAGCCTCAACTCTGATTGGTCCATTTGAATTTGACCGCGCACTGGCAACACAACCGTTGTTGACTGCCCAGTCACAAGTCAACAACGGTGAATTTTAAGGCAAAGTTTTCGTTCGCCACGAGTCTTTTGGCCGCTGAAACACACGTATTTGGAGTGAAATTTATTGGGCTTTATGGAACTGTTGTTTTTATTGCGATTCGGGACTTTTCCTGTTGAGGAGAAAACGATTTGTGGAGTGAGGTCTGGCCAGCGATGGATGGAGTCACCCGGCCTTCCCATTATTTCAGCAACGGTCTTCCGGATGACTTCACTAAACGGCGTCAGAATGGCTCGAAACTCGCCTAAAGAGACAAGTTGGTCACACATTTGAGGTAGGAAAACTTTATTTCAAATGAGATAGTTATTTACACAATTTTTTTACGATCGGTGATTTTCCCATACAATTCTCTATATACACAAACTGTCGCATACACCACGTACTTTCAGCTTGGGGCGCCTGTGGTTGATGTGGAAAATTGACCACGATTAAGAAATTGGAAAGTGAGCATTATTGTTTTGACAAAGGGCTAACACAAATTGCCATCTTTTAATCTAAAATTAATGATACAGCCTTCAAAGTGCCCTTTTAGGTAACTGTTGTTTATGAATATATATTTATGTATGGTTTTCCTGTTATTGATCTGATTTTTTTGTGGTATTTTTCTAAGTTTTGCTAATGCTGAAGATGATCATTGCCCTTCACCTGTTACTGTTAATTGCATGGTAAGGTTTTTTTGTGGTGCAGTTGTTATTCCTTCACCCTGCGAGCAGAGCCTCCTTTTGTCTTTTTCTTTACTGAGGAGGAGAAAAGGAGGCTCTGCCCGAATCGCGTCAACTCTTTGAAGCCACCGCAGCCTGAACTTCTGTACTAGTCAAACATTTTTTCTCTCGTCAAACTGGTTTTTCCAGTGCGAGCGTCCGTTTAGTGACAAAACCGATGGTTATAATTGAGCCCGCTGGCATAAAAAACCAAGATGGCCGCGAGATCTGTCATGTTAGGCTTGGGTTCGAGACTGTATCCTGGCAACATGCAGCGCATATTCAATAAAGATCTTACTCGATTCATGCAGAGCCTTTCTCGAGAAAGCCAAAATCGAGCAAGCAAAAGAAAGGCTCTGCTAGCAGGGTGTTATTCCTTATAAAATCATCCAAAAAATTATGCAAGAGTATCTAATATCATGCAATAAGAGTCTCCTGCTATCAGTGCCTTGTTTTCTTGCATATTTGTTCTGCTCCTCTTTCCTTTGTTGAAACTGACCATGTCGAATACTTGTCTGAATACTTGGGGGCGGATTATTTCAAAGAGACCATGTTATTGTGCAATCCCATTGAAGCCCCTTCCACATGTATCTGGTGAAATCTGGCATGCAAATCTGAAACTTTTTTAAATCTGCTCTCCAGAGTGGAAATTTCTGAATACACATTAGAATTTGGAATGGCCACTGAACGAGTCACTTCTCTTGTTCTTGGACTAGTTTCAAATCTTATAGAAAGCATGTGCAATTGATATGTTACATTTGTACGTGTGGACGTGAGAATTTTGGAATCTGCAGGAAAAAAGTTGCGGTCAGGATTAAAAAATATCTGGGCAGGGCTCGAAATTGCGACCAATACGGTATTGCGGGCTCATATTTTTTGCTAAACCACTGACAACACAATGCAGCACGGGGATTTTGCGACTAAAATTAGCGAAATTGCGACTAAATTTTCGTATTTTGTCGCAAAGTTGCGACTAGATTTTTTTGTTAATTTCGAGCCCTGCTGGGTATGTGTGGACAGGGCCTAAAGGAGAGAAGGATGAAAACAATTATTATAATATTGTCAAGGACATTTATGCAGGAAGCAGTCTGTAGGCACATATTTATATTTGGCAAATATATTGTAACTTGTATGGTTAATGTGTTTTGAGCAATGATGTCCAACATCGTGGACAGTGGTTGAATTAAGCAAGTTTGTACCCTAGGAAGAACTCTAATCTTTCTGGCCATGAGCCAAGCAAATGTGAAAGAAAGGAGTGATTCTTCCCACAGAAACTCTGAAAGTGTAATAAAAGCCATGATTATCTCTTATTGCACCAGACCTGGGATTTCTTTTCAGCTGTTCGCTTACCCATTGCCACACATTTTGCATATTTATTTCTCACAGGTTCGTTACACCATCAACACCTCCAATAGTTGCGTTATCAAGTTGAATCATATAACATTGTCTAGCTTTCTGACTTGTGGAGCACTTTGTCCATAAGTGATCCAGATCACCAATAGGGCACATTGTTTAATGGAGAGAGTATTTGACTGGGACTCACCAAGGTTATAGGTCTAATTCCTGCCTGGGAATGTGAGTTTTCCACTTTTTCTCGTACCCATTGCCATGAAATTACTGTAGCATATGTGTATGATGTTATCTAATTTCATTTTACAACTTAAATTTGTTTTCAATTTAAAGGAATCACCAGAGACCACACCATACAGAGGCCCTAAGAGCATCATTGGCGGCCATGGTAATTGCATAGCACTGGCATTGTTTGACTTCTTAAATACCTTTTAAGTATTTTAATCATTAGGAAGATGATATCAACACTTGCTATACAATTAAATGTCACAGATAATTTATGCATGCAATTGTTGAAGTCTAGTTATTAACTGAATTCTTGTTGAATCCCTGTATAGTAACAAGCACACCAAATGTGAGTTCTGAAAGTGTGGAGGGACTTGGAGGAGAATCTCCAGACAGAGACTGGTTGGTTAATGCATTTTTTAAAAAAAATTATGTTTGCATACAGTGTAAATATAAAATGCGATGCCACTTTGGGCAAATGAAAATAAATAAAAATAATACTGCAGATAACTAGAAGGGAAGCCAGGAAAAGCATACCAGCCCTATTGTGTTATATACTCTTTGATCGGGATCAAAGTAAAAGCCAAGAATGAATCACTATAATTGGTATTAAAAGTGTAAAGAAGCTACATGTTTATACATGTATTTGCATACTTTAATGACAGCCATTTTGAAATTATAGTATTGATTTGGACTGTAAGTATCTTGATTTCTTTGTCAGGCCAAGTGAGCTGATAAGTACGATTGAAAGCCTACAGCTAAATAACAAGCGTCTGATGGAACAACACAATACAATCCAGGCACAAGTATGTAAAATGAAGTACTGTAACATAGGTTCATGATACATTAACATCAAGAGAAAACAAAGTGAATCAATTAGGTGTAGTCACAGTTCACACCAGGAATTGAAAATGAGGCTTTTTATAACAGTCAAAGTACCTATGATTGCAAGCCATTTTTAAGAAATGATACATGTACATATGCGTCAAGTTTAAATTAATTTTTATTTTAAAATCAACTTGAGCAAATAAATATAAACAGGCTAATTATTTGGAGGAGTTGTAAAAAACACTGGTGCTGCTTTGATCAAGGTAGAAGCGTGATGGTATAGTGTTTAGCATGCTGGACTCCAATCCCAGGGGTTGCTTGTTTGAAGCCTAGCTATTGTAGCTCAGTGCTACAGTGTTGTTTCTTTACTCTATAAAATTTTCTCCCTTTCTGTCTCTTTGGTACCTATATGCAAAGCCATACAAATTTGGGAACTGGCTAGCATCATTTCAAGGGGGAATAGCAGTTCTCACAGTTGCTTCATGCTACTGAAAGGCATTATCTTTCATCTGTGTGAGACCCAATGACGCAAGTGCAAAATTGCCTTGCCTTTCACCAGGTATACCAAATAGGCCAGTTTCGTATTCTCACAGCTAGACTGGATCTAGCATGAAAAATTAATGGCGGCTAATATGCAGGCAAATTAATTTGTATTGAAAAGATTTGCCTGCATTAGCCTCCATTTCATGCTAGATCCAGTCCAGCCGTGAGAATTTGAAAATGGTCTATTGGGTACCTGTTTTGTTGTGATAATTATGAACATGTAGTTCTTAGCCAGAAAAATCCCTCTTGTCCAGAATGAGGGTCCTCCTCCTTTAGAGCATTCACATTTGAGCTTCCAAAAGAACAAATAAATTTCCTTGGCCATCAAAATGTATTACTGTCTTCCCTTTATCAGATGGAAAGCTCTGAAGAGGTGAACAGTCAGTTAACTGCAGAGGTGGAAAGTTTAAGAAAACAACTGAGAAGGTGATCTATGATCAGAATCAGAATTTATGACACAATGTCAGTGTTCGACACTAACGCTTACCCGATTGCCTGGGGCAAGCAAAATATATCCGTGGGCAAGTAAAACAACCATAAGACTTGCCCGATCGGGCAATCAGAATTAATTTTAAGGTCGACTAATATTTTGCGGAACGATTTGATTTGCAATGAAGATTGTGACTAGTAATATGACGTAGTTGCCGCAAACATGATAAAAAAAATAACAATGTTACATCGTTTTGCTGTCATTTATTTTCTGTTAAAAATATATTGGTACAAACCTCAAAACAGATTGGAAGAAGGAACATGTTCCTAGCCGCCATCTTCAAATCCACGCAAAAAAAAAAGTTTGTTACAATGGAACCCAAAATTCTACCTTTTGTCAGGCAATTTCAACCAGCTTTGAAAGGCTTATAGACCATTATATTGGATAAACGGCATTTAATTCAAAACCAGCCTAATCTCAGAGAGATATATAGTAAAGGAATCTCCCTTGATGTCTTTTAGAAAAGAAAAAACGCTAAATGTATGCTCCCGTACGAACAGCGCAACGCTCTTGCAGCGCTGCGCAACTTCATATTTTAGGTTGCACAGTGCTTATGCGTCCTTAATGCGACGTTCATGCGTTCACCAAGCTTCACAAGCAGAATATCGAGCGCTGCAGAAAGGTTGCAATGCCTAACAACGAAAAAGCATTGGTAAAGCAGCGCTATATATCGTTGCTTAAAAGCTGCGACTGAAAAATACTTTCGAGGAAAAGTTTGGAATGTTTAAGACCGACAAAGCAACGCTCACGCAGCGCTGTACATCGTTGCTCAAATGCTTCGACTAAAAGATCAATCGTGTGTAAAAGTTTGCAGTGTTTAGCAACGTAAAAGCAACGCTTAATAAGCAGCTTTGTGCATCTTAATTTGCCTTAACGTCAGGGCTATACATGTAGCTGAAAGATACCTATAATCAACGGCTGTATACGTACGTAAGGTATATCCAGTCTTGAAGGTTATAAAACTTCGACAACTCAAGTCACAAATACATTCTCATTAAAATGTTGTATTCTGTAGAAAATTTGGATTTCAAACCTCGTACTATATGGCCGGAGCTTATATATAAGCCCAACATGTTGATCGATACAAAAAGGTTTCAATGTCAAGGGAAATCGACGCCAGCAATGCACACCACGATTATTTCGCATTTTCAGTCCGAATGGAGCGATAGTTTTAGCGACCCCCATCAGCGACCCGCGATAAGACTTACGATTGGTCACCATTGTGCCCATTGACCAA
Source organism: Montipora foliosa (assembly GCF_036669935.1). Lineage (NCBI taxonomy): Eukaryota > Metazoa > Cnidaria > Anthozoa > Scleractinia > Acroporidae > Montipora > Montipora foliosa. The sequence goes on from NC_090874.1 coordinate 56,536,672, forward strand.
TCGCGGGTCGCTAAGCGATCTTCCAAAGTCTTCCAACGGTTTGGATAAAGAGAGTTGTGAACAAAGCATCATTTGATGGCTCTCGAAGCAAATGTTTGCAGAGTTTGGCGGCCCTTAAATCCTTCTCAGTGTACAAGAGGCTCAAATAAAGAAGACGAATGGGTAGCGGAGGAATCGTCCGTGATCTATGTGGAATTTCGAGGCAATCGAAGCCTTGGGAACGAATGGCCTTTTTTCTTGAATGATTCCGTTCGGCAACTTCGTCTCGGTGTCCAACCTTGGTAAAGAAGAAGAACCAAAAACCACCTAAATCGCTCTAAATCGACCCAGAAACCGTACCAGAATCAAATAAATATAAGACTGAAGCAAGGTAACGTGTTTTTTTTATTTTAAATCGTCCGTAATTTTCAGAACTTTGAGGAAAACCGTTTTACCGATACAAATCCTTAGATTTCTACTCTCGCATAATTTAGCACTGTACGGATACTCATATATCGAGCTTGGGCTACCTATAGAGACACATGAAATGATCAGAGAACTGCAATGTATTAAATCAGATAGCTGTATGAACAATAGGCTTTAAAGAATCCTGCTCGCATCATGATCAGTTAATGACCCCGTTAGTGTAACAACGCAGCAGTGAAGAAGCTCTTTGGGTAGAATATTTTTGTACATTATACAGCTCATTATATAGCTTGCCTGTAACTCCTCCGCTATGCAAAATAAATTTAATTGATACTCTTGATACTTTTGCTTGTACCCATTTTTCGATTGATCGGCTTGTTGTTGGTGGCCATTAAATTAAAAGGCTTCTCAAAGTACCTTTTCTTAGACCGAGAAAACCTCTCGCATCACGCGACATCCTACCTGCAGCGTTAAAGCAACGCGAAGCTATTAAAGCAGCTCTCTTGCAACACATCTGCAACGAAAGGGTCGCTAATGCATCACCGATGCAGCGACCATTCAGAAGTCCTGCAGTGGTTAGCAAACAGTCTCCTCGAGCAGCGTTGGTGAGTCGCAAAAGCAGCGCTGCTAAACGGTTGTTTGTTTCAAGTGCAGCACGTCCTGCTGCAGCGCTTAAGTGACTTTGAGATGTCTTTGAGATGTCTTACGCGCAGTCATTTTTCGAAACTCCCGCAGTGCTATCGATGCAGCCATCATGCAACCTTTCTGCAGATATAAGGGCAACGCTGGTCAGTCGCTAAAGCAGCGCTGCGTAAAGGTCGTACGTTTCGTACGAGCTTATCAAAGCAAAATTGTGAAGGCTACCAGAACACCATGGACACAGCAGGAGTCGCATTGGTCTGTCAAGCCCATTTTGCACACATTTTACTCAAAATGGACATTTTTAAAAGCCCCCTTTGAGTTTTAATTAATGGGCCACAGGTATTTAGGAGGCGGGGAACCGAAAAAACTCATGGGCAACCAAAAAAACAAAACTGGTTGCCCAAAGGGCAAATTACTAAGAAAGTAAGTGTCGAACACTGATTCTGTGGTTGAATTGTACAACAGCTTGTGGAGGTTCTTTTTACCTGCAATTGGCCAATAGTTAATCAATCATAGGATAACTACTGGATGATGTTTGCCTGTCAAATGCAATAATGAATTATTTTATTTGTGTTGTATGTGGGTAATGTAATTTAGGCAAAGTTAACCTCGAAGCAATGCTGGTCAGCAGTTTCCCCAGCTATACTAGGGGTGGCCCAATACCTCTAGCAGGGGTACCTCCTGACTTAAATATGCAGTTGCTTGCTTGCAATTCTTTGCAAGTGTTTTATTCCAATAGCTTGCTGTTTGCGTGCCAGTTTGTGATTTGGTTTTCCCATCCCTCCCTCCCTCCCTCTTGAGGTATGGGCTAGGTACATGTAAGTACATGTAGTGGGTCGGTAAGTATTCCACTGAATGGTTCAGTGTGACGGTGCCTGGTGGGGGCTGCTCACAGGGTTGCCATGGAGACCTCCTCTTCATGCTAGAGCATTGCCTGGCTCCACCAACTTTGTGGGCACCAACGCCCAAGCTCATCGATTGGTGATGAGTTTAAATGTGTAACAATTAAATTTTATAAAATCTGATGAATTAGTCCATCATTTTAGTCTTGTGACACTCGTTCATCAGTAGTACCGTGATTGCCTGTACTTAAGTTCGCAGGATGAGATCTAGTGGGAATTCATATAAGTCAACCACTTTTTTTTGTAATTTTAGTTGTCAGCAAATAATTGACAAAAACAAAGAAAAGGAGAAAGAAAATTCAGAGTTAAGGCAAGCTGGTAAGTCCCCACTAGTTAGAAGTAACATGATTGCATTGTTTTTTCTCTTGCATGTAAAATTGAGCCTCTTCCCTCATGATGTGTGTTGCAGTATACTCATGCATGTACATTTGAAGATCCAATAATGTATTGGTTAGGGGCTCCTAGTAGGCATGGTCTACTTTATTAAAAAATGAGTTTTTATCAAGATTTAAAATCAAAGGTTGATATTAAATGGCCAGGTGTAACTTAATTACATTCCCTGATATACAGTACCGGAGAGAAATAACCTTAGCAGGGAACACGTTTGGGGAATGCCAATTAAACGTGAAATGGAACGCTATGGGAATGCCAAAGGAACGTGAAAATTACTTTGGAGGAGAAACACGTCCCTATAGTACAGAATGCGTTCCTGTTATTTTTACCGTATGGGAGTTTAAAAACTGTTGTAAAACAAATATAAATCAGTTATATTTTCGTTTTAAAATGATTCAAGTCTTATTTTTTAGTTCTAAAAGCCCCTTGACGTTTTGCCGTTCACTCTTGAAAACAGCAAAAAAAGCCGCATAATTACCTTCTGCTGACAACTTGATAATAAACAAGATCACAATGTGGCCTTAATTAAATTTTAAGAGCATTTCTCTTTCAATAAATTACCTTTTGATATCAAGTAATCATTGCAACCAGATTGTCACCACAAGGAATTCATGTGTCGATGCTTTAAATCTCCACGCCCACAATTTTTTGTAAGTTCTTATACCGCCTGCATCGATTTCAAGTCGTTACAAGAAAATGTGAGGGCTACAAGGTGGGGAAGAAACCACATTTTCATCGTGGACAAAATTGTTCATTGATGGCACGCTGTTTGAAAGGTAAAAATTCTGTGTTGTTGTTTATTTTGTCTTAAATTATATCTAGGCTTTACTTTACCCTTAGTTTCATATAAAATATATAAATATATATTTATTGTATCGTATAATTTATAAAATAATATATTTATCATAAAATGGACCCACTCTTTAAATGATCCTGACCTGATCCTGATCTTGATGTAGGGGTACATTTTGCTTGCTCTCAGTTGTGGGAGTATTACACAATAAATAATTAAGGTTTACTTGGTACATGTACCAAGCCATTCATTTTACTGGGTGAGGAGAACCTTGAGGTGAACTATTCTGTTATTTTCCACACTGTTTGATCCATGTTTAACAACCTTTACATCTACTCAAAAACTGTCTCCAATTTGCATTCTGGCATTCCATGTTTATTAGTAGTCCGGCGGTGATCCTTTTTCCTTTCTTCAATTCTTTGTCAATGACATCAAAGTGCCGGATGAGTATCAGATTACATCCTTTGTGTGGGCGGTCGTATTAACTTTAAAACCTTGATAAAGAGAGATCGACTTACACGTACAGTGTTCTCCCCAGGTATTTCAGGCCAGGCGGGCCGCCTGGCTTGATTCGTTCAAAAATCGTTGCCGCCTGGCTTAAAACAAGTGACCTTACGTAGTTTAACATCTAAAACTGGGATCCTGTCCATAATTAAAAAAAGAAAAACACTCAATAAAGATACTGAAGCATTGTCTAGTGTTTTCTCGTTGTTTTCTCGCAATTGATAAGGTTTCAGCTCATTTACCCTTCCGTGAAAGGTGATGAAACTTGTCATCCGCTCGTTTCGTTGAACGGCAGCCGTCTTTCAGTTTGCCGTAAATTCAAGGGCACTTTACGGATATTACATGGAATACTAAACTCAATTCCCACGTGCGTGGAAGGTTGTCAAAAAATGGCGGCTTCGACAAACTCAGGATCCTCTGAACAGAAACGAAAAGCTAGTCAAAGCAAATTAAGTTCTTTTTTCACCCTGGAAAAGAGATGTAAGAGTGTAAGTAATTTGGATGAAGAAGTCCAGCCTCGGGAAACAACACAAGGTCCGTCAACATCCACAGATTCCAAACACCGAAAATCAGGGTTTGATCCAATGTGGCTGATGGACTTCCCTTGGCTCCTTAAGACTAACGAAGATGATAATACTAAATAGTGGTAGTGGTATGTTGTGCAAGTTGTGCAGAAAACACAATCAAAGGGCCCAAAGCGTAAGGCAAGGATGTGCTGTTTGGGTGGATGTTCCATGTTTTTAAGTTTTATGTTTTCCTAGACAGCATGACAATTCGCTTTTGCTATTTTTGTAAGTCTTAATTTTGTATGGTAGATTAAGCTTCCGACAGAATGCCCCCTGGCCTTCCCAAAATCCTGGGGAGAACACTGACGTACTGCGGCTCTTGACGTGATGATCCCGTCCTCAGCATTCAGTTTCTGGACAATTTGGCTGATGTTTATGCCCAACGATTCCTTTTCTCGTTTAAAATGGTAGCTTGTCCATTTTTGACAAGTTCCTTTTCAACAAGAATGCATTATACAGATTATTGTAAATGTATAGGTATTCTACATTTACACAAAAATCAGAAGGCGTTCTTGGCATTCTGGAATTTTCAGTAGAATGTGTTCCAAATCTAGGAGAAGGCCAAGGGAACTCGGAAAGAAAGCGAAATGGAACACTCAAAGAACGTGTTCCATGTTGATTTTTCTCTTTGGTTACTTCTGTCCGGTACTGTAGATTTATCCCATTTGAATAATAATATTATTATGTTATGTATGTTATTAATAATTAAAAACATTTTCACCAATATTGAAAAGACTTGAGAATAATAATAATTATTATTATTAATAAAATAAATTTTATAGAACTTTTGGAGTTATGTATAGTGAATGTCTTTTGGGATTTCATTAATTCAGCAGTGCAGTACACAGTAATTATAATTTGAAGTGTTTTTTTTTTTTATTTTGTTATGGATGTTTTTGGTCAAACTTCATTTTCATAAGTTCATTTTGACATTTTTTTAAATGACTCATTCTGTCAACAGTTGCAGATGCGCTTGAAGCAAACCAGTCTTTTCAAACAAAAATTTCTCAACTGGTTGGTGTAGCTTTTTATGTTTTGACCCTTCTGCATTTGTTGATACTATATTGTTTTGTTGTTATGATACCTTTGATATTCTGCTTGTGCCATATATAACATAAAATGACCAAAATTTGGAATAGTTGTCCTTTGCACAAACAATGTAACAATATCAGGTTTATGCAAATATCTCAATTTTATAAAGACATGCATGCATTTATGTGATGAGTCCTCAATAGAAAATTACAAGCTGTCCAACAGGTAAGTTAATATTACTATTTTTAGAGTTTTTGCATTCAAGTAAACTGCTGCAACCCAAAAACATAAGTATTTATTGTTAATTAGACCACTTTTTGGAATTTTTTTTTCCAGGAGAAAGAACGTGTCTTGTATGAAAGTAACCTAAACAGAATTGGTGATAAGGTTGGTCTTGACAATCTTGATTTTGCAAAGGTGACATACTGTACAATTCAAGAATGATTCCCCCTGTTTACATGCTAATTGATTTTGAGAATGAGCTTTGAAGGTATTTAGCTCAAGCATAAACATCGTTGCATATATATAACAGCAGTTTCCAAAACACCATGTTTTATAATCTGTTACAGCTTTGTGGATTACTATTGTCATGCACTGTTTTAAAAGATTGAAACAACACTTGTTGTTGTGAGATCTCTTCAGAGAACATTTTGTTAAAACAGTGATGATACAGTTTGCTCTATATAATATATTGTAAACAAAGGATACCCCATTTCTGTATCCTTTGGCAGGTTATGCAGTGTGAAATATTTTTTTTGTCGGTATCAAGTCATTCTTTCCTGTTTCAATAAGCTTCTTGAGGCCCAGGGAGAAGTAGAACTTCTTGAAGATGAAAGAAGACGACTTGTGAATGATTTAGCAGAACAAAAGGTAACTGCATGATTAAAATTATTCTCATACATATAATATATATTGTCACCTTTTGAACATCTCAGGTGATTATAATTCTCACTTGACCTCATATCCTCCATCATTACTTATTGCTGCCCTGTATTTTCTCGCATCCTATTAGGATGAAAAAGAATGAAAACAAATATCGATTTCAACAATCATGTATGTGGTAGTCACAATCGTTGGCCTCCAAGGATCCTGAAACACTTCATTCATTCCTTCTTTGATGAAGCATAATTATACAGCCACAAATTGGTTTTCAAATAAATTTGAATTTGATAAGGACAAACCTAATTTCCAATTGTGCATGAATGTAAAATGAGCCAGCTTGACATGTTGTACACTATTATTGGCACCATGCAGCAGTGGTGTCTTGACTTTTGCATTAACAACGATCAATTTTGTAAACAAATTTTTATCATTGTCACTTAAATTTATGACTTTTTTCCCTTCATTTCATTTATTTAGCAATACTGTAGTGATCTTCAGGAGATTCAGGGAGTGAAGAATGACATGATTGCTAAGGTAAAGTAGTACTTTAATTATTTTGAAAATTTCTCATGTTTAAGTTTTGTTTTTATTATTTTTTTACTGTTCTCACAGCAAAGGAAATAAACACTCAAGGATATTAGTACCCTATACTGACCCTCTTCACCTTTTTTATAAGATGTTCAAGGGGCTTGGAAAAATACTATTTCCAATAATATAATTATTGTAACTGTTTTGTGAAGTGTACCTTTGCATCTACATGTACACAATTAATAGTAACTTGTTGGCACATTCAGGAATGTGATGCTATACAATGTACCCTCTTGTTTACAGTGCTCAAAAGGGAAGTCATTTAACACAAATGTCACGTTTTTTGCCAAATTTACAATCATTTTGAAAACTCAAATAGATGATAAAAACGTTTTCTAATAGCCTGTGACAAGAATTCTGGCTATATTCTTGCAGGAAAACTCAACTAACTCTTCAATGATTGTTGGTCTTGCATCTGAAAATGAGGTAAGGCAGACCTTGCACTCCTATTAAGTATGTCTTAGTTACTAAGTGATAAACAACTTGCCATAATATCCAATATTGGCCTTACATTATTCAGAGACTTATGTTCTATTTCCTACAGACCTTGAAGATGGAAAAAAGCAGATTAGAAAATCGTATTTTAGACTTACAAGGAAATGTACTCAGGTGTGTTTTAATTTGTGGTGTGGCTTTTACTACCCAAGGTGTTTGCCTTTTATATATTGTGTATACTTCTTTTCCTCTCTTTTTATTCTCCGTTGATTACTCTATGGAAAACTCGTTATCTTATTCTTTGTGCAGACTACAACAAAGAAAGGAGCTGTCACCTGAAAAGAATCAAAATGGACCTGGTTTGAGCAGTACTCCTCTTTCTCGACAATCGTCCTTGCAGCAGGAACTAGAGGCACAAGAGGTACCTGTGCATGGTTTATTTCAGTAAACACAAGTGTATGTTAGAATGTATGCTAGGTAACGTCCTCTGTAATACATTGCCTTGACTATTGATACGTCCTTAATGTTTTCAAAATAATAAGGAAAACTTGATTATTACATCCACTAGTGTAAACATTTTTTTTGCAGAGTTATGATACCAAAGGTCTTCCTTCTCCCATGGTGGGTAGTCAGTTTGGTTTGAGTGATAGCTTGGACATGGATGATCAGGATATTTCACTGACAGGGATGAATCACTCATGGATGTCAAATGTTTCACTTGATTCCTCCAGTACAAGTTCCATTTTTGAAAAATACAGTTCAACAGCATTACGAATGGTATCTGCTTCAAGATCCTTGTCCTTGTGTAGTTAATCAGGCCCCAGTTGTTCAATGGGTGGGTAGCGCTATCCACTGGATAACTCAATTCACTTGGTTTTGCTAGTATTTATTAGCTGGATAGTGATTTATCCAGTGGGTAGCATTAAATTATCCACCTCTTGAACAACAGAGTCCACGCCCCAGTTGTTCTATCCACTGGATAAATCACTACCCACTGGATTACTCAATTGGTTTTGCTAGTGTTTATCTGCTGGACAGTGATTTATCTGGTGGATATAGTGATTTATCCGTTGGATAGCTATAGCGTTATCCACCTTTTGAACAACCAAGGCCAGGATAATAAACAATAATGTGCCAATCAACTTGAAACTTCAACATCCCCACCCCCCCGGGCAAACCACAGGCAAACCAGGCATTTGAACTTTTGAAGATTGGATCGTTCAAATTACCACCCCCCTGGGCCAAAATGGTGGTCAAATGCCCTACCCAATTGTCTGATTATTTTGTCTGTCAAACCCTACTAGAGAACATCATTGTCAGCTCCTGTTGTCTTTAATAAAGCTTGTGTATAAACATGCCAGCACATGTTTCGTGACATTTTATATGATGATGGCGTTTTTACCAGACTTGCGCAACTACAAAAACACAACTTTAATGTTGAAACTATTAAAAGTGACTTGTAATTGAATTAATTTTGTCAGACAATATCAATAAGCAAGTGTAAGCTGCTCTAACTCTGAAACATGGAAAAGGTTGTTTAACAAGGATACTGTATACATTGTACTTATCAACAACAAGAGAGCCTAGAGTGTTACAACTGCATGTATTTTAAATTGCTCAGTGTCGGTTGATTACCTCTAACAGAAACGTACAGCTTTAACAATGAAACGGGAGTGTGAAGACGTACCATATTGTATTCACTCTATAGTATGACAAAGACGAATGGGCCTTTTTTAATACATGAAAATTCAGCTTAAAAGGGAGGTTCTGAGGACAAAGACATAGAAAAGTGGATGATATGGAAATATTTTTCACATTCATTGCAACATATTTGTATTGTTTTTGTTATCAAGCTTTGAAAATGGCCTATTATGCTGCCAAAACTCCTTTGAAGACAACTTTTGAAGACGTTTTTCTGTAAGCCAGTCGCTCACAAATGCTATTATCTCTACGTCTAAACTCTTCCAAATTTGAAACCTGATACTTCCGGTGCAATTTTCCGCTGCAAATTTTCAGGCACAGAAAATAGTCAAATGCCCAGGGGGTGGGGGGACTGTGATCACTTGGGACAAATGGAGCTGAACACGATCATTTTGTTTTTCTATTCAAGGCAACTGAGTTCAAAGAGAAGAAGGAAAAGGCTTTGAGACAGATTGATGAATTGGCAGCTCTTGACAGAAGTGTTGGAGTTAAAGACAGAAAAGAGGCATGTGAAGCAAAGATCTCTTCCCGTAAAATCTGTGTATCGCTGTAAAATAAAACAATTATATTATGTGCAATGTTTGTTTTCTACCACCCATTCGTAACTGGCAACGGCAGGAATGGAAAAGGTGTATTTGCAGATCTGGGAAAGATGCCTTTGACTCTCATATGTTTAGAGCCATGGGAGGGGGGAGTGGTTAAAAAAAATTGCATGCCTTTTTTTAATAGTAGAATTGCTTTTCACTATCAAGACCATCAAGTTGACTAGCTACAAAGTGTGTTAGAGTTGAATTCTGTTCGGCTGAAGATAAATCAAGCCAGTTAATATTTGAACCTAAAGTGTAACGAAATGCAAATTCAGTACTCTAACCAATGGACAATGCCCTTTCCTTCTAAGGTGCAGAAAAGCTCATTTGCAGTATAGAGGAGGGAGGGAGGAGAGGGGTGGCGTGGTCCAGTGATTGGGGCATTGGGTTTGCACGGAGTGGCCCTAGGTTCAAATTCCTTTTGAACCTCTGGTTTGGATTTGTTTCCAGTTGTCCCAGATTCAACTATAACACCTTTGTAAATAGCCATCTGGTTGGCTCCTGCCAGTTGGGGTTCGTGATCATGTTTCTGTTAAGTTTGATTTGCTACTTCCACCATAAACAAAGCATTTACGTTTACATTTACATAGATATGGCATCTTGGGATGAAATGCTCCAGTACACTTGATACAATGTTGTCCTATAATCCTTAGGTTTTAATAAGGCAACTTGCGCAAGACTTAGACAACTTTTCGGAGAAAGTGTCCTCCCTCAGTATAAAGAAGAAAGTTGCTGAAAAGAGGTACACTGACTTAAAGATTTTATGGTATGATGTGTAACTAGTTTGATGGAAGGTGTAAGAAATACACCACTATCTCGAACTCGAATATCTTTAATCATTGGATAAAGAAATTGTTTTGATTTTTACTAACGTCTTTATGGGCTCCTTCTTGGATGTAATCTCCCCCACCCACTTGGGATGTCGACTTTGCGGAATCTAACTGACTGATTAACCGTTTTCTTGTCAAGTCAATTTTTACGTTTATGAATGTTATGCAATTTGATCGTTGGTCTTAAGTTTCAACACCTAGTTTCTTAAGGGCCCACAGACGGATTTTTCGCGCGTTGCTAAGGAAGTGAAATGTTACTTCCGGTAACTGACGTCATCATATCATGACCTGACAAGAAAACCCACCCACAAGCAAAAGTCACCGCACAAACTGTTGTTTCCATCGAAGGTTTTTCCTCGCCCTTCCTCGCGCGCGTTCTCAGATCAACTGCGCATGCGTAAATGAACTGACTTCCGGTTTGAGAAAAAAGCTAAATTTCCGGCGGTTTTAAATTGAATTAATTTTTTTTACATGGCACGTTTCACCCCCAAATATAGAATATAGCTAAGCATTGATTTTTTTAAATCATCTTTTTTGAAAAAGTTATGGGTATTTCAGTATCGTTTATGTCTTTAAAAAGAACATTTTTCAAAATAAGAAGAAAACCATGCTTGGCTGGATGCAAAAACAAATACAAATTATCAAACCATCGATTAAATACCCAAATTGCGTAGCACGGAGATAAATTTAGATTTTTTCTTTACGTGACCATGGGCGTGGTATGATGACGTCATATTTAGGGTCATAGGCTTACAAAAGTTGGAAACTGACCAAAATAATGTCAAATTCTCTCAAATTACTTAACCATTGCATCCTTAACAACGCACCCCAAAAAATACGTCAGTGGGCCCTTAATCATTAATTTCATCATCAAGCTGGAGTGGTAACTCTCTTCTAGGGCTGTGAAACTTTTAACTGCATCACAAAGGCTCAAAGGTTAGTTCCGTCTCATGAATGCTAAAAATTTAGGTGCTTAATTTGCGTAGTTTTTTTTAAAACATGTATTTGCAATCGCTTTTTCAAGATCTTGACCAGACAAGGCCAAGGCCTTTGATATGTTTGTTATTCTGCTTTGTTTGGCAGAGGAAAATAAACTGCTGTTTGAGGAGCGAAGTCGAGCTTATCAGAAACTTGGAACAATGTCTCTTTGCAACGATGAGATGAGTGCAAGGTAACAAAGCAACACACCTTGATGGTTCTGCAGATAGTAAGTTGCAACAAAAGTTGTCCATCATAGAGGAAACGGGAATGCGTTTAACATATTTTTTTACATTCTTGGGACAATTATTTCATCACTTATAAAAGGTCATTGGACGCGAGGCTAGCTATGCCATAAGAATGATTGGTACCAAAAAATGTTGAAATTATTGCGTTTTTTTTAAACTTACTTCGAGCGGTCAATACTTTTGAGTTGACAAATGCGTAACTATGACAGAACAGTGCAAATCCGAGCTACATGTACTACTGAATAACGAAAGAAACATGTGTCTTGATTTCTGACCAGAGATTCAATCCGTGCTGTTTACTGAGTGTTTTCTGCGGAATCTCATCTTCAACGCCAACTTCCATTACTGCCTTCTGGCTTCCGTCATTCAAGCCGGTAGAGTATTGTGTTTTCTTGGCTGATTTCTCGGCGGTTGTTGTTCCACATCTTTGGATACCTCCATTCTTGCATGTAGTTTGAGAATCTTCCAATAATGTCTCACTAATGATAGTTTGCGATGAACCAGGATAACGCAGCATATTTGGATTATCGTTTGCTTAACTCTTGTCATCTTTCGGTGTCTTTGAAGTTTTATTTGTTGAAGCCAAACCGCAGTTTGGAGGTTGCCGTTAGTTTAATGTGAGAATTATGAAACGTGCAGTAAAAGGCTTTCTCAATAACTAAATCGCAAATTTGTTTGTGAACTGTTTTAGATTGTTAGAACTTGAGAAAAGACTTGAACAGGAAAAGAAAACTGTTGCACAACAAAGGGAGGAGCTCTCTTTTCTTGAACAACAGGTAGATTCTGAATTCATTGCGAGAGCACTTTTAATTTACTTTTCAAGCTGTTTTGTTCTGAGTCTACGATAGAGGGTTATGAACTCGGTCCAGAATTTCGCAAAAAGTCCTTGACTCGTCGTTGCCGGCATAAGAGGTCTGTAAGTCCCTTCTGTATCTCGTGGGTGAGCACAACATTGCGAGCTACGAATCTGCAAGCAGTGGATTTAGATGCCAGCTTACACGATATGTATGGACGCAATTATATGCCCGAGGACTCAACACTTTGTTCCTAAAAACTATAGTCAGTTTCCCTCGCCCAACTTTGCTCTAACTTAAGCCCTCACCAAAAAAATAAAAGGATAATAAACCTCTACGAAAACAAAGCCTTTATTTTCCTCGGGTTCTCTCTGCTTTGGTATACCATTTTTCCAGTTGTCACGCGCAACTGTTCAATCAAACGATTTCTCGATCACCAGTTTCTGTTCATTATTTTTCTGCCTTTAGTTATCCAAAGTCACAGAGGATCTATTCAAAACAAGGTAGGTTTGATTTTCGTTTCCATTAAATTAGATTGTAACTGGCAACTGGACTTAAAGCGACAGCAGTGGATTCAGTTAGCCTTCGTAAAAAGCACTCAAATAAAGAGAGCGCGTGTTTCTAGTTGCGCGCGACTGTTGCAAAAGAGACATCAGTGTAGGAGTTTGGGCTTCACTCTCTCTCTCTCTCTCTCGTTACGGTAGTAAGCTATGGAATTCCCTTCCTAATACCACAAGAACAATTCCTGAGTTCAGTTGAGAAAATTAAAATCAGCCATTTTAATAATCTTAAATTTGATACTGACTGTTGCACCTTTTGTTCTTGATCTTACCGTATTTTAATCACATTATCTTGTTGACTGTATTGTTCATTAGAAATTTTTATTGGATACATGTTATTCAATATTTATCGAATTAGTTATTTATCCTCGGAGACATTAGCATAATTGTGTGCTGTCTTAAATTCGAGCATAAATAAAGATTATTGATCAGTTAATTGGTTGGATTTCTTGATATCCCTAGCCTTCGTTCAGGGAGTATCTTACGCCATTTTAAACTATCAGTTTTCAAGGAGTGTTTTTCTGTTAGTGTCAACTTATAGGGTGGGGTAACTTCCCGTAGGCTGTAAACTGTAAAGGAGATGAAAACCCAGTGAAAGCTATTTGAAGTAGTAATATTCCACTTTGGACTTCACAGGGATGAAAAAGAAAGCTTTTCAAGATCTCTCGAAAATGAGGTATGTTCAATTTTGTTGTTGTTTTCGTTTTCTTTGCGGAAACAGACCTTTTACCATCTCTGGATGGGTGTTTTGTAATTGCCAAGGGCGTCAAGTTCCTATTTTTTCCTATTTTTTGGCCTGCTTCCTATTTTCTCCTATTTTTTAGGAACATTTTGAAAAATATGAGATAAAATTTTAAAAAAAAGGGCTAAATTCTTCAAAAAAAGAAAGCTTTCTGTTAACAAACGTGGAGACTTTATGGCCTGTGTGAATGATAGCCTTCTGAAACTCGTGCCCACACTTTCTCAGTGTTTTTGGTAGCATGCAAAGGAGGCTTGTCCCAGGTCATTTGCATGTTTGTGCAGCTGCCATGTGGAATTAAGGAATCAAGTAATTCAGTCCAATTTCGTCGATCCTCTTTGTTTTCAAACAATAGTTGTTTTATTAACATACCATCTCTTTAAAGACAGTTGCATCTTTGTCTTTATTGTGATATTTTATTTTTAAAAAGTTCAAATATTTTTCTGCCTTATAAGTTTTGTGACTGCTGTTAGAGTGTTATTAAACCATTACAAACAAGCTCGTGTTTTTAGCAACAACTGTCAGCAAAGTGGTATTAATGTAGCCACGATGATGCAATGGAATACTTAAAAGGAAATAGGAGAAAAGAGGAAATTCTTTACTGAAAAACAGCATAAACTGTTGGACAAAGCCGTGTTGTCAACGACAAGCACTGCCCAAAATAAGTCAGAGCAAAGCTAAGGTTACCCAGTTTGCTAAAAGAGCCAAAAAATAATAAGCATTAGACTTTTTTTCGCTACGAATAGTCTTTGTTGGCTTTTATTGTATGTAAGACATTTGGTAACTGTGAACTTATATATGATATTTACTGTTCGCCAAAAATTGTTCTTGCTGCTTCTCTTTCTCAGTTTCAAACAACGTAAATTAAAGACATCTTATAAAGTAGTCTGTGATGTAATTTCGTAGGTGAAGTTTTCCTTGATAACGAGTTTTAACACTTGTTACTCTGAAGGATGCATGCCATATTGTCTGTTAGATATTAAATAACGCGGCAAGAAACAGAGCTGCTGTTGCCTTTGTTAAGAGGATAGAATTCAACGAAAGCTTCCTATTTTGTTCTTATTTTGGGATGAGAATACCTATTTTTTTTCGTATTTTTTGGCCACTGTCTGTCATACTTTCATATATTCTGAGTGTCATTTGTCACTTGACGCCCTGAATTACGCGTTTGTGTACAACTGCCGAACAACCGTTAGTCTCTTTTTAAAAGTAGCGCCAAGCATCAGTGAAAGTTGCTTCTTTTTGGACGTTTGTTAAAGAAATGGACCGAAAAAGTGGATCCTGATCCGCGAATCACTACGGGGAATGCGACCCTTTGAGGCGATCCTCAACGAAGATTGACGGCACCGAAAAACGAAAGTTTTGATTAAAATTGCAACTATAGACTCCGCATGTTTACGAACTGAAAGACGCATAAAAATTGCGAATCGGGAGTATTCCACAATGTAAACTCAATAGCATATCACATTCAATTTTTTTCTCATTTGAGTCGTTTAATTTTTCATTTGTTTTGTCTTCTTGTGCAGAAACATTGGCGTTTATCATTAGAGGATGACGTTATTACCATGAGAAAGTAAGGAGATTTCTATTGGCCTTAGGAGTAACTGCAATAATTTTGTGTGACGTCACCACTTTGTCTGTTGAGTTTGTTTATGTAGGTTTATTAATAAATTAACACCGTTTTTAAAGCATCTTCACGACATTGATTTCTCTGTTTTTGCAGAAGCCAGGACGAGCTGGAAAATCAACAGACCATTTTGTTAGGTAAAAGGCTTATGGGTACTATTCGGTTAACTGTACGCTCATGTCCCGTGTCCCCGGGGTTGTAGTCGAGTGTTTACAGTATTCAACAGTACAGCTAGTGTTGAATCCCTAACGAGCAATCGATGTTTACATGTATTTGGTAGAGAAACGTGGCACCTCTCCTTGTCGTGCGCCGACACAGAAAATCCACTGAAGCTCTTTTAAGTCGCAGTAATACCAGATAAGACCCATGTGAGTCTATTGTGAAATGCGTAGTGCGTTTGTTTCAACAAGGCCAACTTACCTAAAGTAAATTGACCACCGTACAGAGATTCTAAAAGCTGAGGTTTCAAGCGTTAGCCCTTCGTCAGAGCGAGGGCTAACCGCGCGAAACGTCAGCTTTTAGAATCTCTGTACGGTGGTCAATTTACATTATCAACTCCGTTGATAAAACCAAATTTTTGTATACTACTTCCCCATCGACGCAGCACTGTGGGCCACAGTTTCTTTAGAAAGGACCCCCTTCATTCTACTTGCATAAAGACCTATCACACCATAAGGCGTTTTGATGTCCTCGCGATCTATCCGTTAATTGTCGAAAGAAATTTCACCTGGGCGATAGTCTTGCATTGCTATACTTGTCCATTGACTTGAAACCCTTTCGACAAATTTCGAACCAACCAAGGGCAAAACAACAAGAAGAAAGACGATATTGTGGGCATGCATGCTGCAACTGTTCCTGTGTTTGTTTTGTGATGTGTCTGCTCATCTGTTTCTCTGATGATGGTCCTAAGCGATAACGTATTGGTTCAAACGGCATTCAATTGAAAAGAACTTTATTGTCACTCCTCTCGAGCGACATTTCTTCCTCCGAAGGTGGACGCTACGCTACGAAGTAATAAGCCTGGATAGAATTCTAAAAACACACACCGCGCGTCGGCATAAAAACAAAAAAAAATTATAATTTTCTTCTTCTGTTATGGAAATGAAGATACGATTCTTCCTTGTCGGCAATACGTGCTTGTTTTCTCGACGCGCGCAGGTGTTTTTCGAAACTCCTGTCTGGCCAATCTCGTCCCCAGAGTCCACTTTTCTTTTGGTCAGCACCAGGAACACTGGCCACTTCCAATTTATGTGTAGTCATAATGAAGGTTACCCTGCGAGCAGAGTCTCTTTCGGTCTAGATAAGTCGGGAAGAGGAAAGAAGACTCTGTCAGCCGCCTCAACATTTCATATTGATCATGCGTCAAAATTCAAATGTAACTTCGGTGTCAGTCACGTGTGACCACTAACCACTAAACGAAAACAAACAGTTGGGATATTTTCGAACAACTCTGGTAAACACACGACAACCAAGGAATCATTTCATTCGAAACTTAAGATAGTTCATACTTTTAAAATTGTTATTTCATTTTCTTGGTGAAAAATTTATAGGTTTCTGTCATACTAGTTTCTGTAACCGACATATGGAGGAAATACTCATGGGAATTTAGACAGTTAAAAATTGTCACGCTGTTGAAAATTTAAAAAAAAAGCAGGTTTGACAAGTCGAAACTGGACTGACTCATCCATTTCTTTGGATGAGCGGCAAATCAAAGAACGTTGAGGCGGCTGGCAGAGTCTTCTTTCCTCTTTCCGACTAGGAAGATCGAAAGAGACTCTGCTCGCAGGGTAAGTGAAGGTCCATTTTTGTAACCCTTGATAACCACTGTTGTTTCAAATTTCTGAACGTGCGTAGACGATCCGGAAGTCCGTGATTTGCGGATTTCTGCCTTGGAAGTGGTCAGAGTCCGTGTTCTTGGTGCTGACCAAAAGAAAAGTAGACTCTAGGGACGAGTTTGCTGACTGGCCTATTATGATCCAGGCTTGCGTGAATGACTAGTTTGCTATCATATTTCCTCAAGTGAAAATAAAGGAGCTGGAAAGCGAACTGCTCAAAACAACCACACAGCTTAGCATGGAAAAAAGACGGACTTCTTCTCTAGAGGTGGGGTTTTGTTTTTTTTGCTCACAACATTTATCAATCGGTATTTGAATAGCACAGTCAAGTGAACCAACAACCGATTACCGATAAACCGTAATCTCCCAGGAACTGGTACTAGAATCATTTTGTACATGGCTTTAATGGTCTAATAGTTAAGTCCATCCGCCCAGTGTAAGTGGAAGGGATGAAGGCGTGTCTACACGAGCGTGGTTTGTTCATTCCGTAGGAGACACGAAGTATTTCCAAGCGGTGTATGAACAGGAAAGATCATATAGGCGGTCCTTTATTTTCTTAACAGTCAGTAAAGTGCACTTCTTGTATTTTTACTGAACGTAATTCTCGTGTTACGTGTTTTGCCATGATTATCGCTGTGATTCTCACGCGGCGCCGGCTGATCATTCGACATGTTTCACCAAGTCGAGGAAAATCAGCAGTTAGTTGAGTGCAGACACAATAACTCAGTTGTTGGTAGAATATTTAGGTAACAGCTTACCCGGTGG
Source organism: Montipora foliosa (assembly GCF_036669935.1). NCBI lineage: Eukaryota > Metazoa > Cnidaria > Anthozoa > Scleractinia > Acroporidae > Montipora > Montipora foliosa. The sequence goes on from NC_090874.1 coordinate 56,554,478, forward strand.
ATAATTGGGAGCTTAAGCACGCGCGTTTTTGAGACGCGGACGGCAACCAGAAGTGACCTGTTTTCCCTTTCAACCTTGTCTTCACTCAACCACATTTATAGTGCTAAGTATCTTTTCTCCATTAGAGATGATTAGTATAAAAATCTAGGAGACACCACTGTCCTGGTACGCGAAATGTTCTCTTCCGGTTGCCGTCCGCGTCTCAAAAACGGGCTTACTTAAGCTCCCTAATGTCATGTTCAAGAATCGGCGGTCGAGGTTGGTTGCAAGATACTAGGGACATTTAGGATCGCGTTTTCAAAGGAGACCGCAAACTTCAAACCGTGGTTTGCCGTTTGCCGTAGTGTCAAAAATAGATTCAAGCATAAGGCTCGGCATTTGGCTGGAAAAACGCGCCGTGTTGGATTATTGTTTTACGTTACATGTTTTAATTCAACCGAGCCAGCGTCTTCAAGGATGTGCAAGTGATGAGCAAAAACGTGTTAATTAAAGAGTTAAAGCAATAGAGAAGATAACTTATTGGTTTAAACTTGAGTTCCTACAGAATTTTACGATGAAAAACGCTGGGGTAAATCTCTTACCGCAAGGAGGGTATCCAACCGTTAGAACTTGAACCGCAGACCGCAAGACTATGTCACGTGACACTCAGAGGTTCGCCGTTCTCCAAAAAATACGCGGTGCTAAATCTCTCTATTTTGTTGGTGTATTGGGGGCAAACCACATGGTCACCTGAGCCACTCCGTCGCAACCAATCAGAAAGACCTTCCTTGGCTTGGTCGCAAACAGTTTGCGTAAATGGAAACGCCTAAATCCCCGACCAATCGCCGATGGTCGTCAATGATCGCAAGCAAGACGCAAGAGATCTTTACGTCTTGTTTGCGACGAGTAGCGCAGCTCAAAAAGTGACAGTGTTTGCTATCGTGCCATCGCAAACTGTATGCGACTGTCGGCGACGTTTTTACGTGTATTTAGAAACCATGCTTTTTATGTGTTTATTTGTGCAAATCTCCGGGTCAATAGCAACAATTTCATTTTATCAGCCCCGCTTTTCCCTGGTACCTTATGAAGCCCTGTCTAGTGAGATAAACATGTGTCTGAATTTAAAGCAAAGGTTGTTAGTTTGTTAATGCAGTATCACGTTTTTCTTCGAAGAAGACCATTTCCTTCTCGTTAGTTTACAGACTTGTGTAGTCCACCACTGTGAACCATTTATATCGAACTTCTCAAACCTTTGTTTTAAAAGAAGATTTACAACAGAAATGCCCTGATCATGGACTGCTTTAATTTCGTTCTCCAACAGGAATCCATCCAGCTGTCCGTTTCACGGCACTCTGATGAGTTAAAGGACCTATTTGATGCAATACCTACTGCAGATACAATGTTTCTCAGCAGAAGTAGACAGGTATTAAACTATCAGAAACATGAAATGGTAAAGGGTCTTTGTCACGTTATTTTAGGGTGTTTAGGGGAAATCTTTAGTTTACCACGTGTTTAAAACTCGAAAATAGTAATTTGGAATTCCGTTACTGCTGAAATTGTCGTTACGTCGCAAACAAGATCATTCTGAGCAAAAACGGCCTTTATCCTGGCGATTTACCATAAACGTGAAACCGGCCTTCAAGATTACCCAAATGCAATCCATTTCAATCTTGTCCATTTGTGTCCATCCATGCCTCTCTTTCCTTTTGTTGTATTTCTTTCGTGTTGTTCAACCGTTTTAAGTGGTTGTTGCGATGTTTCATTCTACTTTTTGGTCATTTTGGGTGTTACGAAATTACATGCGTGACGTAGCCCCCTTAAATTTAGAAATGTCGGTGAAAATATTCAATTAGGGAAAAACTAAGGTTGAGGAAAAGAAATAAAATCCGACTAAATCGGATCCTCATGCAGCACCTGTGTAGACACAACTGATGAGTGAGCTTTTAGTCACATTTTAGCTGGTCACTTTCATATCAGGGGTCATTCTTTTATCTTCAGGTACCCGTGCATACGGAACCCGCGCCCGTAGTGCGCGCGGCAGTCAAAACTGTGCTATCCTTGCCCTTTCACCGGAAATGGTGCATTTCTTGCGCGTAAACGACCTTGTCAATCTACCCTGTCGAAAGGACGCCACCTAAGTCGTTTTTCGCGACTCAAATAAATACATTATAACAGCCAAAGCACAACAGCTGACGTTCGAATCACCGCACGCCGGCAGCCCAGTTTTGGCGCCAAAGTTTGTAGACGAAAAAGTTGCCACAAAATCTCTTAAATGGTTTTCTGGCCCTTTAATTGGAAGACCTTAGACAGCAATGACCAGAACCGGGTTGCTGACCAGCGGTTTTCGTTAAAACAGTGGTTTGCTGGGGGTGCTCTGTCTCGCGGGCTCAGAAAAGCTGGTTGTGGTCATTGTTATTTAAGGTTTTTCCTTTAATTATGAACAATTGACGTGATGTTGATGTGATGTTGGGTAGCACAATTTAATTTTCAGTAATTCTGGCCGCATGCACGGCTGATCAACCGCAGGAGCCTATGAGTAGGAGCTTACAAGCCCCATGAGTCAACATTTGTGGGCATCTTTCTGTTTTTAGAGCGCCACAAGTTCTTGGACTCTGCATGCACTGTTCAGAATGGCCAATCAAAATAAAGTAATTGTCAAACGAAGACGAAAATAGCAAAAACAATGTAAGCAAATTGTGCAAAACGATGTCAACTGATGTAAATGTGAGTAATCCGGAAGGGTTTGTTCTAAACGAAAATAGAAAGATACACGCAAAGATTGAGTTAAAGACGAAGTGCATAGAGAGGCTCCTGGTCATGGGCTCCTGTCAGCAGGGAACTTAATTGTCATGCTATTTATGGGGTAGGCTGCCTACCTAGTCCCCATAGGTAAATCTCATGCTCAGTTTTAGAGCAATCTGGGGAAGGTTACCATGTTTCAGCAGTGTTGTGTTTGAATTAAAAGTGGCTAAATAAAATCTAGGTCTAGGTTAAGTTAAAATCGAGGCATTGCTTGCCACCGCTTGCATTCTGTAGGGGCTCACATGCTCAGCATTGAATATCGTTGCGGATCTTTTCGCTAGTGCTTTTTTTCTCGTCTTTTTTGCTCCAGCCCACCTCTCCCACTGGCAGGGATGGATTGGTAAGTATTCCACTGACTGCGGCGTCAGTGTAGCTGGTGTTAGGTGGGTCTGCCGCTCGTTATGTGCTCGACATTCACGTCCAGCACGACCCTGTCAGGCACCTAACCCCAAGCTCATCTTGCCGATGAGCTAAATTGATATTTCCCTATTCTGCGAGGGAAGGTCTTGTGCATCAATGTACCACGCCTCTGAAAGTAGTCCACGCCGGTAAGCTAAATTGTAAATTGTTCTTTTTTTTTTATCTTCGTCTCGAACCTGAAGTCTCCGCGTGCTTCATCTCCCTGCATCACTGGACACATGGTCAAAGCAAAACTGTTTGATTACGTTTCATTGTCGGACACAAGCAAACGTATACAGGTGTGTACAAGGCAGAGCCTGGTTTGTGTACAACAGGGTGTTGGCGATATCTTTTGTATTAAGTATTTTCATGTCAACTCAGTCATGGTTTGTTTCTTCTCAATAACATCATTGATAGGTCTAAGCACTGATTTTAGAGATGGAAAATTAGAGTTAGAAAAAAAAAATTAAAAAACTGGACATCTTAAAAATTGCTAATCGAACTTTAACTTGTTTGATATTCAGGGCGTTGGTAGAGACTCCCCCGACGGCAAACCCGGAAATGAAATTGAAGAGAAGATCCAAGCGCGTCATCAAGAGGTTTCGAGAGGTACACCACCCAGAGAGGAGGAACATTCTCAGACACCTTTAGAAAGATGGCTGAATAGTGAATATCAAGACCCAGGGACCTTGTCTATTTCCAGTGATTCGCTGAGCCCTCACAATGGCAGACAAGACATTGAGGGTATATCGGAATCACCCAGTGGTAAATTCTTGCAGCTTGTTGAAAATCACGAACGGGAATTGACGACAACGGCTAGCCAAACCGATGCTAAGGATTTGTTGTCGACGTGTTCACAGACCGTTCTTTTAGATAAGTTCGAGTTGTTAAATTTGGTTGAATTAACATCAACGGCCTCGCAGACTGAACTTTTAAGAGATATTAACGACATTTATACAAAGGAGTTGGCATCGACAGGATCACAGACCGAGCTTTTAAGAGACATCGGGGATCTTATTGTTGCGGATGAAGCCGAGCCTATCGAAAAGAGCCCGAGTTCTAATGCTGACCGAATGCAGCGAAGAAGAAGATCAGGTGCCTCTGGATCGGTCGTTGCTGCTGAAAAGGCTGTGGAAATGGCAAGTGACCCAAATGAAAACAATTCTAAACCAAAGTCAGAGACAATTGACTCTACCAAGTTAAGCCCAGTACTTGAGAAACAAAGAATTGCGACCAGTTTATGGCGAAAGAAGCTTTCGGTTGCTTTTAAAATCCCCGAAGAGTTTGAATCGTATTCCAGTGCTACTGGCCAAGCGCTAGAAAACTCAGTTGGAAGCAGTAATTTCGTTGATGGTGTGTCTCTTCGTGTCAGGTATGATCTTTTTCTTTCAATTCAAAGTGCTTGATTGAGTTAGGTTGAATGCACACGTGCTCAAGTGTACGTGTTTTCAAGGCCAACTGGACCGGTCGTGATACTGTAATAACAATTTGGACTCGTTTAGTATAGCTTAAAAAGGCGCAGATTTGCTATTGAAAAAGGTGAGTGATCATGCTTTTCACCATTGTCTTCTCAGGATCAGTCGATTTCCGGCCTTTGCTTCATTTATGCTTGTTTTGTTTATTTATATTTACCACAAGATGCGATGAGATCAATCTTGCTAATCCACGCTAGCCTAGTTCAACACTCAAGGCCCGGGCAAACGTCTTCAACATTTGCTCTAACATCCATTCGATTTTGTTGAACGATGTTAAATGATGTTGACTGCTGGGGTGAGCAAACGATTTCAACGCATCATCAACATCGATTCAATCTCGTTTCAACCTGTTTCAACACGGTTGAAAGGGCTGGGGGGGGGGGGGGGCATACGGTTTCGACATCGCTGTTAAACAAAATCGAACGGAAGTTGAGGCCGTTTGTCCGGGCCTTAAGCTGCTTTGCAACAGAGGCATGCCCTAAAAAATTGATTTTCCTAATTATTAAGCAGTATTTCATGAAAAGATATGCGTACTCATACCAAGACAATTACTTTTCATGTTCACCATACACTATACAATTAGAAGAGCACTAATCCTAAGCTATTTCATTTCAGCGTAATGATTAAAAGACAAAGGACACCGGCGTAGTAGTGCCGAAAATGCCGAATAATTTGCGAACGAGGCCTCACAACTCAAGCATCATTGAGTTGCATAAAGTTGCACCTTTGTAGCTCACATACTGTGTTCTTTAGAATTCGGTTTTCGGAAAGGGGATTCCAGCCAAGATTATTTGTAGATTTACGTAAAGTGTAGTTGTTTGTGGGTGCAAACGATTCAGTTCTTAAAATCTCCTCCAATCTACACGCTTTAGGATTGGCACAGAACGCTCGCGCTTTGTCCTCAACAAATCAAGCATGCAGTACCAAAGCAAACCTTGACTTGCCAACACCTTTTTACCTCGGCTTGTACTGGCTTCAGTTTGGTTCAGTTAATTTAATTGTCTTCTACCTGTGCGATTAGCTAAATTAATTCCGGGAAGCTTTGATTATAGTTAATTGAGATGGCGACTTCTTGTGCAAGATTGTGATTGTACTGTCTTTTTTCAGACCTGCACCAAACGAAGTGGAAATTGAGGTATGTTAAGGTTTTGAGGCGTGCAATCATTTTGGATGATATTCCTCGTCCTCAACGATGCTCGTGAGTTATCCTTTTAAAACTGAAATCTGCTAACAGAACAATTTTGGGTCTCGAAGCGGACCCTTGAGTGGAAAGACAAGCTTGTTGAACTGCACTTATAGCCCTTTTGCCCTCGCACAAAATTGACACGGCACTCCAAAATAGCGGCACTGTACCAATAATTGGAGTGCAAGCACACCTCCTTATATGTGCTCGGCACCCCTATAATTTCTGGCACGGGTGCCTAATATGCCTTCCGTTTGTTCTGTTTCCACACGAAAAATTTACCGTGCCGTGCCATATTTTTGCGCCATTTTAAAGCGGGCTTTGAAAATATAAATTACGTGTTCTCACATTCACGTAAACGGGTCGATGTCACTGAATTACGGACGCCTTGTATTTCCCAAATGTATACTGTTGTGAGAGCTTCAAATACATAGTTTAGGGGAATCAGTTTTTTCATAGTCCAGGCTGTGATTCGTTCTCTTGTCCTCTAAACAGAAGCAGTTCAGAACTCTCGTATTGGCTTTTCATACCGACCAGGATACTCTCAATAGACGACTGGAAGTACAGGTAAACATTTAAATTGTTTGGCCTCAAATTACTCGTCTTGTCTTGTCTTGTCTTGTCTTGTCTGAGGCGAGAGAAACATCCAAGAAACTACAGACTTTTGGTTGATACCAAAAAATTTCAGTTGTGGGCAGTGACGATCAAGGGGAACAAAGTTTGTCTCAGCATAGTATTACTCGATTGGAAGCATTCTATTTCTGCGCGTCGGAAGTAAAAATCCTCAGTACTCAGAAGGGATGTTTTTATATGTGCAACTCTTGTAATCACAGCCTGCGTTTGATGATCAGCACCTTTTCATTGGAAGAAAATTGTTGAGACGCTGACACGTTTTGTAAATGAAGAGATGTCTGAGTTGTTTTAATTAGCTGTTTTCTCAAATGCAGGCTCACAGTAGAGACAAGGCAGAATCCAACATGAGCAAAGAACTGCAAAACATGTCCAACTTGCTTAAGGTACCGTGATTGATGTCTTTTACCAAATATAACTTGCTCAAGCTACCTGCTAGCGGCTTAATGTAAATAGTGTAAAGGTGCTCCGAAAATTTCCATGTTCATTCGGGTCCAAAATTCCGATAGGCTTTCACTATTATATAAGACATGACAAGTGTAAATTCTCTCTGACATAGGTGAAAAATATAATTTTGCGACCTTCGTTTACATTTTTTTCTTTTGTTTACAGGAATTTGAGCACCTCTGTATTACTAGGGATATGCAGGTAAGTCATGCTCATTTGGTGAGAAAGTTTGGACTTTTTAATCCTCTCTAGCTTACCTTGTTCTTCTCAGGCCATCTGTACGTTGTATAGTGGGGTCTTGAGTACAAAAAAAAAAAGAGTCCTTCTAACGCGCGTTAATTGCACAGATACCGTAAATCCTCTATGAAGCCCCCCTCTCTCTAAATAACCCTCACCCCCCCCCCCCCCCCCCCCCCGTATTTTAAAATCCAATAGATGATACACTGTATTACGTACTGATTTAAATCACGACAGTGGGGAGTTGAAGAAACGACGACGGCTACGGCAACGACAACGCCAAAACGCAGTAATATTATTGGTTGAAATAACCAAAATGATCGTGCTGCACGTGCGGCACGCAATTTTGAACATTTCTCTCCCGTACTCGTCAAAACTACTACGTGAAATGACCAAAGGTTGTGACGACAACGTGGACAAACTACAGTGAATCTTTCAGTCTCACTCTTTACTTCAAATTCGTCCGAACCAATCCAGTTGTAGGACACTTCGCCCTTACTGAATAATATAAACAAGAGGGAATAATCACGAAATACTTAACGTAGCTGAAACTTATATTTTGAAGTGACGTTTTCGTCGCCGTAGCCGTCGTGGTTTCTTAAACTCCCTAGTAACACTTCATGTGGACTGATCCGGTATGGTTTGTTCACTTGCTGGAAGTTCGGATTTGGATCCCGCAAGTGAATAAAAAATGTTGCAACTCGCGACATTAGACAGTCATTGCCCCGGTCCAAAACACGAAGTAGGGAACCGTAACTCCAGTCTGTTTCTTTCTTCTTCTTTTTATTTTGCTACCGGTAATGCGTTTTTAATAGAGTATTTACGGTATGCTTCGTCAGCACGACTATAATGTTACGACTCTTTCAGGATATGTTGTCATCGTTAAAGTCTCAAGTTGAAGTAATGAATACGTCTTTCAAGCGCATGTCCACTCAATCGGAGCAACATGGTTGTGTTCAACAGGTTTGTGTTATCCTCTCCTGTCTTGTCTGTTATGCAATCACACTCGACCAAGATCCTTTGACCACTGAAGAAAGTAGAACTCCCATTTTAAGTCTCTGTCATTGCATTTTCAGAGAAGAACCTTTTTAGGCTCTTTTCTTTCTCAAAGTTTCGGTTCGCCCGAGTGACCATTCGTTCCCAAGGGCTTATAATTTCCTTGAAAACTGAAGATCGGTGCCGCGTGAAGTTGGCAGTGCGGTCCAGAGTGGTTAGGGCGCTTGCCTTCACATCCGGGCATCCCTGTTTCAAGACCCGTTCTGACCACTCGTTGAATTTGATCCTGGTAGTCCCTGGTTCAACTTCTCGCCGCACTTGTAAATAGCCAACCGGTTTACCAGCGGCCAGTTGAGAATCTCAAAGTTTTTGTGTTCTTCTGTTCTGTGGGAAGTGGTCAATTAAATATGCATGCAAAATCAATTTCAAAGATACTCGGTTTGTGAAACGTAGGGCACAAATAAATTTAATTCACAGGTTTGGTTCTGGTCGTGCAAAGTATGATAAATGAAAGGAAGAGGAAGGTTTTTTTTATACTACTCGACGCTTAACCTACCAAAGAATTTGTTTTGCTTTCCTTGGAAATGTTATCCCTCAAATTTACTCTGCAGTCGACCAACTCATGTAAGCGACTACTCCCCGCTCATGCCCCAAGTGTTCCAAAATACCAAGAGTTTTTAGGTCAGCTGAATAACTTTGTTTGGGTTACTATTAAGCGACCGCTTAGATTCGACTTTTTCAGTGGTCGCTAACCAAAGGTTCATTTGCCATAAACAAATTAAAGAAATTCTTAACGGATTTTTTCGTTGTAATAATTCACAATCTGGGGATGCTGATGGAAGTTAGACCAGTTCTTAAAAACCTGCTTCCCAAAATTAGCACAGTAGGTCAACACGCGAATTTTGGCTGGATCTTGGGATTGTCCTCTCTCTTCACAGGAAGCTCGTATGGCATCTGGAGTGGAGGTTATGATATGCCATGCCGAGAACCTCTCTCGGCATCTAGAGATAGTGAAAGAAGATCTCAATGAACTGCGGCTCAAGGAAAGACTTGCTGCAGACGAAGTGGCAACACCCAGTCCTCTAGCGAATGGATCCACCAGTTACGGTTAGACCCTTTGAAAATTGTTAGTGAATATTTTTAGTGCAATTATAGTTCTTCTG
>NC_090874.1:56568788-56581288 GCF_036669935.1 Montipora foliosa
CAAGTTATTTACAACCTAAAGCCGCCGGAGTAACCAGACAAAACACCAAAGAGACATACGCAAATTTAAGTTATTCATAAAGTATTTATATTTTCCCCAGTTGTTAGTATGATTTGATAATATATAGAGTACATAAAGGAGATATATAGCTTACATTTTGCAGCAAAGCTGAGAATGATCACAGTTTGGATCCACATTCAAGACATGTCGCCAGATTTATGCCGAGCACTTTGTCTAAGCAAATGCATGTTATAGTGTTTGAGATTCATGATATTTGCAATTTCACTCTTTTTTGGCCAATACAAGACAAATGAATATGATTTAGGGAAGTAAGTTTAATTTATTTATATTTTACCGTAGCCAAGCTATTTCAGTAGCATTTCGCGGTCCTTTACTTTGAAGGCAACGGTTAGAGGGACTGCTGTCTGAGAAAATGTAATTGTTCTCTCCCTTTTAGGATCATTCACAATTTGTTGAAAGCAATCAGTCTTGATGTACTTGACGTTGTTACACATTTATCGTTCAATACTTCCATACTTTTTGTTGGTGTTTAGATCATAGTGATTTTGACGGACTTGCAAGTTTTGATGCCTGCGGTGCATGCGACACGAACTAAGCAGCCTCAGATAAACCATAGGGCTTCTTGGATTCAAATAGTTTGAGTCTGAAGGCATACATCACCCTTCAATTGCATGGTTCACCTTTTATTTTTCAGAATCTGAAATTTGAATAACTCTCCAATTTGTTAGTTTGAGATCCGTTGTAGGATTAAGGTTAACTTTTTTACATCTTGCTGGTATCTCGTGGCTCAATCAGTGGTGGATCCTTGGTGTAAACATCTGAAGAACTCACCCGTAAAAAAAACAAAAATGCGCAGTTATTTTAAATGAAGAGGAAGGGTACTGTACTGTCGTATGAGTCCCCGTGAGTCACGTGAGTGAGTCCCAGCGTGACCTTGCAAACTACAGTGTGAAACAAGGCGAAACAGTACAATGTGTTTCTCAAACAACGTTCGCTTGAGAGGTAGCCAAGTGAACGCCCCGCGGTGATAACGGTGGTTATATTTTGAAAATCCTTCTCGCCGCTATGAACGTGGACAACATTCTTTTATCGTAATTATTTAACATTCCATACACATTTGAGATACTCAGCCCATGATTTTTTGAAATTATGTAGATACTTTCGAAAGATTGTCTCTAATTTTAAAAATGAAAGGAAATATTTGAAGGCAGTGATGTATTATATTATGATTTATTAAACGTCCGGTTAGAATGGAAATGACTTGCTGTGCCACTTCAATATGGAAAACTTTACTCCGAAAGTCGCATATTTGAGCAGCGGTTATGAAACGGGCAAAAGATCACTGCCGTTATAAAGCAAGTTGTGCAGATGCCTGAAAAACCCGTTGCAAGCCTATATCTTTGTAGATTTCTTCGCAACTGTGTAAAACAAGACAAGGAAGGATTACGTTTTTTTGCAAGCGTTGACCGTGTAGCACATATATTTGAACAGACTTAACTGATTAGAGTGTAATGTGAAGTGCTAAGTTTCTATCCCATATGAATTATGTGAGCGTTAGCCCTATTGATGGAAGTGGGCCCACACAAGGACAGAGAAAAACTCTCAATTCCCACCCTTGACAGAGTCTTTCTCTGTCCTTGTGTGGGCCCATCTCCATCAGTAGGGCTAACGCTCACATGGTTCATATGGGGTAGAAACTTAGCACTTCACATTACACTCTAATCAGTTAACGCTCACATTGTTCATATGGGGTGGAGACTTAGCACTTCACATTACACTCTTATCAGTTAAGTCTTTAAAACAAGAGTCCATTGCCTTGTTTAAAATTGCTTCATAAACTGTGGCGATCGTTCACTTGAGTTTGTACCACTATTTTAAATAGACCCTTAAACACGAAGACGCATTATAAAGGGCGTGGTGCCTTAGGCACATGCAAATGATTTATCAATCAACCGTGGACGCAACCGAGAGCTCTGTGATAATTTGTTCAATAAAAAAGCACCTTAGGGCAATGTGTCCGTCATATGTCATAAAATGTTACCTGTCGTTCCGTTCTTTTTTTAATCCCCATCGCGCTAGAAATATCATTTCGGGCTTCCGTCTCCTTGTTGCTGGTTGTTTATCACCATCTTGGATAATTAATCAGTCATGCTTGAATTAATTCTAACAAAAGCAGTACGTGAAGTTCCCCCTTTTATAGTTCGTCCTCGTGTTTAGGACTTCCAAGTTTCCGGTTGTGAAAATGCGCCTTTACGTAACAAAAAAAAAAAAACTAAACTCACAATCTCGTACCCAGAGTCTTCGTTCCTCTTTCGCGCGCGCGGGACGATGAAACTGGGTACAAGATTGGATAAAACGTGACCGTGAAATTTTACGCGCGTACTCAAAACACATGTAGTTCCAACAGCCAGCACGCTGTCGGTCGTAGGCTAGCCCAAAAACCGGATGCAAGGTTTAGGTGTAACGGTTTCCCTTTTAACGTTGCTATATTTACTCAGTGGTTCTATAGTAATACTTGTAAAAGACAAAAAGTGGAGAGAGAATGAAAAATTGATCATCACTTTTTTGTAATTAACATCCTCGGAGACCCCAGGGGCAGTTAGCCGGGACAGGAGGAAAGGTGTGTTTTTCACCCGTTCTAGAAAACTTTCGTCGCCTTTTCTCCTGCCCCGACTGACTGCCCCAGGGTCTTTTGAGGATGGTAATTCAAAAGATTCACATTCGTCCCTTTTCCGCCCTGCTTGTTAACAGTGAGTAACTGTTACGCTGTTAACGTTAAGAGATGAATTGGCAACGTATCGTCATGAAATCACTTCCCCTCACCGATATATTTCAGGCAGTTGCTTGCTGTGCTTGGGAGACTATGGAAACATGGGTCAAACACGTACAGCTATTGTTGTTCATCAAAACATATTTCCTTGCGCAGTTCGCGCTGTCGTCCACGAGTTCAAGTTCATAGGTTTTGAAGCGACGCTTATCACACGGCAGCGTTCGTAGCTCTTCGTTGCCTTATCCGCTAGCTGAAAATACATTCTTACAATTTGCTTTAACAGCCGGATCCTAAACTTTGCGGCTTCCCAAGATTGAAATTGAAATTGACTTGGAAAGCTCTGTGTCATGTAACTTGTATTAACTTAAAAATTGGAAACCAGCAATAGAGATTAATCCTCGACTTGTGGCAAACCAATCAAGAGGTCCCTTTTACAACGCAAAGTACAACACTGGAGATATTTTGCCACCCATGGCATAGTCATGCCTGCAACCCATTTGCTTTCACCAAGGTCAAAACAATCAACGAGTTTCTTATGTTCAAAGGTCACATTTGCCCCTCCCACTCCTCCAAAAACGTAAATTTTATTCTCAACCAAAGCAGCTCCAGCAAAGTACCTTGGAACATGCATTGAAGCAATGCATTGCCACTGGTCGGAAACTGTGGAATAAACTTCACAAGAAGAAAGAGCCAGACGAACACTGCTTTCCCCACCCATTACAAAAATACATGTCCCACTGGATACTGCACATGAGCCTCCTCTGCTTTGGGACATGGATGAAATATTTGTCCATGTTTCTTGCTCTGGGTCATACCTCTCAGCAGAGTTAAGATATTCTCCATCCCCCGCTCTCATTCCTCCAATTGCATACAAGAATTGTCCATCACTTATTGCGCAGCTGATTTCACGTGGGACATTCAACTGAGTTCCCAGAGTCCACGAATCTCGGGCTGGGCTGTAAATCTGCAGTGAACCTCTGTTGACCCGAGACGCACCAACAGCATACAGGTGATTTCCAAGGGATGCAACCGCGGGAAATAGTACTGGTTTTAACATTGAGGACATTCTCGTCCATGTGTTTGTATTCCGATTGAATTTCTCAAGAGCATCGGACACTTCGCCATTCCTCTCACCTCCCACAGTGTACAACTCACCCTCACACTCAACAAAACCATGCCAGTTAATCTGTTGTGGAAAGTCCGCCAGTTCGAACCAACTGTCTTCCTGGGGAACATAACATCTCATTGAGGAAGGTCGAGCGTCCTGTATCTGCGAGCCACTAACAGTAACGATGACCTCAACCGCAGGTTGGAGACACTTCCTTGGTTTTTGAAACAAAGAAACATCTGATGAATTTTGCCGTTGTAAGATATTCTCGACAAGTTCTTTGCAACTAGGATGTGATTGGAGCAGTGAACTATTTATTACCTGGGTGCAGACATTGGCCATAGAACACCATCGAATGCAGGAAAGCAATTTGGGCAGGTAGACGTGTCGTTCATCTCGATTGTGGTCTATCCAAGAAACAACACTTACATAAACTGCATCTTCTGTTTCGACAATTATGTTGTCACTTGAAATAATATCAGTAAATTCAAGAACTCCAAGATTGAGGAAATCTTCGGATTGCGTGACTTCTGTGAAGTGCTTATCGATGAACAAACGACTGGTTTGAGCAAGTCGTTCGCAGTCGTAACGCTCAGCGAACGTAAGGTAAAATAGACAGTTAGCAACGTTTACTTTTGATTCTAGCTCATGGGATGCAATTGCTTTCACCTCTGTGATGAGAAAATAATCAGCTAAAACTACAAGTTCCTCGGCGTTGAAATGCGTGACACCCAGGTTGCCTGTGTAGAGATACGTCAACAGGGTATCCACTGAACTCGGGCGAACTGCAAGCGCTTCAAGATTTATACTTTCCGCATTCTTTTCTTTCATGTCACTTGTGAACATCTTGAAAAAATATGAACAGCTTACAGCGAGGACATTTCGATGAGCAGGAAAGTTGGTTTCCGCAGCACAAAGCGTGACATCACACAGAATTTTCTGTTGCCTTAAATCGTTAAGTTTCATGGCTTGATCCAAACAATGTTTATACGTTTCTGTGGCTTTCTTCATTTCGTGTCTATCTGGGATAATAAACTTGTTTCTTTCGGAAATCGAAATCCTTCAAAATTCCGAACGTTGACGTTGACAGCCGCCGTCACGAAAAAATAATGGGCTCATACTAGTATATCCCGTTACCCATTTCGCACCGAGCTCCAGAACGAAACAGAACGTTTTCCCATGATTCTGTGCCGTCGTTTTTTCGCCATTTTGGTTGTGGAGTCTGTGGTTCTTTCTTGCGTTCTTGACCATATTCATAAAAAAAAAAGAACTGGAGCAAGATGGCTTATAAAGGACAGAAAGTGCAGAAGGTTATGGTACAGCCTATTGTATCCTTTTTTTTTCTTTAAAAACTGGTTTGAGGTTGAGCTGCGCTAGAGTTTCGACGCTAAAGTGTTTGACACGAAGTTGCACGTGCTTTAACGATAAACGATTCTAAATTCTAGTAATTATCCTTCAGCTCTTTCATGACCTGGTTATTTTTCCTTTGTAAGTTCTATGGGAGTGTACTTTTAGAGGCATGTTTTCTTTGTTTAGTCTGCTTGTTGCTTAGAATGTTCCCGAACAAGATTGGTACTGTCTTGGAGTTGTCAAGATAAATGAAGTTGGGTATAATTTGCTGAATGTAGGTTGTGTCGCCCCAAGTTACGTCGCCTTAACCCTAACCCTAGACTTAAGTTGGGGCGACGTAACGTGGGGCGACAAGGCGATGGGGCGACACAATCTGACACCAATTTGCCACTTTTAAACTTGGGAAATGGGAGCAACTGTAGAATACAGGGCTACAGTGGAAGCGATCTTATGGAATTGCCTCCGCCGCTCTTCAGTGGGGCTAAAAACAAGATAAAGTAGAGCAGTAAAGAGAAAAAAAACAGAAATAAAAAATATCCTTGTGTTTAAGGTATATAAATTAAAAGGACGACAAAGGTATACGACGGCGGCTCACTGGCTCACCATTGATTAAGAAATAGAAAACCTACGGTGTTTCTATCGAGTTATAGAAACATGAGTGAAAGTTTGGGAGAACGAGAAGTACTGTGGGAACACAAGCCGCAGGCTAGTGTTTCCACAGCTTTTTTGAGTTCTCCCAAACTTTCACGGGTGTTTCTATAACTCGATAGAAACACGGAGTACATGTTTCCTATTTCTTTTAGAAAACAACGCAACGAGAAAAAGGAAAGCATTTTGTTAACTCTAATTATCAAAATTTAAATTCTCTTTGCGTGCGCCATCACTACGTCAACAGCACGATTTTTAACCAATCAGCATGCATATTTTTTTAGGACTGTTTTCTAAAAAGAATTACAAGGGTATACAACTGGCTAGGCACTTTTCAAAGTTGTCGGAAGATTTGGCCCTTCAGTTTAGCCAGGAAATGTCCACCTGAGTATTTTTTTACCCACATTGTCAGAACACTCTTTTGTTTCAAGGTACAAAAAAAGAGGCAGTGATATTCTAGAGAAGGTTTACAGAGTAAAATCACAAAATACCCGGCCACTTACTTGCACAAGGGTAGCTCTCATTTTTATATGGTTTATTCGTGAAAGAATGCAGTCATGAGAAGGTAACAGTCTGACACTATTCTAAATTATTGTTCTTCAAAGAAGTTGCCAAATTATGCTCACAGTAGTGGCAGTGTGTTCTGTAATTGCTTTCTCTGGTGAATCAGTTTCATGATTACTTAAAAATTTTCAAAATTAATGAAAGAAAATTTGACATTTTCATTCTTGTCTTTTTCTTCTACTTTCTTCCTGACTAAAAGAAATATCAGTGACATCACCTGCTGTTATTAATGTGTCAACCAAAGCCTTGGCTTCCTACTTTAACTTTCCTTTGATGTCATAATTTTTACAATACAGTTGTGTCTGCATCCATTGAGAGTTGAGTGAGATTTTTCTTTAACTTTCCCCTCATCAGAATTTAATTTTCAGGTACTTGCAGAATGTAAGTATTCTTCTCTCTTTAGTAATGTACCAGTATTTACATTTGGTTTTAGGACTACTTTTAGGTAGTCTCAGACTTACATAATCACAACATGCTATTAAGGTCATTATACTCTAGTTTGTTTTCTTTTTTTAAAAATTGATTTCATACAGATTTTACGCATGCATATTAAGACATACAAGTAACGAAAGAAAGATTATAGAAAAGTAGAAGAAAACAACAGAAAAGTACACAAAGTTGTCCATATCCTCTCTTCATCTCAGCATAATAAATATTCCGATTGGTGTTTCACCAAACACTAAGTGTCCATATGATTTAGCATTAGTGGTAAATGTGAGATCAATGAACAAATATCTTCCATTTATGTTATTTGATGAAAAAGTTGCATACAGATGGGGAATGAATGTAATGATGAACATCAAGTTCATTAAAAAAACTGGGAATACTCTGGAGAAAGTAATAATAATTATTGGAGCCTCTCTAACATTAGCTTCATCTGTGTGTGCCCCTCTGGTTTCAAATTTTACAGTAAGTTTTAAATGTCATTATCCTTGGTAAGCATCACAACAAGGACTGTTGCAGGTTTAACTCACTTCAAGGAGGAGCTAATACCTCTCCTGTCACCCTGGACTGCCCCTAGTTGAATGGTGTTTGTTTTTCTGGATTTGAGTTAACCCTTTCACTCCTGTGGGGTTCCCCATTGACGAGTAAAATCGTCTGACATTAGACAGAGTAAAATCTATAAGTCTCATTGGCCCTTACTGGAGTGAAAGGGTCAATGTTCTGTTTAAAAAATGAGCAGCAGTGTTTTATCAGGTTTAAAAAACACAAGGTGTAGCTGAGTGTTTTTATTTAGATTTGATAAAACATGTGCTTTTTTTGAACAGATTCAAAAACATTCCACAAAAAGTGTGTCCCTTGGGACACCAAACAGAGGTTCAGATTGTGAAAGGAAGATATTAGTACAGTATGCTGGCCAAAAAAGAAACAAATTGAGCCTTATTACTATTCTTTAGATGAAGAATGATCATGAGGAGTGTTTTATCGGGTTCAAAGCTCATGTATGCTACATTTTATCGGTGTGTTGAGAGGCTGTTGCCTTCATAAATTATTAATGAGTTTTTGAAGTTTGTTTATTAATGCAGAACTTCCAACTCTCATGATTTGGTCGTGAGACTCACAATTTCAGAACTCATCTCACATTCCTTTGTTTTGAACCAATTTTGCAAATCTCACTATTTGATACCCAAATCTCAAGATTTTTTGGGGTACATTTTTGAGACCTCAAGATTTGGTAGCTTTAGATGTTGGAAGGTCTGTTAATGTTGTGTCTTGTTGTTCATCTTCAGAGATCCCGAATTCAGATTTGGCTTTATGAGCAGGTCAACATGAGGATTGAAGGCCACATTATTGTAAGTTTCACTTTCTCTGATTTTGAGGGGCACCTTTGCAAAATCAGAGCTCCCTTCTAGTAAAAGTACATGTACATTGAGGGGGTGCAGGGATGGCGCAGTGGTGAAAGCACTCGCCTCCCGCCAATGTGGCCCGGGTTCTATTCCCAGACTTGGCGTCATATGTGGGTTGAGTTTGTTGGTTCTCTACTCTGCACCGAGAGGTTTTCTCTGGGTACTCCGGTTTCCCCTCTCCTCGAAAACCAAAAGTTGATTTGATTTGCATTAACTTGTTAATTTCAATTTACAGTGTCCCTGATTAGTGCTCTATGGTGCTAGAAGATTGAACACTTAAATAAGGTTCCTTTAATTTCCTTTCCTTTGACCACCAGAAGTGGCTTAATTTTGTCAAATTGCCTTCCAATTTTGACCAGTATTTTTAACGTTGGTGTGGTACATTGAACTATGCTGGAAGCTGCAAGCAAAAGATTTAAGAAAGCCAGATGAACATAGTCATCATAGAAAAATAATATTCCTCCTTAGAGTTGTTAATTTTTCAGTTACGACAAAAACATAAAAGTCACTTATGACAGTGATGCCAAAAAAGCAGCTGCCATTTTAAATGGGAAAGTGCAGTTTTGGAGTGATTTGTTATGTTCCTTTTCAGGGCTTTGATGAGTACATGAATCTTGTATTGGATGACGCTGAAGAAGTTCACCTGAAGACCAAGAAAAGAAGACCACTCGGTATGTACAGTTTAAAGTATGGGTATGTTGACATTTGTGAATGAAGATACACACTGGGGAAGGCTCCCTTCCCTGCCCTTTCTTCCTCCTCCGCATGATGTGGCAATGTCTAAAGAAACGATTGGACATTGGCTGCTAATGCTTATTTGTCTGTGTTAAAGTTTTTTGCTAAGTGTATCTCTGTACTATGAATCCAAGATAATCTCTGTCTCCCCTGGAATGTTGCTGTTCAGTTTCTGATGCACAAGGTATTTTGGTATTATTTAGTGGTGGGCCAATGATCAATTATAATCGAAAGTTGATCGAAAAAATCAAGCGACGCGACAATCGATTTTGCTTTTTTCATAATCGATTGTCGCCTAAAAATTAAAAATTTATTGGGGACAAATAAATGTATTAACATCAATAAAAATGTTCGTTTAATATCTTGTGTGAGTTGTCTTTTTTCATGGACTCCTAACTTCTAAGTCACAACAGCAGATATAATCTAAGATTGACTGTGTTTACCTGGCGGTACCCTGTTCGCTGTGTTGTTGTCACTTCAAATACCTCACGCTTATTTGAAAGATGTGGCATGCTAAGCCGCTTTGTATTTGGTAAACAACTGAACCAAAACATAAATTACAAGCTCACTGTTTCGCGTTTGTAGTATCACTACCGTCCAAAATAAGTTTTGAAATAGATCTCAAATGTATTTACAAATCACCAGAGGAAGATAATTTCACCTCTGATCCAAGTTCGTTTTGGCTTGAAAATGTTTGTTTTGCTCTCCGCAATCTCTCCCCAATTTCCAGTGTCCTCTCTTAGACATGCCTCGCTTACATATTGCTGACGAGTCCAACATGGCGGCCAAAATGGACGAGTTGGAGATCTTTCGCTATCCTGGAAACGCCAGGTCAAAAGTGTGGGAATATTTTGGTTTTCATCAACTGAAGGAAGGGCCCACTTTGACCTCTATTTAGATGAAAAATATGTGGAATGCTTATTGGTAGATTTTTCCGATAATAATCGATGATCGATCGGTTGGGGCAGTCTGATTATTTCTGATGATCGAATGTGAAATCTCAACCGATTCCCACCACTAGTATTATTTATTGCGACATGGGATTATGATAGTTATTCTGACAAGTATCCCAAAATATCTTGCAAATGTTGAACCCATTTATAAAAATATTTGTCACAGTAATACGAACAACAGAACAGAGCAAGGTATTTTCTTATTTCAGCATGTACCAGTATACATTATGCACTAACGATATTAACTGTTCCCTTGTTTTTTAACTATTATTTTAGGGAGAATATTACTGAAAGGTGATAACATTACTCTTCTGATGAACACACAGCCAAGCTGATAACCACAAACCTGGCCATTAAATTAACTGTTCATGTGATTTTATCTCTTTTGTGCTCTTGTCCTCATCAAATAGTGTGACTTGATGAGGAACAAGATTAAATTTCAGTGCACTGTTTTTTTCTCCTCTACGCTGGTGTAATATATAGCCACTTTCCACTTCGCTTAAAAGGACTAAGGACTTCAAAGGAAGTCCTAGTGCCAAATTTGTGCGATGGCAGTTAGTCTTGCTTGAATAGAAAAGAAAATTAATTTTAAGAAGAACAACGCTGAACTCTTGCAAGTAAATGTACATGATGACCTTTTTCATTTTCTATGTTGTCATAGTTTTTCCTGAAACGGATGTAGTCATGCTGTTTTCCACTGAATCTGTTCTGAACTTGCAGAGCGGTTTGATTCCCAGATTCATTTTCATTTTGACTGGGGAGGAAACTTTGTAAAGTAGATTAAAGTCATTAATAATGAACCCAGTTGACATTTGTCATTATTTTTAATAAAACTTGGTTACAAAGACTTGCTTTTGGAACCTAAGTGCTACTACAGCTGTATGACCAAGAAAATGATTTTTCTTTTTCTTTGGATTTCAAAACTATGTTAACTAAACAGTAGCTGGTCGAAGTTAAAAGCTTTGATTTCAGAAAGACACCTGTTTAGTTTAACTGGATTTTTCCTGTTTAATGGTCCGCCATTGCTGACTTTAAAATCTTGAGAGAGCTGGATCGAGGAGAAAATGACGTCAAAGACTCACTAGTTTAAGAATGCAATGCGTGTGTATGCGGCTGAATTAATATGCAGCACGGAGTTCGGACCTTCAGATTTTTGAACTCGTATTTTTCATATTTAATAAGCTGCGTTTATACGCGACAATTTTAAGTTAGTGAGTAAATGACATCACTTTCCCTAGATCCAACCCTCTGAGGTCCAATCGGTCAGTTTGGAACGTGAGTAAAGGCGGACCGTGAAATCCAAAACTTACACTCAAAGTGAATAGCCTTTGGATAAAAATCAAAGCCTGAAATTTTGCCAGTCAAGTGTTGAGCAATCACACTTTCAAAATCTGAAGGAAAAAAGAAAGTGATTTTTTTATCATAGTAGCACTTTAAATTTAATATTTTTATAGCACATCCGTCAATACTGGTACACTTCTTGTACCCACCCAGTTCATATGTGATAACAGTCTTGTCATTAGGTGACCTGAATCACTCCAGTGGAAATAGTGAGCAATTCAAAATTTGGTAAATTTATTTATCTTTGGTCTCTAACCCAAACCAGGCCAGGGCAGGAGTTTACTATGGGAGAGGATGCCATCATTCACAAAAAAACTGCATTTTGAGGAATTGTAAGACCTACAATCTGTTAACAGTAGTCTCGATGCACTTTCCTGACATGATTATTTCATTATTTTCGCATTCAGTTTAAAATCACACAAATTATGCTCCTGTATCACGCTCCGATAAAAAAAAAAAAAAAAGAAGAAGAAGCCCTTTTCTTTAACAGAGTTTGTCTTTACCCAAATCTTGTGTTACGACACGGCCCAGAACACCAGGCGTAATCTTAGCTAGATTTGTAAGCACTCGAAACTGCATCTATAAGGATTCGATACACAAAAGCCTTATAACTGAACTTGCGGATGTTTAGTATCCGGCCTCGGGTCTCAAACAGGTCAGTATAACCGAAAACGTCTAAATAACAACACAAGTTTTTTTTCCCCGGTTCCTATCCCACGGACGCTATCATTTCACTTTGTTAGAACTACGAAATGTGTGAACGCCATGCTACTAGATCGGAAGGCGGTATCCCTGTCTTGCGTTTTTTGTTATCGGTATCGCGCGAGAAGTAATACCCACATGTGTACTTTCCAAGGGTACTGAAGGGCGCCAACGAGTTGACCTGTCTCATCCAAGGCTCTGCTAAGCGTTGAACTGGAGCCGGTTTGTTCTTGATATCTCGCACACCGTGAGTACCGTTTTGGGAGTCCTGAGATCGTGCGCTGGTTGGTGCATTAGTTACAGCTTCTTTCAGTTCGTTTGAAATGTGCCTAGAATAAGGCGCTTGCGTTAAAACTCCGTGAGTTCCCTGCCATGATGAAATTCGACAACAAACGTTGGTTGGCAACCAGACGGTTTTGAACTCCTGACGACAGTTGTCGCATTTCCAGCACTGGCCTAAT
>NC_090874.1:56586288-56588788 GCF_036669935.1 Montipora foliosa
CACGGAAAACTCATAGGTACGCGCAGCTTCTTTGATATATCAATGTTTAGTCGACTTTTGTATATGAGGATCATTCTCACAAACAAATTCCTATCTTTGCTCAGCTCTACGGTCTTGTTGTCAATTCTTACTTTGAAAAATTTCCCTGCAGTCTTCCAAGTGGAGAGCTTTTGCTTCTTCATGGAGTCCCAGAGGTTGACTTTTTGTCCTTTTGTCCGCTCTTCTACAAATCTGTGGAATAGTCTTTCCCCATAATACTTTGCTCGCAGAGATCCTCCTTGACATTTTATGGCATCACGTCTTTCGTTACCAGGTTGAATAATGTGTCACTCTCCTGATCAAATGGATTGGCAAAACTCTCCATTGTAGTCAGTAGTTTCTCTAAACTTTTCTCTTCGCGACTATAAACGCAGCAGTTGTAAGAGCATGATGATGAGTCAGAGCTTTCCTCAGAAAAAGATTGAAAGTCCTGCCATGCTTTGGCTTGCGCTAATAACTGGGAAAGTTCAGGAGCTATCAAAAAATCTTTACTCGAGCGTTTGGGGTTCAAAGTGTTCCCAACTAATCCAACGGGTACTCCTTCATCTTCCGATTGAGATGCTCAAGAGCATTGTCAGCTCCGACTTCACAAAATGCAGTGTCCTGGTTCTTGTTCACGATCTAATTTCACTGAAGAATTCATAAATTTCGGGGTCTGACTTTGGCAAGACTTCCATTTCTTCTATAGGTGCAGGGGTAATTTAGGCGATCATACGCAAAGAAATACTTCGTGAACGATTTAAGCACAGTCAGATGTAGAAGCCAATCTCCTTTAACTAACTGCCGATATAAATAACATCCTGTCCATAACCATTATAATGTACTGGCGAAACACCAAATCAAATGCCTTCATCCGGTAATGACATCTGAAGACTGGATGGCCGGTTTCAACCATTTCAGCATGCGCCTTCTGCACCTCACTCTTTACACTTTTGACACAAGCCGTGGCGAGATATTCTTCAACTTTCTGGAGACACTCTAGAAGTTCTGGCTCTTAATGGAAAAAAACCATTCTGGTTCATGGCAAACAGAGCTTAAAGTGTAACCAAGTGAGATGCTTGACCTCTTTTGACATGATTACAATCGATTATTTGCTTCACAGTTGTAGGGCCATATAAGTCAGCCTCAATCCAGCAAAGATCAATGCCGCTGTCTTCTATAAATCCCCCAATTGTTCGTGTTGCGCCATGACAATGTGCAACTCACCAGGACGAAGAATCAAGTGTTCAAGATCTTTCCGGCCCATCGGGAGTTTTTCGCCTGTTGATAGAGGCCCATATCTAAAGTGATGACAGTCTTCCTTTCGGGACCCACAATTTTGTTTTGATGGCCTGTGCCAACATCAAAATTGTAAGCAAGATCTTTATGGTAATGATAAGTGTGGAATGATGTAAGATTTTTCTTTTGTTTACAAATTCTGAGCAGCTACTAGCCGGTAGCGCAGATTTAAATTCTCTTAAATAAATTTTGGGATGTCCTAGATCCATTCAGTTACGCAGATCTTTGTCAGGAAATATGTCTTCTGATCAAAAAGGAAAGAGAATTAGGAGGTCCAATCTCTTACTCTACAGTGTCTTTACAGTGTGAACTGTAAGACTGTCAAAAAGATCTTAAGGATAGCCTTGTTGGGAGTATTGCATACTTCTTCCTCCTGTATTAATGTCCAAAACAACAATCTGGCCTAATTTTCATGCTAAAGTTTACGTGAACCTCTCGTAACAGCAAAAGCGGAGTAGTTTAAACTAAAAATTAATATTATTCGTGTTGTTTAAGTTTTATGAATTAGTAAAAATAATGTCGAAAGTCCTCGAAAGGTCAAAAGCTATTTTTGTAAACTAACCTCGCTTCCATGCTCATTCAGTCATGTGACAAACACTGGTTACGTATGTGTTCATGATATCAACGGTAACAACGATTTACGTCTCTCCTGCTATTTTGGTGACGATTTGTCGATAATAAACGAAGTTAGGGTGTGTTTTATTCTCTAGCCTCGTTTTCATGCGAGGTCTAACGAGGGTTTCTAAAAGATCCCCTATAAAACCTCAGAGCAGGTTGCAAAGCTGGTAACATCTATTTTCCTACAGAAAATATCCTGCAAAGGTTGGTCAAGACAACGTGAACATAGGCGTTGTTGCTTGCAATATTTCGGCTGGCCAACACCAGCCTTCTTCAGGTTTATTGAATGGATAAATGCTAGTAACAAGATCTTTATATTTACCGGAAATGACATAAAAATGCTACGTGATGTGTTATAAAAACGGAAATGCATAAAAAAGAGGAGAGAGAATAATACATGATAACAAGATGAAAAAAACAAAAGAAAATTAAAAGGTAGCTAAACTAAATTACATTTCATCTCTTCCGTTAAGGCCTGCAGGCTCCAGTGTTTTTCCTCTGTGTATGAGGAATGCCTCACGAGCCTTTCTGATGGAGTCACGACAAGTGTGTAGTTGTTCGAGCG
>NC_090874.1:56591288-56603788 GCF_036669935.1 Montipora foliosa
TATTGGCAAAGCTCACAAAGTGGTTTGTGACTTCTGTGCATGAGCGATTGTTTCAATCTATCATATGTTGACATTCTAAATAAGTTAAAGCATGTGTTTATGTTGATGCAATATTTAGACATTATGGAGGGTCAGAGGCGTGGCATCTGTCTATTTGGAAAATGTTTATTTATTCATTATCGAATTTGTGAAATTTAATTAAGACCCCCCCTCAACTTACTTGAGAAATCTAATGTAGAGCCCCCCCCTCCTTTCCATTATTTTAACTTAAGGCCCCCCCCTCTGGTTTTAGGGCCCCCCCCTCCTGATAATTATTGCGCAGTCCCTAAGTAGGTTCCGGCAATTTAGCTCTAACTAGAATGTCACTAATGTTTTTACAACGCCGGTAGGCTACTAAAGGGAGATTAGTAAAAACATTTTTACAGCGACCAGATGAATAAAGCACGTTTGAGTGTTTGTGAATTATACGGGATATGTTAGGTAAAGCGGGGTTATAGGTAATGACGAACGGAACAGTATCTGTCTGTTGTTTAGGTTTGGGTTTAAGAGCGTCGTTCCGGGAAATGTCAGAAGCACGTCGTATCTGGGTTTTAAGGAAATTAAGTTCGTAACCTCGGTTGACGAGGTAGTCCATAAGTTCCTTACAGCGTTGTTTGTAAGTGTCATTGTCGGAGCATATGCGTCGAAGGCGAAGTGCAAGGCTATATGGAATGGAACGTTTAGTGTGGGTGGGGTGGCATGAGGAGATGAGTAAATATTGATGTTTGTCAGTGGGTTTAGTGTAAAGATCGGTTTCTATGAGACCATCCTTGAGTGAGACCATCACATCAAGGAATGAAATATTTGTGAGGGAATGCGAACAAGTGAATTTAATGGTGGGATGAAGGTTATTGAGATAATCGACAAATACTTTCAGTTTATCTGAACCTTCAGTCCAAATAACGAAAATATCGTCCAGAAATCTGAGCCATGTATGAGGTAGATACAGTGCGTTAGTGAGCGCGTCCTGTTCGAATTTGGCAAGAAAAAGGTTGGCAAATGAAGGAGCCATTTTGGTGCCCATAGCAGTACCGTGTTTTTGTAGGTAGTGTTTGTTGTTAAATGTGAAATTGTTCATGTTGAGGATGATCTGTATGAGGTCGCTTCACTGTGAGGGATGTTGGTATAAAGAGAAGTGACGTCAAGCGTGACAAGTATGGCATTGTCGGGAAGTGTGTTGATTGTGTTCAAGTTGGCAAGTTTGTTAAGGAAATCAGTAGTGTCTTTAACGTAAGACGGAACAGTGTGAACTAATGGTTTTAGGTAGTAGTCAACAAACTGAGAGATACGTTCTGTGGGGTGGTTGTTAGAAGAAACTATGGGTCGTCCAGGATTGTTTACTTTGTGGATTTTGGGGAGTATGTAGAAGCGTCCAGGTCTGGGGTCGTTTTGTACAAGGTACTGTTTTGTTTTTACGTCAATAAGTTTGTTGTTGAACATGCGTTTAACGTATTCAGCAACTCTTTTTTGTATCATGGCAGTCTTGTCCTTTCCTTGTTGTTCGTAGAAGGTTGGGTTATTCAATTGTCGGTTGCATTCGTTTATGTACCAGGATCTGTCCATTATCACAGTCGCCGATCCTTTATCGGCCGACTTGATGATAATGTCGTGTCTTTGTTTAAGTTGACGTAATGCGTCACGTTCTGTCTTAGGAAGATTGTCACATACGCGGTTGGGTTTGGAGGTCAACAAGTCACGTTTTACAGCATTAAGAAAAGCGTTAAGTGCATCGTCTCTGTTAGTCGGGGGTGTCCAAACACTTTTAGGGTGGAAGGGGTTAGGTTCGTCGCTGGATACGTTATCACGAAAAAATTCTGTAATGCGTAAACGACGGGCGAATTCGTCAAAGTCTGCATTAACTTCAGACCAGTTGATTTGTCGTGGAGTGGGGCAAAAAGTAAGACCTCTTGCTAGAAGTTGCGTTTCGTCGTGCGTGAGTGTGACGTTAGATAAGTTAACAACGGAAGATGGGTCAAGAGGTGTGTTAGTGTTAGGAGTGGGTAGTCGTTTAGTATTTTTTCGTCGCCTATGTGGTCGTATGGTATCGTGGTTTTGAAGAGAGGATGGCGTCGGGTGGTTAGTAGAATGTATTTGTGACTGATTGTGAGTTGAGTGGTTAGGGTTAGTGGGGTTATACTGGCGTGTAAAATGGTTTTTACGGAGTCGACGGTTAAAAAGTACTGATTCTAAAGAATGGGCCATAGAGACTAACTTATCATTATAATAATTAAAAGATTCTTCACTACTGTTCTTGATTCTTCTACTGTTTCCTGTTCCCTAGAGTTCCCTCGACATATCTAAAGCAGTGACTTGTTTTCATCAAAAAATGCCCACGGGACTTTCATTTCATACATATTCGCCCACACTACACCAAGTGAGAGCCTGGAACAGTGCGAAAAGGGGTCTCTCTTCTCTGCCTCCAAGGAGGCCCTGGAGAACCTGGGAACAAGGTTGACTTAGGAGCCCACAGCTTTTGGTCAGCGGTGCCCTCCTTAAGTTTGTGGTAACTGTGACAACGAGTGATTTTCGAGGCCATTTTCATAGTTTTTGCTCATTTTGAGAGAGAAAAATGCCTGATGGAGAAAAACCAGTTATTCCTCCACCTCCGGCAATACACACTGAACGTACTCTAGCCTTGATTAAGCCTGACGCTGTCCACAAGAGCGATGAAATTGAAGAAATAATACTTCAACATGGGTTCACAATTCTGCAGGTATCATAATTGGGCTACAAGATTAATTTGCTTTATTTGTGAATTGTTCGTTAAAGAAAACGTGGTTAGTTACCGGTTGAAGTATGAGGAATTTTCCTCATGCAGATATTTTTACTTAGTAGATACCTAAAAAAGCCAAAGCTATAAATCAAAATAAATTTGTGTAAATTTTATTCTGGTGTCGATGTTGTTGCATTTAAAATTATCATTTCAAGCCAGGCGGCCATTTGGGGCCATACGAAGAGACCCTCAATCAATATCTTGCCTTTACATTTTATGACTGGCCAGCTAGGCAGTTGTCTTTGGTTTCACAATATTAAGTTGGAAACCACTGACAAAGTTTTTCCTCCTTTGAAAGCATTTTTGACATTTTACTCTGATTACCAGGACTGAGTTGGTTGAAGATTGTGTAGCACTTACCCACAATAAGTGCCATTTATTGTAAATAAACAAATTAATAAATGGTTCGTTGTCTGCTTTAACAACAGCGTTGTAATCTTTAGAACATTTCCTTGGATTACAGAAACGAAGAGTGCACATGACACCTGAGCAGACAAGTGATTTCTATGCTGAACACTATGGGAAGATGTTCTTTCCAAGTTTAGTGGCATATATGAGTAGCGGACCGGTCTTAGCCATCGTCTTAGCCAAACAGTCTGCTATTTCATATTGGAGACAATTAATTGGACCAACAAATACACAGAAGGCAAGGGATCAGGCACCTGAAAGGTGAGAAAAGTGAAAAGAATGATTAAATTGAAGGGTTCAAATCATAACTTCAATAAATACATCCTTTTGAATAACATGTGTCAAATCTGGTATAATTTTGAACTACATGTATAAGCAGTACAAAATTCCTTTTTAACTCATGCTGGTTGGATGTATAAAAACTAAGGGGCACAGGATGAAAACATTTTTTTCACCGGCTAAAACTTAAAAACTTCGGCCCGACTTTTTCAAGTTTTGATAGATCAACTGCACATGCCGGAACTCATAATACTGTCCCATTAAGAAAATTTTGTTTGACATGTTTTTATTGAATAATTGTATTTTACATGCAATGAACCTTCAACGATAATTGTTGAAGGTTGCATGTAAAAAAAGGAAAGCTAAATCTACAACAAAGTTATTTTTATTGTTTTAAATTTGGCTGCCATTTGACCAAAAATTAAAATAATAACCAATGGAAAAAGTCTCTTTTGAAACCTGCACTATTACAATATTCTAATATCAATTATTTAAATAGAGGATATTACATGGCCGAGCGGGGATACGAATTTTATCTTCGAGTGCTGCAAGTATCTCTCACGAGTGAGCGAAGCGAACGAGTGAGAGATACTTTCAGCACGAGAAGATAAAATTCGTATCCCCAAGCGGCCATGTAATGTTCTGTTTATTATATAGATATCGATGAAATGTCTAGATTTAAAACAACTTGTTTTATTTATTTTCCAAATGATGAATAGTAGTCACCAACCGCTAAAACACGCATGTTGTGTAACATGAAACAAGATATGAAAGTTATGAAAAACAAATCATGATAATGTCAAATTTTGCAATAAAAATGTTAATGTAGTCGAGAATAATTATAATAAAGCACAAAGGTATCTTACAATGAAGACGAAGCTCGCGTTTTATTGGCTAATCGTGTTGGTTACCATGACAACACCTATATCCTCACATGTGAAAGATAAAAATGAAATACATGTTCACTGCGCGCGGTGAAGATATGATTTTTTAGTAAATTAAAGGAGAAATCCTGGTATTTCATCAATATCTATATAATAAAAGAACTTCACACAATTAAATCACACTGCACTTAAAATTGCTTAGTTTTACTTTTCAATCTTGAACTCTCCTCACTATTATGCACATAGAAATGACATGATAACCTACCCCTTAATTTTCTTGTGAATTTATTGGCAACTTTAAGTCACATGGTGTAAAATCATAGTACAGTTATCTCACAATAATGCCTGTCTGCATCAATATTTGTCATGCAATCATTTCCGTTGAAAAGAAACAAAGCCAGTGGGAAAAAACTTTAAGGTAGCACATGAGTTTCAACTTTTCATCTTCATTATATTACTTGGGAAAAAGACAAACTCGTTTTGTAGAGTCAAGTGATACTGACATTAAAAAGCTCATTGCAAATTTCCAGAGAGTAGTAAATAGTCAGTAAGATGTGCTGTCAACATCTTTGAAGGTGGAGAAAGTTACAAGTAGATTTAGTCCTACAGATGCTAACTGAGTCCTTTTAAAGTAAAAGTAAAGTAACCATATTTAACGTGGAGAACTCGTAACAGTAATTCAACTGATAAACCAGAGGTCGATGGTATGGTCATTTTACTTCCCCCTCTCCATCAGTGCTCCGTTTCAAGGGTATTTAAAGCTGCATAGAAAGGAGAGAAGATGAAACAAGGGTGTGAGATCTGGGGATCAAACTCAGGATCTCTTGCATCAAGGCTTTGTGCTAACCGACCCCTAAAATAAACCAACTCCTCCCATCCAACTTTTGCAACAGTCCACTCATTCTGACTTTCATGGTTGTAATTTCATTTTTAGCCCTCACAGCCCTCTAATTAAAATTATTTGTTTTTTTCTTTTTTTCCTGATACTGACACACTCTTTTTTCCAGTCACATTTTGAACCATGCGACAACAAAATACAAACCAGTATTAAAAAGCACCTTGGTTTTGCTTTGTGAGAGTTTATTTCACATGACAGTTTTCACAGTTCAATTACAGTACAAATCAGGTTAATTATTTAACCAATCAAAGCTACTTGCTTACCTATGTCAATCGCATTTATTGGCCATCACATCCAGAATATCTTTTTATGATTAAGTTTTTCTGGCTCTGAAAATTAATGGGAGGGTTATTAAATGAGTAAACCCCTTTCTGGCTTGACGGTATGTCGGCTGATATAAATGCCCTTAGCTGTGAGGACATAATCATTATTCTTTTGTCCTTGTGCAAATTAAACCCACTAGTCTCGTTAGCATGGGCAGAATACGAAGGAAATTTTATGTAGAACAATGAAAGTAGGTCTCACTTGCACATAAACAAAAGTAGAAGTCATTGGTCACCATTATGAATTCAGTATCATAATGGTGTTCTGCACTCTCTTTATTTTATTTTCAGTTTAAGAGCAATCTATGGTACGGATAGCACTAAAAATGCTCTTCATGGCAGTGACAGCTACTCCAGTGCTGAAAGAGAGATTCATTTTTTCTTTCCAGACAGTAAGTAACACGATGCATTAAATCTTCATATAGTATTTTACATTTCAGAATGGGATGGGGTGACCACTGTATTTTACCTTGTTTGCCATGTTCACTATATTGTGTAAGTCCTTCTTTCACCGGTCCAGAAGACTTGTTTAAATTTATTTTCTGATCATATATCGTAAATCCTCTATTACGCGTTCCCCCTCTCTCCCCCTCTTAAATAATCCCAAGCTCTCTAATACTGTAAGCCCCCCTCAAGGCTGTTGCCTAACAGGAGCCCTGTAGCCTGGGGCTCCCAAAGAATAGCTCTGAGCACCTTAATTTTTCACAGCAATACCTTTCACTTCATACGTTGGGCTCCTAAGTTCTCAGCGTTTAGCTCTGAGGGCCCCTTTAAAATTTTCTTAGGCAGCAGCCTTGCCCCCTTATATGTTAGGGTGTGTATAGCACCACGGGCTGCCAGAATGAAAGCTATCCAACCTGGGAACAGTAACTGTTGTAATATGCAACTTTCAGAGGAAGAAAGTTATAATTACAGTGGCCACCCAACAAACTTTCACATAAATTTTGACAATTACGTGTAATTACGTCAACTCAACAACCCATGCAATGGTGTTCACCTTTCAACTGTGCAAACTATGCAAGGAGGCATGACTGTGAATCAAATTCACACATCCTGATTGGCAGACAATTTGTAAAAAACTTTGTTAGGTGGCCACGGTATGGCGTACAGCACTGTAAGCCCCCTTCTCCTTTTAGTCTTCACAACCAAATTAGTAGAAGTGTTATTATTGTACCTGGAAACTAGCGTTTTAGTAAATTAAATAGCCCCCGCCCCCCTCCCTGCTTCCCCTTCTCTATCAAGCTCCACCTTAAATTTTCTTGAAGTAAATAAGCTGAAAAGAAGATTTACAGTAATTTCACATAATGACCAGAATAGTCACTTACTGTAACAGTAAAATCAGAGAGCTAAATTCAGCCTTCCAATTTGTTATTCAAGTTTACTGGTTGTGTATTATTTTAGGCATTGTGGAGCCAGTTTCAACAGGTCAGGCAGCAAAAGACTACCTTACAAGAACAGTGACCCCAACACTATTAAAGGGGCTTACAGAGTTATGCAAGAGGAAGCCTGCTGACCCAATAGTAAGTTGTTATTGTTTATAGTCATAGTAGTGGAAGGGTCCAACCCTTCCCCTTTTCCTTGGCAACAATGCTTAACAGAAAACACTTGTGCTTTTAAATTTATGGGGAAACAACTTATCCTTGTCAGGGAAAAAGGTTTCTTTACCAGATCTACTAACATGGGACAGGTGCTCTCAGCCTTGCCAAGTATCTGACATCACAATGAGGCTACAGTGTTATTGTATCAGGTTAACATTAGCATAAGGATAATTTATTTGCTGCTAACGGAAGAGGTTTGAGAGTGAGTTTATTTTGTACTGTACATTATGTATGTTACAAAGAAGTTATAATAATGATAATGAAAGACTAAGACAAATGGAAATACTGTGTACCAGTAACTGGTCAGCCAAAATAACTTGAAAGCTAAACTGCATGTAGTTGGGTAGCCAACATTGATTAATTCAAAACTGTTTACAATGGTCAGGAAAGAGGCTAAAGTGTAATAAATTATTACAGAACAAATTTAATATATTCATAGTTTACCTACACGCATAGAGGAAAATCAATAAATGTGTGGATCCAGAAAATATCCATACCCCCACCACGGAAGACAATTGGAAATTCCGAGGGAGAGGGGGGGTTAAAGGGCAGTAATTTCCAAGGGGTAGGGGGGTTTCGTGGGAAACTACTTTTCCAAAGGGTCACGAACCACATACAAAACATTGAAAGCAACATACGATCGATCTGAAGCACAAAACACACTATCGGACAATGTTTTGAAACAAAAGTCAGTTTAGAGATAAAGTTAATACTATTAGCTTCAATGTTTCCGTTTTTCTTTGAGTTAGCTAGCGCTACAATCTCCCGAAGCTAAGAACAATGTGTCTTTCATTTGGGACGGATTCAAAACATTTAAAATGGCGGTCTCAACTGGAGTCTCGTCCCCAGACTTCCAGCTTTGTCTCTTTTTCGTCCAACCAACACTCCCGTTTGTCTCTTTTTCGTCCAACCAACACTTCCGTTCACTTGAGTATCACTTTTCGCTACCTTCACATGCAGTAAACTCATTTTTGATAGGATTTATGTTTTACTGGGGGTAGTAACTCATTGAAAATGCGGTAAGACGCAAGTTCCCACCATCTCAACGCTTGCATTCAACGACATTTCCTTTTTTGTGGGTGGCATTTAGACCACGGACAGGAACCGGGAGTCAAGTTTTCTCTTCGTTGAGTAAATGCAATATTTATTGCCGCCTCGGGAAACGATTGTTGAGGTTCAGTTCGTCATGTCAAACTGGAAATTCTAAAACAGGAGTTTGACTACTCATTGGAGGAAGTAAATCGCGCCAAAAACAATAAGAGTCGCCCTCTCGATTCCATCCGTGGCTCAAAGGCAAGCAACAGTGAGGCTGTGTGTCATTTACCGGCGAGAAGGACTGCTGGAGAGTCAGGAAATTTGAAGACTGCACATAAATCGCCATATCTAAGTTTAAAAATATGATGGATTATTTTGGCATCAATAATATTCTTCGTAAAACAATCGCCTTTGTGACGATGTTCACGAAACCTACCGCGTCAACATGTGTGGTCCCTAAATATCAACCTGAAGAAACTGACAAAATATGTAGACAAAGGAACCTTGTAAGTTTCTGTTTTATTTACTATGGTTTGCGAAGTTGTTTAAGCGAGTGAAATGTTCTCATCAAAGTTCGCACGAAAACGTGAAACGACGTGCAACCCAAATGTTTAAGCTTTGCAAAGTTGATAGGGCACAAGCTAAAAGTTTAGCTGGATAATGAGCTTAACAAAGCGTTATATTTTTCTAAAAGTTAACCTTAATGTTTACACTGTTGTAATAAAATTCTACCGCAATTACGTAACTAATTCACTGTCGTTTTTATAAGTGAAAACATTTTGGAAATTCCTGAGGGGAGGGGGGGTCATCAAAGACACCCCTGGAATGGAAAATCCTGGGGGGAGGGGGGGTGCAAATCAAAAAGTCTTCCGTGGTGGGGGTATGGATATTTTCTGGAACCACACAATAAAGAAAAAAATGAAAATAAGTAGACAAAAGCAAAAATAAAAAAAAGAAACAAATAAATAAAATATTGAAATACCGTGTAGACAAAAGCAAAAAAAACTATATGCAACAAAGAAAAATATACAAATTATTGGTCTGTTTGTCGTTTTGGTTAATAAAAAGTAATAAAATTCGAAGTTAGTTCTTTTTTGAATTTAGAGGAGGTTAGAATTCACTCATCAATTTTGATTCTACAGTTAAGGTCCAGTATACCGAATAATTTTCCATGGTTGGTTCGAATTTGTGGAAGATAAAAAGGAGACCTTGTTCAAAGCGAGTATTCACATTGTTCTTACTAGAAGTCTTTTATAAAAAGCGAATCAAAGATCTTTGGTAATTTACGAGCTACAAATTGGTGCATGAAATAGAGTGTTTGAAGTTTGATATGATCATGAAGTTTAATTCATATTTTACAAAGAACACCGATGCCTGTTGATACTTTCTTAGTTATGTGTAGGTTTTGTGTATTATTTTACTGTGACACCTTCTTTGGCTAAAAGCACTGTGGCTGTGTCTAACAATTCGTAGAACGTTTGAAAATTATTAACCCTAGCATTTGAAATGCAGCTTAAAATTTCGTTGAGGGGTGGCCAAGTTAGGGTTTCTTTGATCAGCTCATGCGCCCCTCTGCCATTCCCGTCATGACACTAAACTAATTTTCTGTTTTCGTCAACAGATTTGGCTGTCAGACTGGTTAATTGCTAACAATCCTAATAAGCCTCGAGTTCAAGAAGAGGCTTACGTTGTAGAAGAACCAGAAGACTAGGATTTACACATTTAATTTGTAACCATAAACTGTGAATAAATTTGTCGCTCTTTTGAACTAAAGAAACAAGAGGACCAACTTCAAAGAAGGGGATAGTCTAAATATCTGAGAAGTGGTGCTCATTCGTTGAATAATTGTTTATTTTAGAGGAGAGGAAGGGGCGTCAAGTTGCTCTGTTTGTCAAGTGGCTAATCATTTGCTTTTTTCAGATGAGGTCTAAGTAAAATGCATTCATGCGTACATGTTTATATTTATCTCTCGTCTTACGTTTTCTTTAGTGCTTGATTGGTCTTTTTTTGTCTATTAACTCTCGGTCTATTCACTTTGGCCAGTTCTCGATCGTGTCAGATACTCTTTACTTCTAATTTCTCCTCTTTTAGATTCCGATTCAAAATCACGAATAACGAAACATTGCCCCCAAAATATCGGTTCTCCCAAAGGAAGAGATAGAAACATACATGCTTGAAGTCTGACCTTGCTTCATGGAATCATTTCGATTTGGCTGCGGAGGGCGATCCAGTGTTGACGATCGAGGGGAAGTACGAACCGTTGGGCAAAAGGTGCTCGACCAAAAACAATAGAAAATGAATCCAATGAAATCTCTCTTCTCGACAACAAGAGAAGATGCACTGTGTTACGAAAATAACATTCCGTCTCTGGGTACGTAAACTGAACCGAAAGACGGAGAGCGGTCAATGCCGTGCAGTATTAAACGGTGGCTTATAAGAGGAATCCGTACATGCTTGCGTTATTCAAGAAGGTCCCGGAAAAGGGTATCTTTGAAACAAAGACCCCTAAGACTCGAGAATGAAGAAAAGTAATCAAAAACCCTCAATTTGGCTAACTTTAACTGGAACTTTATTTATTTATTTATTTATTTATTTATTTATTCAAGTGTCTAGTAGATTTAGCGCTGGAGCACTAATTGGGGACACTGTAAAGTGAAATTAACAATTAACACAACAAGTCAAATGTTGGTTTTTGAGGAGAGGGGAAACCGGAGTACACGGAGAAAACCTGTCGGTGCAGAGAACCAACAAACTCAACCCACATATGACTCCGAGTCTAGGAATCGAACCTGGGCCACATTGGTGGGAGGCGAGTGCTCTCACCACTGCGCCATCCCTGCACCCCCAAAGGCACCCCCAAAGGCTGCACCCCCAAAGGATTAGCCAAATCGAGGGTTTTGCGTTACTTTCTTCGTTTTCGAGTCTTAGTGTCTAAAGAGCGAACGAGTCGACCCCGGATCATTTGCTACTTGTAAGTGGAAACTTCCAACTGAAATAGTAATGTAATCAGTTTGAGGTTGGTGCGTAAATAAGCTTCAAGCATTAGAAACGTTTTTGTTGAAGTTGGATCCATTTTGTTGGTTCTCTTTTTAGTAACTCAATTCAGAGGTTTTCTTAACAACAATGCATCTCTCTCTTAGAGGTGTATGTCAGAAAATGACTTCCTTTTGCGCTATGTGACCGAGAGCTACTTTAAAACAGAAATTGTTGGGATGGTTCGGCATTAGCTTGGCAATATACTGCACAGCCCTTTGTAGCGATATCAGCGCTGCTTCGCCTGCCAATATCCCAAGTGATAACAGAAACAATCCGATGACCGAATGTGGAAAAAAACCTTCGCATTTATTTCAAAAGTTTCAAAGTTTTTAGTGACAAACGTGATCGTAAACACAAACAGTTACCACAGTTATGTTGCAACTTATTGCATAAATTTAAGTGAGAAATTCATAAATTTACATCAATAAATTTCTATTGTTATCACCTTTTCAGAAGTTCTTGACCTTCGTCTCTTGCGTGTTTGATTTTATATCTGAAAAGTTCTGTTATATTTTGAATTCATTCCAATTAAAACGTCCTTGGCATAAACACCTCGATAAAGAGTCTCTGTTGTTTTACTGTAACCTTCGCCCCATCTTCCATAACAGTGGTATATTCGTTAGAAGATGAACTGTTCCCTCGGTAAGAACAAATACTCTCCAAGCTTTTATTGGAGTATTTTCCTTCGCCTTGTGAAAGTTTATTCAGCGACTTAAAATTGCGGACATCCCTTCTAAGATGAAATGACGAGTTTTCTCTGTTCAAGATAAGCGGCAGAGTCCTTGATCTACAGCACTCCCTAACCGCTGTTCGAGGAGGAGAGTTGATCTCTCGAGACTGCTCCGCAATCGTGATTGACCCACATGACAGAAAGTCAGATGAAGAGTGTTCTCCATCACTTCCTCTATCAGTCGCATCTTTGTCTTGATCTTGGTCGTGTTGTTTTGTGTTGTATTCAGGAGCATCATTTTCGCGGATCAATGATTCTGACGATTGCTGTATTTTAGGAAATGAGACCAATGTTGAAGACCTTCTTTCGGTTGTGATGCGTGCTTTATTTGCCCGTTTCGTTCGCCACGTCTTTGTCTCTGTCGCTCTTGGTTTCCCCAACAAAGAGTATCGGTAAGGTGTATGGGTCAACAGGAAATTATTGAACGCGCTTTGTTTCAGTTTCTTTTCGAAGCAGACGTGTAAATGACCATCCTTTGTTTGAGTACGAAATGGTCG
>NC_090874.1:56608788-56628788 GCF_036669935.1 Montipora foliosa
AAGAAAATAAAGTAATATGAGGCGATTTGGAATGCGCTTATTGCATAGAGATGTAGAGTTTGACTTTAGTAGTAAGAGAACAGGTAATCAGCAAATATAAATCTGGTTATTCTCGTATTTACAGTATACCGTTCCTTTGACACGAGGATCACAGCGAAAAAAGCACAACTTTGTCGCGAATTTTCTTTGACAAAAGTTTGTTCAGAAATCAAAAGTCTACGCTAACTGCACACACCAGGGTTACTGCTTATTATCTGGCTAGAAATCGTCTTCTAACTTTTTCCTCCGTCCGCGCTTCAGCCATTTGATGACGGCCAGTATCGTGCTTCTCAAGTTTCATTCTTCATGCCCAAAAGAATTCTGGGTTATTCTGCCATTCCATGACAAGGAAACATTTACGCAGGCGTCGACGGAATGTTTGAACAAGAGAGAAAAACGCAGTACCTCCAGACCCGGTGCTGGAGCGTCGTATCAAACGAGTCATCCCGGGATTTCGTCCCGTGCGATCGCTTTTGGACGCAGTTGGCCCTTCGCTGCTTTCTGCTACCGACCTTGCCTCTCGGCACGGCATTGAGGGAGAGATATGTCGGCCCCTAAACCATATGTGACAAATCCCACGCCCACTCACAGCACCAAACTGCCCTTGTCAATTTAACGTAAGTATTCGATGGCTTAAATATACAAGGCAAAACTCATGTTATCTGTCGTGTGGTAAGCACTGAAGGTCGCAGATTACAAACCTGTGCGCACGCGCCCTACTAAATGTAACATACATACCTGCAAGCATGAATAAACTTGATTTCATCTCGAATTTTAGGCTAACTACAAGAGCTAATATCTTCGAGACATTACATTGACAGCTAAATTAAGAAGGCAGCACTTTCGTTTCAGATATTTTACTACGATTTTCATAATTCTGCAGAATTCGTCTTCAAGCGCCAACAGCCAGACTGCGTTTTGGCCGCCATCAATCAAACTTCCTACGCCAACCACATATGACGAAATCAATTGATGCGTGACATAACCCACCAATCAGCCTCTTCGGTTCTCACCGTAAATTCGACGGCGATGGAAAGCGATGAATATGTACGAAGCTTTTTACCGAACAATTTCTAAAAACATATCATAATGGTATTGGAAATGAAAGCTAAACAAAAACTCCAATTCACTTTCCGGAGTCCGAGTCGATCTTCCCGGCTGTGTTCGGAAATTAGATTGATGGAAGCCAAAACGCAGTTTGGCGCTTAGCACTTGAAGGTAAGATTCCGCAGAATTATGAAAATCGCAGTAAGACTCCGAGTGTAGGTCCGGCCAGGCTTCGAAACCCGCAACCTCCTGCAGGGTCGGCGCGCGCAGCCAATAAACATGCAAAACCAATAAATTCAAGTTTTATTCACCAATATGGAAGCCATACACTATGAATTTGCGACATCGCAAAGGCAGTTACAAGGTTTGTTTTACCCTAGCTGCGTAAATTACAAATGTAGTGTTCTAAACTCAGCATAGCTGAATTTTCATGCATACTTTTCAAGGACTCCCTCCAAACCTGGAGGAGGAAAATGGATAGCACTTGCTTACTTCTCTTAGGATCGCGTCACACGTCATGTCTCGAGTCTGGTCCATAAATTGCAAACACCTTTCGAAGCTCTCAGAGGAGCTCTTCGGCGTCACTAAGTCTATAATCGGCCTGCCTAGAGGTTTTAAAGCTTTGGTAGGAATGGGTAAATCAAGAAGTGGCGACGTTTTGGTTGAAGTTGTTGGTGATGAAGTTGCTTTGTTGTTAAAGATCTTTTTCTTGATTACATTCTGGTTTTTGGTGTATTCTGCGAGTGCTGCAAGGGATTCCCGTTTATGTAAACTGTTAACCGCTCGGAATAAATTCAGACGGTTCAGTTCCGGAACCGGTTTTACATTACCATAGCTAAGAGGGGGCAAACTTCGTGATTTGGGGATTTGGGCTCCACGTCCATGGTCCCCTTGACCTGAGCTATGTAACATAAAGGGTTCTTTGAGTGCAGTTGGTTTTCCGGGAAGGTTGTGTGCACACAAATTCGCTTCGTTCAGTGGCTGAATAGGTGTTCCAGCTCTCCATGTCAATTCCATGATCCCATAGCGACTTTCCCCTTCAATCTTGTTACCTGCAAAGAAATATAAAAGAAATGAACAGAGGATTTTTTTTTCCAATGGTGACTCGGAGATTCTCTGAGTGCTCCTTTTTGGGAGTCGAACCCACGACTTTCCGATTACTAGTTCGGAAACAATTCTTAGGCAAAATAGTGCACTCTGATTGGCTGGTTTTTGGTCGGGACCATTACGGTAGAATCGGTCCGTTTCCGTATTTTCTTTCTCTCCCGCGAAATTCTAGTTGAGTGAAACACAAAAAGTTTTAGAAATGCGGAATTTAATTTTTTCATTTCAACAGTACAATTTATAGCGAGTGGAATTTAGTTTTACACGTAAACGGTTTAATACCGTTCACAGTTCGCTGATAGAAGACGAAGATTAGGAAAATTCACCAAGCGAAGAAGTGTCCGATCGCTCAAAGAAACGATGCCATATAATGAACAACTTACTAACCTCACTTGCTCGGGACCGTGTACGGAGGAATTATTGGCCCTCGATCGTTTTTGTAAGTACTGTCGCGATCTCGGGCTAATACTCCCCAGTACCGCCCTCGCGGTCTGTTAGTAAGAGGTTAATACTTGTCACATTAATTTCTTGGAACAACAATCTCCGTCTTTCCCCTCCTTCAATGTAGATTTCACAACTACTAGCAGTTGGCCCAAAAATTCTCACACAACCTTGACATTGAATTGATAAGCTGCGATCTTTGTGACACTATGATTCCAGATCATAAACCAGCGAAATGTTTCCGGACGGGTTAGGTGGTTTTCAGATGACGTCATCGCCGCCATATTGGTGGACGAAAAAAAAAAAGATCTCTGATTGGCTCCTTTTGTTCATCCACCAGCAATTATACATTGCAGCATTGTTATCTGTTTCCTTAGAGATTCGTTGCAAACCAACTATTGCAGGTTCAGGTGACAATTGATAGTTTGCATACGACGACACGGCGGCCATGTTGGTTTACAGAACAATGCAATAAAATGTATTTTGGGAATTGCTCTATTATTATGCAAACCTCATGGGGCCATTTTCTATTGTGCTGTATACCAACATGGCTGTCTGATCATGTTGATGCAAACTACGAATTGCCTAGCCTGCGTAGCTGATGGTTATTTTTGGAGAGCGAGAGAAGCGGCGCAAAAAGGCTGGGGAAAGGAAGAACCAAACCGAATATTTTAAAGGAACAAGTAATGAATAAATAACGGAAACATAAAATATTTACGATATATTTATCTGGGAGACTTCTAGAAACCACAAGGCGTTTATGAGGAACCTCCCAGGTACAAAATGACTCGCTAAATGAAAAATGACAAAATGAGTTAACAGATGTTTGAAAAAAATAAGGTAGATCAAATTAAAAACGAAGTTAGGTCTACTGACTGGTTAAGAATACTGAGGCCTTACCTGTGTGAAATGACAACCTGTGCGGGAGAGTCGAAACTATAAAATCTTGTGTTTGCTGTAAAGAATGCAGCCTACAGTCGCTCAGCGCCTTTGCTCTGATTATTGTGGAGTTAAGCAGTCGCTGGCCGAGTGTTCCTGGACCCAAGGCATGGTGAAGGGATGGCTGCTCGAAGATTGGTGGAAGCTCGTTGTCCTTTTTCTAGTGAGATCATCAAATAAAAGTAAAAGAAACAGTACCAGGAGCAGTTTAGACATTTTAACTTTTGTCTCGTCGCCAAACGGAGCTGTAGAGTACAATAAAAAGTACACTGCTTCCTGACCATTTGTTGAAAATCTAGATTCATGTCTATCAATGGTTGTTTCACAATGGCCAGTTTTCTTACTTTAGCTAAAAAGTCTCATTTTCCATTTTACCCGAAAAGAGAAAGCTTTAAGTGCAACATTGCGGATGCAACTGTTGATAAAAATGAGTGGAAATTTTCTGAGCAATAATAGTCTTGCAGTGATGGGTATATCCAGGAGCCCATCTGAAGCGTGCAACTCCCATACAGCGTCTGTGAAACGGCGTTTTCACAAGTAGGTTTATTTTTAGACTAGCCCTTCCCGCGAATTAGGTAAAAAAAAAGGGCAGTTCCGGTTCGGTGACCCTATGACGTCAGCTTAATTTCTTGTATTACGACGTCAGCTTAATTTCTGTGGGAGTCTCATTCGCAGGAAACGTCACAAACGTCAAAAAAAGATAAGAAAGACAGAATTCCATTCAACCTCACTTTCCATCCTCATAATCACGCAGTCAAAAGTATCATTCTTAATAATCTTAAATTACTCCAAAATGATCCCAAGACTGGTAGAATCTTTTCGCAACCTCCACTTATTTCATTCAAACGCGACAAAAACGTAGGCAACTTTTTAGTTAGAAGCGCGCTCAAAACTAACGAGCAACCCGGCACTTTCAAATGCGCGCGCTCACGATGTAAAACTTGTCTTTTCATTGTCAACACTAGCAAGATATCGGGACCAAAGCGATCTGTTAAGATCACCGATCATTTCACATGTACCTCCGCAAATGTCATTTATTGCATAACCTGTACGTTATGCAATAAATTATACATCGGTGAGACAGGTAGACGACTAGGTGACCGATTCCGCGAACACCTTCGCGATGTTGAGAAGAATGACAAAGATGCATCTAAGCCAGTCGCTCGTCATTTTAATCTCCCTAACCACTCCAAAAAAAACATGGCTATCTGCGGCCTTTCCCTACATCTAGGTACCACGGAAAGCCGCAAGAATCTAGAACAAAAATTCATCTTCCAAATCGGCAACCTTAATCCCCACGGTATCAACGAACGCTTTTCATTTAACTAATGTATTCCTATTTTTCACGTTGCCATGTTACCACCAATAGCGTAGCTCCTACTCTACTATAAAAACTACACGTAACCCATAATCCCTCGATTCGCTCTGACGAAGGGCTAACGCTCGAAACGTCAGCTTTTAGAATCTCTGTACGGTGGCCAATTTACATTATCAACTCCGTTGATAAAACCAAATTTTTGTATACTACTTCCCCACCGACGCAGCACCACAGTTTCTTTAGAAACTACCCCCTTCATTTAAAAATAAATCGGTCTGTGAAAACGCCGTTACACGAACACAGTAGAGTTTTAGGCTCCGGGTCATGAGTTCCTGGTATATCCCTTTGCAGGACCCCCACCCAAATTTCACATATTTGAATTAAGGAATGGGCCTTATTCTCGCAGCGGCCCCGCGCGGCCTCGAGCTGAAATGTTTGGGAACGAGTTTCAGGGCGCAAAAACAAAAGTTTTCAATCCGTCGGAACTAAACATGGCCGCGGCGTGATTAAGGCCTATGGACAAGTTAAGCAGGTACAAAGTCCAGAAGTCCAGCGCAATGGCGCGCTCATGATCATGGGAATCTCGCTCAAGCCTGGATTTTTTTCAGGCTTCGTTTGTAACTCTAACCTCCCTAACAGGGCCTCTGTCGTCGTCGCGAACAGAGGACGGAGACGATCAACGGCTACGAGAATATTATCTACAAATATTATTTCCCGTTATTGAAATACCCGTGCAATGTTGAATGAAAGTTTAAACCGGTTTAAACTTGATTCAACACGGTTTCAACAAGTTTTCAATATATTTTACGCTTTCAACCACGACCTGTTCAAATGCACCGAACATTTGGTTCAACAAAGTGCCGAATGCATGTTGAAGCAAATGTTGAAACGGGCCTTAAGTTGTTCGGCTTGAAGAGTGTATACTATATGAACAATCCAGGAATAAAACTGATATAGACGAAGGGTATGCATGCGTGGAGAGAAAATTGAAATTTATTATCAGGTGCTCGCGTATTTGGTCATATCACGTCGCTGTAAAGATGAGAACGGCTAAGAAATGTTTCAAAACTGATGATCAAACTAATGTTTCAAAACTGATGTAAAACGTACGTGCAGGGCGTGCAAGGCCTACGTTAAAAAAAATCTATTGTTTGGTTTTGGTGTTCTCGTAGCCGTCTTCGTCGCCTTGATCTGCCTTAGCTAAACTTATAGGCTCAAATCAAAATCAAAAAACTCTCATGACGACTTACCTTTCTGCCGACATCAATCTCTGGAGTTGTCAAGGAAACCATGCATTGCCCCAATGTTGCCTGAGGCACTTCACTCATAAATTGATTTTCAGCCGCTAGCTCGGGTTCCATTAAAGAGCATAATCCAAGGATTCCTTTCAAAACATCACGGAACCTTCTCGCCTCTTTAGTCTTACTCCGCATCAACGGAACACCATCGCTGGAACATTTGTCAATGGTTTGAAACACTTCGTTTCTGAGTCCCACAAGAGCTTCGTGGTACTTCAGAGGAATTTTTCCAACGCCTCGTATAACTGCGAAGTTTTGCCATTCAATGATATCCAAAGATCGAGAGCTAAAGAGCCCTCGCACAGGCCGCAATATCTCCTCTCGAGTCTTCCGCGCTTTCCAAGCCAAATCTGAAAGAACTTCCTTGAATGGAGACATTAAGAAAATGATCTCCATTATATCTCCGAAACTGTAGGCCTCTTGGGTAATG
Source organism: Montipora foliosa (assembly GCF_036669935.1). Classification (NCBI taxonomy): domain Eukaryota; kingdom Metazoa; phylum Cnidaria; class Anthozoa; order Scleractinia; family Acroporidae; genus Montipora; species Montipora foliosa. The sequence goes on from NC_090874.1 coordinate 56,615,405, forward strand.
CTGTCGTTCCTTGTGATTTCCTGAGGAGCAATTCTCTTGGTGCGCTTTAACTTAAGCAGTAGTAGCTTTGCCTTTTGTTTGTCAACTCCTGTTACGAAAGTCACCACCTTAAAGATTTTCGATAGAGAAACCATTGGCAAGCTGTCACGTTCGAGGGACTTTTCCCAAAGCTCTTGTTCCAGTACATCGTAAGGACTTAGCAGAGACGTCCGAGGTCTGACGTCACCGTGACCTTCAAAGAAAACAATGAAACTTTTCATCATAAAAACCCAAAAGAAAAATTAAGAATTTTAATCCTGGATCGAAGGTGGCTTGTATGGTTTTCTTCTTTTCAAGGTTTTTAGTGATAAGATTAACTAATTATTTTTCACCGGAGTGGAGGTGAATCTTGGTGGACTTGAATTTTACCGATCCACTTATGAAATATAACAAATAATCTGACAACCAACCGGGATCAACTGGACGTTTATACCTGTGTGATATAAACTTAATCATAATAAAACATGATAAAAGTACTCCCTAAGATAACTGGTCTGTATCAATGGTTCTGGACATGAGATTTCCTGGTTCAAAAATTTGAAAATTGAACTTATGACTTTGATTTTCACAGTCTAAATAAATCCATGACTACTCTCATAAAACCATGCTTACCGGTAGAATCATCTCTTCTGACAGCTGAACTTTCTCTAACAGCCTTTATTTCACTGGAAACAGTCAATTGTCCTGAGGAGAAAGAAATCTTGAGCTCAAGAACTTTAACAGATAAACTTGTAAGAACCAAGCAAAACAAAGCGCGTGGATCGTAGTAGTAAATGCACCAAACGATAAGAGTCAACCCCTAAAAGCCCCCGTTCGCCTCATCTGATTCACTGTTTAGAACAATTTATACCACCTTTGTGAATTCAAGTCCAAACAAACAGAGTGGATCACCTGATTGGCACGGTCCCCAACCCCGGCCCAACCAAAGACTCAAGGAGAGCAATCATTACACTGTAATAATGTGTTTCAGACCTGGGAAATTTGCTTGCATACTCAACCAAAAACACTGTTTCTGCTTTTTTTGTATTTTCCCGTGCAAACTCTCGTAAGAGCAGCCATATTTTAAAGCCCGTAAATTGTTTGTCATGCGCATGACAAGCCGCTATATGGTCCGCAATTTCTGACCATGAAAACGCCTTGCCGCAGCCCAAAGAAGGTAGAGTTTCTGGAAACAAGGTTGTGAAGACCAAAGGTGCGCTTTGCAGCTCACTCAAGCGAATGAAGAACTTCAGTTTTCTAGAGGTTACTCGTTGGTCAGGTCTTCGAATTTGAAGTCGGCCGTAGAATTTCATCAGGTTTTACCTACGAAATAAATCAGCTAACAGTTCCTATCACCAAGCATCTCGTCGATGAGACAAAACGTATTCAGAATGAGTTGTGCCCTAGTTTGACTGCTAAAAAGATACCATTCATGATCTGCAACTGATCTAAGGCCAGCGCGGGAATTGCATCTGGACGTAGGTCCCCTTTAGTCCTTCGCCCAGTAATTAGTTAACGAGTATGAGTAAACTTGCGAGAGTTCTAAATGCCGTCTTAACCTCCCTCTAAACGAACGTCGCGTCAATTAAGTGTTTAATTACGATTAAGTCGTAAAGCTGTACATTATCAGGCTACCTGGCATATCATCGGTTAACTTTTTGTCAACGGGAGTTTCCAAAGATTTTATGGTCCCAGCTTGGCTTGAAATCGTTAGACGCTCTGAGGAGAGAAAAAATAAAAGCCGCGGCTGAAAACTGGGAAAAACATGGTTGCCGGCCGGAATGGTTTATATAAAAGTGCGCCTTCGTTTACTTGCCTACCTTGGCCTCGGAGCCACTCTTCATGTTCGGCCTGAGGAGTCGGCGTCAGACCTAAACCCTTTAAGACAAAAGAAATAGGATTACTAGTATGATTCTAGCTAAAATCGGCGTGTATCGAAAGGCATTTCACGCCACTAGTAAATTTTTCTTTGAAAGGGTGATCTAAGGGTAATTACTAGGGCCGCAAATTCCATAGATAAAAATTCGGCTCTGATTTTTTTTTTTTTCCATTTAGTTAGCGATATTTCTGCACCTGCGCAAGATTTCATTTTCCAGGTGTAAACTATACCTTTAATTGTGTTACTTTATTTGGAGCGCACAATGCACGATGAACCTATCAGAATTTGAACGGTTTAAAACTAAAAGCGCGAGAAAATGTCCGCATGTAAGTTGTGAGTGATGACCTCATTGGGCCCAAAGGTTATTCTACAAGATTTAAAACCATTTTACAGGGGTACCCTGCTAATCACCTAGCAGTTTCGGATGAGCACATGGTTTGGTTTGGAAGTTCTTAGAAGGTAAAGTTCAGCTAGCAATTTCTGAAACGAAGATATCGTTCCCTAGGAATTTCGGACACTTTTAATTTACAGCTAAGATATCCGAACAGATCAAATTCTCCTAGGTGATAAAAACATATCTTTAGACAGTCTTTAAACATTACAAGGAGCCTAGAAATGTCTCTCAAGAGCTTTTGGCTTAATTTGCTCGTTGGGTGCCCTGATTTTAAGCAATTCTCAATTCAATTTCCTTTGAAAAGATCCAGAACTACAGTTATCCTGATCCAATGGAACTCAATTTTCATTATTGTATTTAAAGAACGTGAAACATGTTCAAAATACTCTAGTCACAAAATTAATCCACCGAAGACCTTACCCTAATTTCTGCCGATTCTGTCCGCTGGTCCTCATCCTTACGCGATGGTGAGATGTAGCCTGGAATGATATCTTGCCTGAAGGGTTGCATTTTCTGTAACAGTTTACACCCGAGCTGGCTTTCTTTCAACATCGTCTGGAAAGCTTTCGTTCTGGTAAGAGATGCTGGTTCGTCAAGCAAGGAATTACGGCGTCTTGGCTTAGAAGTATCTCTGATCTTTCGGCTCTAATAATAGAAAAATGTGTGAGAAAAAAATCACTAAGGGCAAGGTGAACACACGCTAACACCAATCCGGTGAGGTCAACACATCACGCATGCGCACAACATCCGACTGGTAAGTTGGGTATGCCGGGCCGAAACAGCTGTCCATGGCTGCCAATTAACCGGGTGAAATGGTTTTGCGCATGCGCGATGTGTTAGCCACACCGGATTGGTGTTATGGCGCGCGATGGTGACATTGTGAGATTGTTTGGGTGGATGGTGGCTACACATTTATATTCATCTTCAGCGACAGAACCGTGAAAATAGAGAGACTAATGGTGAACCGTTTTAAACTAGTTTGTGAAGCTTTGTGCTGACAAAAACAATAATGACGTTTCTTTGGGGCCTAAAAGTCGCCAGGGAACCGTTAATTAAGGCGAGAAACTCTTTCCTCACATTTCTTTGCAGTTTTGACTGAACATGTGGTTCCTGTACCTAATTATCAGGAGCCCGTAGAGCGAGTGCTGGATGGCTATGTCTTTCCTTAAGCTTCACAAGAATGGTTTTATTTCTTACAAATTTCAAACAATTTAGTGGGAAAAGATGATACAGTGGGAGAGAGGGTTGGGCAGTAACTTTAAAAAGGTATTAATTCTTGCAAAAGGATAAGGAGATAAATTAGCGTATAAGTTAGCATGGGACAAAAGGAATTGTAAGGGGAAAAGAATGCATTTTGCAAGGTGCTGATAAATAAAAACATCAAATTCATACTAAAGAGAAACTGCCCACATCCCCCTCAATAGTCAAATAGTCTGCCTAACTTTCTTTCAAGTAAATCAAGTTCGTTACCATGACTTTCGGACGTCTAAACTTGGCCTTGAACTGTTTTCTTCTTAGTGTCTTCCTTAGGTTTTCAAGAGACGATTTCTGTTCGTCCTCCTCTTGAATTGTCTCTTCTGTAATATTGGCCCGTTTTTCTCTCCTTGCTTTTTTAAGTCGGTCGGCCAGTTCCATCAAAACGGCATTGTCATTGCAGCGAAGGTTCAGATGAACCACTCCTATGTCACTCATCAAGTCGCTCAGTCCTTCCATTGTGTCCACACCTCATGACGTAATAGAAATAAAACGATAATTACGGAGAGTGGTTTCATCATCAAGACAGTGTAAAAAAAAAAAAAAAAAACACTGCAATAACATCTTTAACGCAGCCAATAAAAACGGGTGTTAGAGTCTAGAGCACTATCGACATAGATCGGATTTGATACCATTTTGTCTAAAAGTGATGATGTCAGCCGTGGCACATACGCCATAGGGAACAGTTGGCACTAATTTGCATAGAGCTCGCCATTATTACCGTCTCTGTACAAAGAGAAGCTTTGACGTGGTTGTGTTTTTCGAACTCATGAAAGTTTTTAAATATGGACGCGACTATAGAAGATGAAAAAAGCTACTTGAACGACAGAAGAGAAAACAGGGCCAACGTTTCAAAAGCTTCCTGAGCAACTCGAGCATGCGAGCCGGTTAGATGACATAGTGCCTTTCAAGGCGAGTTTATTGTTTACAAGTTTATCTCCTTAGCATAAGCGCATTATAATTTAATGGATCAGCCATCTCTGAAATTTGAGTAAGATACAGTGGACAATCTTGGAGCACAATATTGTTTTAAAAATGTGAAATTTTACAAATGACGCAATGGCTCATGGCCATTGTCCCACTAATTATTGAAGCCAAATTGCAAGCTCTTGTAATTCTTGAAGTCAAGTTTTTCATAGCGCGATGCCTTCTCTAAACAAATTCGTACGCTAATGAAGTAGTAAAATGTCAACGATTAAGTCAACAGAAACTCGTCTGTAGGATTTGATCACACCAAACCCGGAAAGACTGCCACCCTACTCACAAGATCGAACTTTACTAAGCACTACACATGCACCACAATCTTTTCGGGCTGGACCTATTTCTTTGCGGGCCAGTACTTCCTCTGAGTTCAAGTACGCATTTTGCTCGGAAACTACAACAAAAGCCCGCCTCGTACTCTCAATTTTCCCTCTTGTTATGGAAAGATACACGCAAAGGTTGACCCATAAGACTTGTATGGGAAAGGCAGCCCCATCACTCATGGGCTCCAGATAATTTGTTGCAGCAAACAAAAGCACCTACTTAACGATACCTGTAAGAGTCTTTAGAGCTTTCTTAGCCTCCTCGCGCGTTTTCTTGTCATCATCCACGAGTCTGCGCACTACAGTAAGGTAGGCATCCCTGCGATGAACTCCCATGTCACCTAAGGCACGAACCGCTGACCGCCGTACCACAGCATCGTCGTTAGAACTCATTTTCAGCAGAAGATCTTGAAGTTCTATCTTTTTGTCCTCCGGAATCTCAAACTCTCTTTTGTCGGTAGTTCATAGAAAGTAAAAGAAACGAGCTGGTGTATTTATATTCACAACTATTATAATTACTAAGAAAATAATTCTTATTGAACAAGAGACTAAGGTCGTTAAATGACACTTCTAAAGTATAAAACCCCACCTTTGATTTGATTTGCGCTTATTTCTTGATTTCAGATTACAGCGCCCTCAATTAGCGCTCCAGCGCTAGAAGACTAGACACTTACTGTAAATAAAGTTCCTTTCCTTTTCTTTTTCCTAAAAGATTTCTTAAAATAGCTCGTTGTCATTTTTTTGTAAATCACGGCATAAGATGATACCAGCATTACAACTCAACTTGATCTAAGCGGGCAATTTCAGGGAGCTGACCTAGCCAGTCTACGTTTGCTGAGAACAGCCCCTGGGAAAACTACTGAGGAAGAAGGTTTCATATCTTTACACCGTAAATAAGCCTGAGAGGTACTAAATGACCCGAACTGAATCACAATTAAATTTTGAATGTCTCCTTACTCTACCTGTCAATATTATGGAATTCTTGTAAGATATCCTGAATCACATTTGCGTTGGCGGTTTCTGAAAGGGCTAATAGGATGTTGTCCACAGCTTCCTCATATTTTGGAACCAGAAGTCGTCTTTGTGCCAACTTGGGGTACCATTTCTTACGAACGATTCGGGTCAGTAATGGTTGCACCGGTGTTAAAGCAAGCTGAAGGTAAAATTGAAGAAATTGGTCCGTGCAATGCGTACGTACATGTGTGTTGATCAATTATTAGCTTTTCAGACAAATGTTTACCCGCATGACGCTCGATGAACTTCCTTTTACACTGGGCGAGGAATGTGATTCATCAAAGACTTCATCAAATGAATTTTCTTCCTCGCTTTCTTCTTCAGTCTCGTCCGTAGTCTCCCGTCCTTCGAACTCGTAGTCATGTGTTATACTCTCCGGGCTTCCTTCGCTCACAGAATCGTCATGATCTACTTCTTGCTCTTCAATAAGCTCATCATTTAATTCCGATTCCTGTTCTTCTTTTTCCTCTTCGCTTTCCTCCTCCTGCTCTATTTCCCCTATTTCATCCTCTTCACTGCATTCAAGAACAGGAAACAAAATGATGATTTAGTTCAAAACCCTGATTTTATGAGAATCCGACCAGACAAGGTAAACGTTGAAGAGTTTTATCTAGAGGGTTTGGTGCGATGGACATTGATCAAGATCTTTCCTTAGCTCGAGCACCATGCAGCACAAGAAGTTTTTGAGACCCAGATGGAAACCGGAAGTGAACATTTCGCTTGCCAGGGAAGCTGTATCTCCCAGATTTTTAACTAATCGTCCCTAATATTGAAAAGATTCTCAGTAGTATGGCTTAGTGAGAATTAGGAAAAAAGAAGGAGGAAATCATCTCATTTCCGGTTGCCGTCCGCGGCTCTAAAAAAATGCTCAAGTTTCCTGTTTTTAAGCCACGAACGGCAACCGGAAGTGAGCTGTTTCGACACTACCATATTTATATTTAACATCTATTCCATGAGCGCGAGTTGGATATGAGATGATAGATAGCCAACGAGGCGCGTAGAACCAAGTTGGCTATAATCATCTCATATCCAACAAGCGCGAGTGGAATAATTAAAAACGTCCCCAAAATATAGAAAAATACACTACAATAAAAATAAAAAGAGCCATAAAGTCACGCATATGCTTGCCGTGTTTGTAGATCATGGTATAATGGCTCATAACCCATGATGGCTTAGTCAATCAAAACTCTCGAATTGCATTATCCAATGATCCAGTTTTTAATAATTCTAAGTATCGTATCACTGTTCATGAGAATGAGTTTAAACATCTGGGATAGGCTACTGTCCTGGCATGCGAAATCTTTATCTCCGTCCGCGGCTCAAGCTCACGCAATGACGTCAGTGAGGACAGCGGCAAGAGCGCTACAAAACAGAATATTTGAGGTGCTAAAGTTCGAAAAAGAAGTGGTTTAGAAAAGCGTTTAACTATAGAAATTGCGATAAAAGTATTTCTTGGAAACAATGAAGATTAAAAAGTTTGTTAAAAACGACGATGAAAAATGGGAAAAATTCTCGACGATTTTTGTCCAAGATATCAGCTGGAGGTGGTCGCACTACCAGGCTACGGTGGACGACAGGGTGAGTCGTCAGAATGAAAATGTCTTAACCTGTGCTTGAGGGTTGCTTTCGGTTTTGGAGGTAGTCTCCGGCCCAACTTGGAGGATGCTGGTTTGGAAACTCTTTTCCTTTTCTTTCCTTCCTTGCCCTTTTTAGTCTTGGAGGTGTCCTCGCTGAAAATCTGCTTTACATGTTCAGCCTGCACTGCTCTCCAAAGTGTCCAGAAATCTCGTAGAAAAATCGAATCATTGAAGAAATTATTACCGAGTAGCAACGAAATGAACAATTTAAGCTCTTTTTCAAGCGGTTGCTATTTGCGCAGATTTTCACGCACTACATAGGAAACACTTTCATATTTTATTATTTACTATTATGCCCTCAAGGTGCTATGACTATATGTGTGTGCCTATAAGCTACAACAAGTTGCAAAATTAGTGGAGACACTTCACCTTCTTGGGGCGTTATTTATTAATGTACCTATTATCTCCCACACTGCAACCCCCCTCCTTATCAATTTTTACCACAATTGCTTGTAATCTCGCAATCTGATTGGCTAATTTGCCGTTGTCGATGAGAGTCTAGACAACGCTGTACGCGTCATGCTCGCGCCATTTTGTCACGCAATGTAATAGCCAATCAGGAACGCTCATTTTGGGAAAAACACCAATCATATTGCGAGAAAGTTATAGACAACGCTTGCGCTGTCTTTGAGTCATGATTTTGGTCACGCTCTGAAGTAGAAACTTTCTTTGGCATTGAAAATTGTGGTAAAAAACAAATATTCGTCATCACAGTGGTCAAAATGTTGTGGACTCACGAGGCGCAGCTGTTAAGTTGCTGGCAATGCAAAAAATGCTGAAAACTTAAACAGTCAACATTGAAAAGGGGAGAGGAAGGGGGGAAGTGAGAAAGGTTGGAATTCTGGATTCGGCGGGTATTAGAAGCTGGAAAAGGTGTTTTTTAACGGGAGTGTCTCACCAATTTTGCAACCCGTTGTAGTAATGCAAAAAAACGAAAATGCAATGAAAGAAGATTAAGGATGGATATGCCACTTTTCTGGAAGCACTCTTAATTGCCTGCACAGTACAGCTGAGGGAGTGGTCTGCTTTAACCGAGTAACGATACCGAGAACAGCAGGAAAACGTGGTCCTCAGCCAAGACATACGTAATCTCCGCGAAAACGTTTCGGGTTGATGGAAAAGCATTTATTGAAATTTCGATTTGTGTTCTTTGGAAAACAGCAGCACTCTGCTCTTATGTTTTTTAAACAGAAACGTTCGAGACAGCTTTGTTCATTACCGACACTGTGATCCTGAGTTGGGTGGAGAGGAGGAGGAGGGAAGGGGGGGGGGGGGTGCCTCAGTAGAGTTCGCGTTGGAGGTGTGACCGCTTGCCCCTTCTCTCTTTGTATCAAAAAGAGGCGCTAGCCAATTCAATAAATTCTCACAAAAACGATGGTAAAAGCCTGTGATACCTCTTATCCTATCTCTGTTTTCCTCGACTTCCTTCTCATCTTCGACAAATGCTCGCCCCCTTTTTTGCACGGCGCGTGTCAACCGTGGAATTAGCCTTGAGGGTGGTTTTCGTGGTTTGACACGCTGACGAATAACAGAATTCGGGATGAATCCATCTGGTGCACATGGCCAAAACACTTGAGGACTTTGTTCTGTATCGATGGTCGGAAGAGAAGCTCCTTTATCATAGGGTGCCAGCTCTTGCGGAGATTGAGCATCCGTCGGTTTCTGAAAATAGATGAGATTAAACGCCATATTTGCTACCGTGTGTTTGTGTTGTGGGCATTTGCTCCGTTAATATTCCATTTAACAATTAAGGTACGACTTGCGCTTAAGTTTTGCTGCACAAATGACGAGTACACTCTTAGGTTACAGAAACAACCTTTTATCAAACATGTTTTCCACTATTACTAGCGCTTGTCTTTTGCCAATGTGGCCCGGGTTCGATTCCCAGATTCGGTGTCACATGTTGGTTGAGTTTGTTGGTTCTCTACTCTGCACCGAGAGGTTTTTCTCCAGGTACTCCGGTTTTTTTCTTCTCCTCAAAAACCAACCTACGACTTGATATGGGATGATTTGATTTCAATGTAGTGCTCCGGCGCTAAATAAACTTGACACTTGAATAAAATTCATTAAATGCTTTTCTGAGAGGCTCAACAAAAATGTATGGACATAGTTACACGTACGACATACTATGGCATTTACTGCAACAAAATTGATGTGATATTTCTCCTTATCACAGACCGCTTCCCTTGCCCCTCAAAACAATGTTGAGGCAAAGCTTTTTTACTTACAGTGTGCTGGTTGAGGTCGGGGAGGGGACATTACTGACTCATTTTTTAGGTAAGGGTACATACGTTTGAAAAGTGTGGAGGGTTTCAACTCTTTTCGCCGTGTATCGTAGTTTATTGCCGAGTTTTTAATCATAAAAGATGACTTTTTTTACCTTTATTTCCTCTATGTTGTCTGTTAGTTTGTCATCTACTGGGAAGTGGACCTTCTTAGAAATTCGATTAAGAGCCATCATGACGTGAACCTGAAAAATGAATCAATATCTCCTTAAAGTGCCCCTGTGACCAAAAAATCAATTCATATTTTTCTTTGGATTTCAAAACTATGTTAACAAAACACTGAGTGACCCACGTTTTAAGCCTTGATTTCAAAAAGACACCTCTTTATTTTAACTGTAATTTTCCTATTTAATGGTCCGCCATTACTAACATTATGTTCTTGAGAGAGCTGGATCTCGAGGAGAAAATGACGTCAAAGACTCACTAGTTTAAGAATGCAATACGTGTGTACGCCGCAGAATTAATATGCAGCACGGGGGTTTTGGGCTTTCAGACTTTTAAACTCACGCTTTGCATATATAATAAGCTGCGTTCACACGCTGAAACTTTAAGCTAGTGAGAAACTCAATGCGCACTATTCATTGTACTAATAATAATGCTCTCTTACCCGCATGGAAAACCTCCTACATTCTCTCCTCTTTTGGAACAAACTTATGTCTTCCTGCTCTTCAGTTTTTTGTTTCTTTGCAGCAACTGATTCCCTCTGAAAAGATTCCAAAGGTTTTCCTATCTGTTGTCCATCAAGATCTTTAATAAAGCCTGCTTCTCGGTATATTTCTAAGAGAGGTATAACTGGCTATTTTATGGCAGAATATTTAAGTACGGCCAACTTAGCTCCGTGGTCTGGCTTCCTGTTCGATTTGATTATCAATACATAAAATAAACATCATCCTAACCACATTTTTTCTATCCGTATTATAAGTTATGATTCCTTGTACTTCAATTCAGTTCAGTTCAGTGAGCCCGTTGAGCTTAACATTCAGCATTGCATATAAACTAAAGGGGAAAAGTACGACCCTTTCGAGTTATATAGCGATGTTGCTCGTGACGTCCGTCCCCCATTGTTATCAATATGCAAACCAGAACATAATTGGCTATTGAAGCAATGACTTCTTCTGTTTCGTGGTTGGCAAATTTTAATATCAAAAGGAATGTGACGTCAATATTTGTAAACAAGAAATATCGCTATGACCGCACTTGCATCACGGCTATCTGACTGGAGGCCACTTTAAAAATACCATAATACTCTTTGTTTGCGCGCCCTCCAAAATTTTCCATACGCATAGTTTTTATTTTCTCTTGGGACCATTGTAAGTCCCAAGAGAAACTGGAAACAATGCTTATTCAAAATAATTGAGGACAAACAAAGAGTATTAAGTTATTTTCGAAAGTGGCCTATTGATAAAAGCTGAGTTCACACTTAACGCTGATTATGATCAACTGAAGAATTATTCAGGCTACTGTATTCCATTTAATCTTGTTCAATTATGCCTCTGTTCACATCTGCGGAAATTCCAATACAATAGGCAGGGTAACCTCGCAGTGAGACAAAATGTCGCAGTATCGCGTGGCTGCCACAATTATCATCACCATGCTCGAGGTGAGAATAGAAGAAGTCAAATCCAAATCTTCGCTCTATAGAGCGATTACAAAAAACCCCCCAATGATTACGCCTTAATAACAACAAGCTATGGCCAGGTGATTTTACACTTGCCATGCAGGTGAATCATGCCCAAAGGTTTGAGAATTTAACGGTTACCTTTTTCCTCTTCGTGATCCGTTTTACTTCTGGTGGTTCCAGCAGTCTTCGCTTACTGGCCTTGAGAGGCATTCTGGGAACGCGATCAGGATCGTACCAGAACTTTAACAAATCGTCAAACTGCACGTGATCCTCGAAGGGATCATTGTCGAAATGCATCTTGGATAAAATTTCCAAGTATGAAAGTGGCAAGTAGTTCAGAATGGTTACTAAGCTAACATGTGATTGGAAACCAACTAAAATGTCTCCGCGAGAGTTCGCAAAGCACACCCCGCATAGTGAATCATCAAAACACATCTCTCGGACAAGCTGATTGTTACTGTTCCAAATTTTGACGCAATGATCCTCGCTTGATGTTGCAAATAAACCAAGTGCTGGGCAGCTGGACAGCTGCAACAATAAGAACAAATTCAAGAAAGTTGTAAATCAGTGTGGTTTTTAGCATATGGCCATGTACTGCATCCCATCAAGTCAACCAAAGCTTAGGTTTTTTTTAACCCACTCACAAAAAATAGTCTTGCATCTGTTTCAGTTTTTTAGACGAGAGAAATGCACTGTATAACTGGTTAAACAAGATGTTTATCAACGTTTTCTGTGGCTATGCTATGCCCGAAAACATCGGGGCGGGAAATATGGAGAAATTGTGCTGTTCTGTTTTACCCCATTGATAAGCGCAGTATGTCCCTCGTCCTTCGAATGCATCATAAATTCATAAGTCTTTTTCGGAGCATTAAAGATGTCAGCTCCGCATTTCTTTTTTTCCGCTTCTACTCTAAGGAAAGAAAAAGTTACATCATATAAAAAATATAATCTTCGTCAAACAAAATCCAAACTGCTAATTCTTAAACTACGTTCAAACAAATTAAATCCACCATGATGAGATTCAAATTTCGCTTAAAGGAACCGAATCTCATTGAGCGCCATATCCCTGAAGGCCACCAGGGAGTCTTAAGGCCCTGGCAAACGTCTTCACCTTTTGCTTCAACATTCGTTCGATTTTGTTGAACAGCGATGTTGAAACTCTTTGCCCTCCTCCTTTCAACCGTGTTGAAACATGTTGAATCGAAGTTGAATCGATGTTGAAACCGGTTGCCCAACCCAGCAGTCAACAATTAACAATTAGAAAACATGTACCGTGTTTCTATAATTCGATAAAAACACGGAGTACGTGTTTTCTATTTCTTTTAGAAAACAACGGGACGAGAAAAAGGAAAACAACTTGTTAACTCTAATTATCAAAATGTAAATTCTCTTTGTTCGCGCCATCACTACGTCAACAGTTCGTGCTACAACAAGTTGCAAAAATAGTGGAGACACTTCACCTTCTTGGGGCGTTATTAATTTCCCTATTATCTCTCACACTGCAGCCCCCCTCCCCCCCTTATCAGTGTTGCTAGCAAGACAAAAGAAATGTTGGGAACTTAAGCAGTCAACATTGAAAGGGGGAGAGGGGAGAGGAAGTGGGAAATATTTAAATTCTAGATACGTCGAGTATTGGAAGTTAGAAAATGTGCTTTTTAATGAAAGTGTCTCAACAATTTTACAACTTGTTGTAGTTCTGTGTCTCCATCGAGTTATAGAAACACGATGTTTAACTAATCAGCGCGCGTATTTTCTTAGGACTGTTTTCTACATTGTAACTTTGAACTTTTATTTTATTTTTAATTTAATATTTATTGTAAGGCGCAGTTGAATATTTTTATAGAAACTGCGCGGTATAAATTTCAATTTATTATTATTATTATTATTATTATTATTACATTCAGCATCGTTCAACAAAATCGAAGGGATGTTGAAGCAAAGAGAGAGGTTACTGCGCCTTTCAATAACATGCGGACTC
>NC_090874.1:56641288-56643788 GCF_036669935.1 Montipora foliosa
CATGAAAATTGTTCTACTGCACGGAATGCCTGTAGGGTGAACGTGGGCATTTAAATTAGAGGCTGCAGTGAAGTCGGAAACAGGCGACAACAAACCTCATCATACCTGTAACAAAGTAGCTCGCAGGGGTGAAAAACACACATGTGGTGAACGAAAAGTCGCACTTCTTTTGAAAGAAACGCTTTTCTTTGTAACTTTCAACATCTATCATAGCAATCCTAACATCAGAAATCGCTAATATCTGCTTTGACGCGTCGTCGATGGTTATTGACATCACCCAATCGAGCGGCGTAAACGAACAGCTTATAAAGTGGCCTGGTATTAAAGGATCTTTTTGACCAATTGGAAACCTCCACGTCATTATCCCTCCTGCGATACCAGTAATGATCTCGTCTCTTGCTTCATTGTACGCCAGACTTAGAACAGTTCTTGTCAACGCTGTGATCGACATCGAATGGAACTTAGCGCTAAAAATCCTCATCGACAAATCAGAGCAATACGTTACATAAACCCAACGCCTACGCAGGAACAGAATGTGGAGCAATTTTAGATCCGTTGTGATTGTTTGCAAAGAATTTGCTAATTTTCCAGGCTTTTTGTCTTTGGAAAAGTTCCATATGTTGATTTCATTCTTTTTTCCAACTCCGTGATGTGATATGAAGTTGAAACCAGATCCCGTGTTTACATGAAGAACCACGCGCAACTGTTCAGGATTCCAAATCTCTCTCTGCATTTGGAAGCCATACGGGATACTTACGCACAATGGGGTGTCCTTTGAGTTTTCTATGATTTGCTTAATTTGCGGGTAAACGTCTGCCCATAGAGGGATCTTTGATACGAGCGACATTACATTCTTGGAGAAAGACAAAGCGTGTGAAATTCTTTTTTGTTTTGACTAAATTTAACATTCAAACATTGTGAGCCTGATCTTGTCACGTCCATTCCAACAGGAATGAATAGCGTTCTAAGAGTGAAATAAAGTCGCTTTTGTGAAAGAACCTAGCTACCTAGCTGAAAAAGAACTGAAGCTTGTGCATTGTTTACGAAACATTCTAATTGACATCTGTACAACAGTGGAAAAGAGGGTCTATTGTGAATGCGCGCGCGCACTTGCAGATTGAACAATATTTCAATGCTTCGCCATTACACAAGATTATGTTTAATTGTTTTTAACTGTTATATTGTTTCGATACAGGCAGATGCCAGTACCGAAACACCGGAGGAGCGTGTTTCTTCGTTTTTGCGCATGCCTAAATATTCAACGTCAGCTACAAGCGCATTGCGCGCAACGAACCCAGCAATATTTTCAGTGCAATTGCAGAACTTACTCCATTACTCCGAGGAGGCGAAGTACAGGGGATACCCATAAAGCTGTTCTTGTTTTTTGTTAAAATGAGTTTAGTATGTAAACCAAATCTCCAGCTCAAAAAGGTACGGCTGTCAGTTGGGATACTGATTCAGGTTTAGGGCTATTTTTGAAGTGCGGGTCATAGACGCAAGAGAGAAGTGACTCTCGTGGAGGACAACAGACCATTTTACAGTTGTGCGCTTAGCTACCTGGCCTTTGAATGAACGTGACTTTGCTTTGATAGAATCCTCACACCTTTTTACTGGGTTGCCAGTATGGCAAACCCAGTCGGAACCTGCGAAGTCTTGCCTGTCACTCCCCTGCTAAGTGGTGTCTTTGTGTATAGAGCCTTCTGCGTGTATTTTCTTAGGATCGAGAGGGTAGTGGGAAATGCGTAGATTTCTATGGTGGACACAGTAGAACGATTAACTTAACCGGCAATGGCGTCGAAAGTCATGTAACGCGAATGGCGTTTTAGTGGATCTTTGAACAAAATATACCCTTATGAAGCTCAATAATGGCAAGTCAATTGGATACTGAACAAGACAGGCGGTGGAATCTTAAAAGCGACGAGTAATGGACTTCCACAACAATCTGTCGCCTGTCGATCCGTAATCAAAGTGAGCTGTAGTCCTGAGCGTTATCACATAGAAAAACTGGCCCTTAGGGAGTCCCACGTAAAATGCCACACAGTTTTCCCCAGAAGTTGTCCAGTGTTGAGTTCCCTGTAACTTTCTTTCAATTTCTTCTCAACTTGGACTATGAATCCATTTGCGATCCTCCTGGGGGTGATACGTTGTTGGCTCAAGGGATCTACTTAACTGACTCTTTACATTAATTACCCTTGTCCGCCTGTGAATCAGATGTTGATCCATCGTTATCACATAGAAAAACTGGCCCTTAAGGAGTCCCACGTAAAATGCCACACATTAAGTGATCAATCAGCCATGTTGCCAGTATGGTTGTCCTGATAGTGTAGTGGTCATCACACCCGACTAGTGATCAGGGGGACGTGGGTTCAAATCCCGCTCAGGGCAATTACAGTTTTCCCCAGAAGTTGTCCAGTGTTAAGTTTCCTGTAACTTTCTTTCAATTTCTCCTCAACTTGGACTGTGAATCCATTTGCGATCCTCCTGAGGGTAATACGTTGTT
>NC_090874.1:56651288-56653788 GCF_036669935.1 Montipora foliosa
AAGATTATGGTGATTCCTAATAAAGGCTATCGTAAAACACAAACATATGCCAATTTTCGCCGTGAAAACGACATTGCCTTTTTTCATGTTTACTGAAGTCAAGAATCTGGAGAGTTTCTTCGGGAGCGATTTCAGCTTACTCTCGCAATTTTCGAACTGCCTACTGAGGTGAATCGGCTGTTCCCGCAGTCCCACAATCTAGCCACGGAGTGTGTTTCCCTCCGCACCCTAACCCGTAATAATTTTGGCAATTAAACATCTGAGGGGATCAAGAGAGCGCATATCAAGTATATCACGTTGTATTCTCTGTAAGATTGCAGGCTGTATTAAAAATAAATTAAAGCACTCTGCCTTCTATTTAATTGAATTGACGTCAGTTTTTCATGCGTCTGTCCTGTTATTGATCGAATCGATCAATAACAGGACAGACGCATGAACAACTGACATCAATTTGTTTTTTACAAAGGCGAGCAATGTGGCGTTTGTCCGCTCATTGACAATGAAAATTAGCCAATGAGCGCGCGACAATTTTGCAGTCATCGTAAAAATGATTTTTGAAAACTGTCTCGAGGAAAGGAAAGGAAAGGAAAGGAAAGGAAAGGAAAGAAAAGGAAAGGTCGTTTTAGCGCTGGAGCACTGAAAATTAACAATTAAGAGGGTCCTGAAGGGGGATACCAATCCCATTTCCCAGCCCAATTTTTTTTCCGAATCCCATTCCCACTGGCATTATTCAGGAAAATCCCACTGTTCTCCATAACCAGCTCTTTTGTTTTTACATCGTCACATTTTTTGAAATTGAGACTGGTTACCTCTTTCGATAACAACCCCTAAAGATCGCCAAGCGTGCCAGAAACGGAAGCCCCACGGTCATGTACCTCATAAGGAAAGCAACTGCCACAGGAAAAGATCGTAAATAAATCCACTGACTCTGGGACTGACAAATAAGAAAGTTTGCCAAAAACGCTTCTCAGGTTGAGAGAATTGCTGTTACAGACAAACGACACAAGGCTGTCGAGAGATGGAAAAAGAATTGAATGCCTACGATGTGGGAAATCTCCGAAATTGGACGACTGTAAAAGGACTGCCGCAGATCATTTAAAATACTTCCGTCGAGTTCGTAATTGTAATCCGCCGAGGGCCAATGAACAACCGAAGAAAATCAATGAATAATATTTCAAGCCTACGGAGAAACGACAAAAACTTTTGGCAAGCGATGATGGTCCCGAACAAAGTTGCTTATTTCAAACAAGTGGTTCTCTTCTCGAGAACATCACGTGAGTATTTTGCTCATTACATGGTTAACAATACACAGTTCTGGATAGACAATGGATAGAGATCGACTCATTTTGCAGCCTTTGTTTACATAAGATATTTTTGAAATTGTTTATATCCAAATCCTGACAATCTCTTCATAAAAAAATGGACAATTTTATAACATGTACTTTAAGATGTATTATTGAGAATGCTTTTGTTAGCACATATTTAAAAAAAAAATTACCACCTTAATATATGCCGTGAATCTTCGGGACATCTCTGTTTAAACACGACATTTACAGGTCTTACAGAGCCTTTCTGAAACATGACTTGGCGTTGAATCACCTTGACAGACAATGAAGTGCACGAAGCCCTCTGGCACATTTCCAATTCTTTCTTTAGTTCTAAGCACAAAGGGGGCTTTTCTGAGATACCTCCTTCAATGAAATCGATGTAAAACATTACTAGGGCAAAATCTGCAAATCCTCTGCAGAGGCGGATCCAGGATTTTTCTTAGGAGTGGCTGCACCACTAAGGAATGGGGTAGCTGACTGGTGACGTTTTTTTTCACTCCAGAATACCAGTTGTATTAGAAGGCCGCAAGCCATCTCAGGATGGGGGAAAGGGGGGTGCGCACCCCCAGCACCCTCCCCCTAGATCCGCCCCTGCTCTGCGTCTACTCGATTCATCTATGCCACACATTCTTCTCCACCTGGGTTACTGAACAATTCAACACTAATTTTAGTTTACAGTTCTCGGTGTGAATAACAACATTTTGAGCCGAAATATACTTGATTTCCACAAAAACAGCGCGAGTTCTGCACGACGAGCCATCTGCTCTCGCCATTTTGCTTGTACATAAGCGGATACGCATGCTCAGAGACTTTGGCTTGGTTGCAACCGCTGTGCACAGTCTGCTGCTTGTCTTTCCTCCCGAAGAACGAGAAGATTTGTCTACGAGGATCTACGAGATTACTCAAACATCATTGACCGCAAGACAAGGGCAAGATATGGGCATCAAAAAACACCAGAAAACGTTATTTAATATTTAAAAATACTAAATAACGTTTTCTGGTGTTTTCCAAACTAAGGGAATTAGTTAATTATAGACTGAACACGCTTCAAGAAAATTATTCCATTCCCATTTCATTTCTTTTTTCCCAATTCCCAGTGAGCAAATCCCAGTCCGCAGTGACTCAATCCCAGTTTCCCAGTTCTCCTTTTACCCCTTCAGGACCCTCAATTA
>NC_090874.1:56658788-56723788 GCF_036669935.1 Montipora foliosa
GACGCTTTGTCACTGGTAAGATTTGCATTTAAGGTCGGGTTCAATTCCTGGATAAACAAGGTTTCTCTTATCTTGCAATGGTAATCAGTTTTTCCAGACGCGAGAATTTCAAAATGAACTCATTTTATGTTATGTCCAGAACATACGAAACGTCAAGTCAGATTTCATAAAATGCATTGCTTCAGTATGTTTATCACCGCTTTATGTGTTATTTTTCTCATAAAACTTCGATGGCCGAAGGACAAGAGTATCTTTAATATGTCTCTAGTTATTTTTAGAAAAGTTTCATTCCACGCGGATGAAGTTACCTTGCGCGTTGCGTGGATATTTTGTGGAGGCTTTGCATGACATGACTGAACGATGCACACACAAGTCATGGCCAACTGTCCACATATTCTCCATCTCTTCCTCTGAAAGACTTTTCTTCCGTTTGTCAGTTGATTTATTTTAGGCCTCCTTCTTTGGTTTTGCACCGGTGGACGAGTTCAATGTCGTGGGCTTTTGTTTCCCTGAACTGTCCGATTTTTTCATATCCTTCCCCTCATCTGCTGAAGTATCATCGGAGCAGGATCTTTCTGGTGTTTCGCTAGCACTCTGTAGCTCGTTTTCCGTTTGTATTTTCTCTTCTTCGCTACAACTTTCGTATTCACTGGAATCACTGGAACATTGCTTTAAGGGCGATTCTGTTTAAATTGGTGTTTTGCAAACAGAGTTCCGGCCAGTCGAAATCTTCTTGTAGTCGTTTTGGTTGACAAAACAAACTGCAAGTTTGCTTTCCTCATCTTCCGCCACTTTGGTTCGCGTCACTTCGTGAAGGACGCGTGTCTGTGAGCGTGGGGCTATCCGCGCGGAACACATTCCTGCCATATGATTACCTGCTGCATAATCCCCTTGGGCTCTATAAAGCGTGGGAGTCGATCTAAAAATAACTTGAGACATATTACTTATGAGAAAGGCCATGTATGGGGAATACCCTCTCTTCTCACTTTATTTTCTCTTGTCAGAAACTATTAAACCCTGAAATGTTGTAAGGGTATGGATAGCTACCGGTTACAATTATTCGGACAGAAGTCAAAGGCAGAAGGACTAGAGACCCGCAGTCTTATATTAGGGCATGATTGATATACAGAGCGGTTTCTAAAAGCGGTTTGACTTTCCATGCATAGTCAGAAGACCCTTCACGCACGCGCAGTTATGAACCAGAGTTTTCTGGTCACGGTTTTGGATTATTCCAGAGCCTTCCGCGCCCTTTTTGCTGGAAAAGGGTAATGGCGTCTCCGGGAACGAGATTGCAGCGTATCCTTGGTTTTCATCCACGTGAAGAGACGGCCATGTTGGTGTACAAAACAAAAGACATTTTACAGTATTGTTCTGTACATAAACATGGCCGCCGTGACGTCAGATGAAACACCCCAATAGAAACAGAACTTCGCACAGATCGACGCCATGGTAATTACACTTTTGAACGTGATCTAAATTAACCTTTCAAACTCACTGGCCTTTGCATGACGATGAAAAACGGGTGGGAAAAAACGGGGAAGATCGGTAAAAAAATTCGCGATCCGCTTTACACATAAATCTTCAACAGAGTGCCACCTTGGTCGTCTCAGGTGGAAAATGAATTCAAACGCAAACTGTATGTAGAATTCTATTATAAATCTGGCAACAACCAAAATGACTAACTCTGTGCAGCCCAACTTTAAAACTAGAAAACCTCTGGTATCCATTCCAGGGTAGGATATTAAGCGTATCACGTGAAGAGGCAACGGAGTCATGTCATAGAATACTGACTGGCTTAGCAAAGTTTAAACCAAACATTACCGGCAGGATTGAACATTCCCGTTTAAGTTTAACCCTCTCTTATTCTCGTCGTTTTCCTTACAATAGATCTCTGGCTTTGAGAAACAGTTCTCAGTAAAATTTTCCTCTTTCTTTTTCTTATCGAAAATCCATACTTCTGCAAGCCTACGCAGTTCAAGACCTTATAAAAGTTTCACTATACGGCAGACATATGAATAACTGAGAAACCGAGACTGGGTAGAAATGCGACCACATACGCCAACAGTGAAAGATTACTTAGCATCTCCGCACAAAATCGTACAGAGATTCGAATGACTGGTCGAACTGAACTCTTGATCCAACCAAATTTCGAGCGGGAGATGGATCCCCTGCAGACAGATTTAATGTGGATTGACAGATGGATGTGTTTGACGGCTCGCGGGCAGCAACGTCTGTTTAATTAATGTTTTTTCCTGTGCAGCCTGGGTCAACGTTTGACTGCAGCGCGGCGCCGCACTTTTTCTCCGTCCGGGTTGCTGAAAGAAAACGCAATGTTTACGCGTACATACTTTCAACCGAGCAAAAACAGGTCGTTGTCCGCGGATGGACGCATTGCTAAAGTTGTACGTAATGTAGGTAAGAAAGCATTTTACTGTTAACTCGAGCAAAACATGCTGGTGGTCATCGAGTAGTGGCAAAAGGAAAATGACCCTTTCAGATCTGTTTTTTATTCCAGAGTAATTCTGGTCTTTCCTCTTCTATTCATGTGCTTGTATTGTTTGGTTTAAACGTGTCCAGTCGCCAGATTGTTCGTTCTTTTTTCAACCCACGTAAAGACAGTGGTTGAAGCTTCAAAAATATTTGGCATTTGTTCAGACCGGCCGAATCAAGATGCCAAGAAGATTTGGGGGCCCTTGCACATTCTCGTTAATTAATCAATCGATATTTTTTGTTGAAAATCTTGAATTATGAATAAGTCTTCGTTTGATTAAAAAAAAGTCTGTCAGATGCGTTACCCTGTTATCACATAGACAGGACTAAAAATAACGTAGGCACTTCACTCGTTTCATGATAATAAAAAAGTAGCGGTTGTGGTATGTAACTGTTTCTCCTATCAGCAAGTAGCAGTTTCTGTATCAGTGTAACTGTTTCTATAAACAACCAGTGTCCTTAAGTATATTACAAGCAGACTGATTCTCACTTAAATCAATTGTAAAGAAACGCATGTTGTATATAATGGACAACATCGAAGATGTTTTTCCTCTATCGACCAGATGATCTTGACCCCTGATATGGCCTTTGTTGCGACACATTTTTTATAAATCCCGTCTGTTGTCAAATTGCATCGATCGGTATGCTGTGCCAATCGCATAAGGTATTGTAGCTTTTCGTTCCGGCTAGCGATGCAACCTTCCAGTAAAAAGGTCCTTCACACGACTGGGAATGCGAATGTCATATCCCGTGCTTCACGAAATTGATCAAATGCATACAGTCTCAAAAAGTACTCAATACGACAACTCAGCCGTGAAAAATAACGGACTCTTTCACTAGTAGCTCCATACAGTACAAGAAAAAGTAATGTATACTGCCCTTTTCAACGTATATTGGCTTTTCATAGCTCGATGATACTTATATATATGTGAGCCCTCCGTGGGATTGTGGTGAGAACGCTCCTTCGCCAATAAAAGGATCAGTTTACAGTCTCTCTCAGGGAGCGAGGAAAACTCATGCCTTAACTCACAAGTCTTCTTCGATGTTGTGCCATGCGCCCGGATATCTTGCGAATCCCTAGGGTACAACGAAAACCATGAAGACCACGAGCAAAATTTCCGAAAGTGCTTCATCCCGCAAAGAAGGGTTATACGATGCCACCACAACATGATTCTATTTTTAAACTTTGATATCGAAAACAATAACATATGTTTTCAGTCTTTCGTTAAGCAGTCAAACCGAGAAACTATTTGCAATGCGCTTTCTGGACAATTATACTACGTCGTTAACAATCAAACAACATATTTCTGAATGGCGACTGACCAGCGCTTTGTCTTTCGGCGTAAACATTACAATTAAAAAGTTCTTGTCGTCATCACACACTAATTTTTGTGGTAGCGCACTTACACACTATGTCATCGAGGCTGTCTGTCTGAATGAGTGTAAGATTTGTAGGCATGCAGCGAGTGCATGAATTACGAAACTAACGTACGGTTTTCTTGAATTATAAGAATAAAAATTGTTTGTTTGTTTGCGGCCCATTCGTCGTATTTTTTCTTTCTTAATTTTCTTAATGAAAAGAGAACGAAAACTGTTTGAGTACGTTATTGTCAAATTAACAGACGTTTTTAAATTCTTAAATGTCTTAAATCAAAATCACTCTTTTCGTCACACAGGCTCACATTTCACAGACAGTCTGCAGGTCAAATAAACAAGAAAAAAAATCACCAGTCGACCATGATGTTTTTATTCTCAAAGACCGGGTCAACTTCTCTGGCTGCATTGAAAAATATCCTCGCAAGGGAAAGAAAAACAGTAGAAAACTATTTTATCTTTATCATTGCGATCGATCAGCGAAAAATGTAGATTTCTCCAGCTTGTTTTTGTTGAAACTCCCAAGGCGCAGAGCGAAAAAGGTTTGCCCAGTAAGAGAAAAGATGAGCTCTTCCGAATTAAACGAAACATGGAATTTTTTTTATTCTCGATCGACACTTCCTAAAAACCTCTTTGTGCTCTTCCTTAAAACTGTGTATCAATATTTATTTACTTTTGCATCAATAGTTGTTTTGCATAAGGCAGGTTAACAAAATCTGTACCTTGTTCAGTTCGCAGCATTTTTGAGGGTTAAAATAGAATTTTCGGTCCTATGTTTCTGGCAGTAAGTCGAACATTTTGAGGTCTCCCATCCAGATACTAACCCCACCGGATAGGGATTAACCTCAATGAACTTATGTCGTGAAACTTTCAGACGCTCAGAGTACACCTTTCAACTTACTGTGAAAAAGAAGAGGAACTTCATGTCAGCCTCGAAGCCAATGCTTCCCGATTCCCATTTATTTTCTTCAATCTTTCCGGGATTTAGTATTTTACTAGTAACCACATGCCTTCTCAGGGGGCTATTTACCGAAGACATCTACCATGGCACTATAATGATTTACGATACCAAAACAATGTCATGTACTATTAGAGCTACATATTACGTCCTGGAAAACAAAACGCAGCTCAGCTGACAGTTATGGAATAAAGCACTGTGTCAACTTACTGCATTACCACACGTACGCAATGCGTACCTATTAAAAAAACCTGGTCCATTTATCAAAGCTTGCGCGATCATGTACTGGCTATGTTCTTTGTCGCTTTAATCTCTACTTGGTCACTGTATCCGACGCCATTCTGCAAAATGCAGCATTTATAAACTTCGCCCCTTCGGGCAGGGTATCCTCACACAGCACCGAGCTCCACTTCGGAGACCCAAACAAAATACAATCATACATGCTGAATTTAACCACTCAAACGAGTGACATTTGATACAGATAGATTTAAAGGGTCTTAAAGGATTGTGGTATATCAACATTGTGAGAAGTTTTAGTTATTTCTAAGTGATATTTAAAAAGTTCCTTCTTGCATAAACTGACTGTCTGAATGGCTCTGAGATAAGATGGCAGAATTCTCCAAACTCTTGGAGCCCTACAATAGAAGCTGTTTTGAAATGTCACCGTTTTTGAATGAGGTAATCTAACAGTAGCCCATTGGATGTGCTTCTAGTGACTCTTCTTGAACTTAGATTTGATGGAGATATTTGGGTCGCTGTCATGAGATAAAAGTTTGAAGAGATGAACTAGGTCCAAGAACTCTAGCCAAAAGGTTACTGATCGTATTCCGATCCTAAGAAGTCGATCTTTTAAAGTAACGTCTGTTTTATAAGGTAGGGATAGGATGAATTTGGTCGCCCGTCTCTGAACTCCTTCCATGGTGTTTATTAACGACACAGTTTGTGGGACCCAAACTTGCGAGGAATAAGCAAAATAGACCTTTCTCGCTTTGTATTGTTCATTAAAAAGAGTACATGCAGACATATTCATGCTTGCATGCACTCTTTTTAATTAAAAAAACAAAGTACCAAACCTCCTGAGTATTATCACATGATCTGTATTGGGAAAACAAAATGTACAAGCGAAAAAGGTCTATCGCTGCGGACCAAAGTGGAGTATAATGCAGAGCGTGTACATGGATGATGGATATCGCTTAATGATCTTCTCGCAAATCCGAGCATTTTGTTTGCTTTCCGGTCACTGAACGTACACGTGAGCTCCACTTGAGGTCAGACGAAACAAGGACTTCAAGATCCTTGTGCGTTTCGGTTGACTGAACTTTATTTTGATATCCATCAGATGATAAGATGAATGGACTGGATTACAGTTTCTCGTAACTGAAAGGAGGCGGCATTTGGAAAGGTTGTGATCCATCCGCCACAATTTACACCAGCCACATATTTGATCAATGTGGAACGTACAGCATAGTTATCAACACGAGCGCAGTGTAATTTTACCTTCATAGAGCACACACTTGACAGCTAGGAGGCCTACGGCTCTGTGCAAACGGACGCTACATTGTTGGGTGTTGTTGCATCCATTTGCAAACCCTGTTGCATGTTGTTGCGCGAAGTTTGAAACTGATCAAACTTTTGAGCCAACAACTCCCAACATTTCTTTTGTTCCGGATGTTGGTCCGCTTGCTGACGCACATCACATCTGGACTCATAAATTCAGTGTTGGGAGTTGTTGCATGGGTTTGCACACCACTGTGACATGGCAACACCATCCAACATCTGCCAAACCTTCTCCCAACAATCTTGGGATTAGACTTGCTCCAAGTCAGCCTCTCCAAACCCTTCGATTGAGAAATCAAAACGAACGAGCGATTAAGTCTCGAGAGGGCCAAATTGACCCAACCAGCGTCACTATTTCTTTGTTAGTTTGCTGTAAAATGCAACAACTTCTACCACTCTTCTTTCTTCATCTGTTTCTACAGATGACTTGTAACCCTTCTATGGTGCTTACGCTAATATTAGAGAAGGGAAACTTTTTTTCAACGTTGGCAGTAAATGCAGAAATGTCTATTACAGTGTAATTTCAACGCTTTCTTTTACTTGCACGGCCTGAATAGGTCTTTTTCAATATATTAAAATTCAGCTTGTCAAAGACAAAGGAAAGTGGATGATATGCAAATATTTTTCAAATTCATTCCAACGTGTTTCTATTGTTTTTGTCCTCACTGCCTCACTATCAAACTGAATATTTGATATTTCGAAAATGGCCTATTGTTTAAAGGCCCCCAAAGGATAATTCACTATCCGTGGATTCTATGGGAATGCATGAAGGTTGCCTTTAAAATACCTTTGGCGCTTTATTGTCACAATCTGAACAAGGTACAACTATTTCACGAAAAAAGAGAAGTATTTTACAAAATGTTAGTTTCAGCATATTCGTAAAAGTAAACAGAATCCCCTTTGCGGGGATGCCCGCACTTCTTAGCTGCAAATCGGGGAAACAGCAGCTGGAAAAATATCTGTCTCTATAGTTTACCGAATGATTAAGGCGTTGTTACACTGTGAAATGTTTCGTGCCACTTGTCTCGCGATGTTTTGGCGACATTAAGGCGGGACAAGTTGCAAGGAACATTTCATAGTGTAACATACCCTGCAACGGCCAAAATCGTTGCGAGACAATTTGCAAGAGCCGTTGCCGAAAGTAGAATTAAGTTCTACTTTTCGTGCAACTCGTCTCGCAACGATTTTGGCCATTGCAGGGTGTTACATTGCGAAATGTCTCGTGCAACTTTTCCCGTCACAATGTCGCCAAAACATTGCGACACAAGTTGCACGAAACATTTCACAGTGTAACAGCGCTTTTAGTCAAGAGCATCGGTGACTGAGAAAGTCAGTACAAATAACCCATTTCTGAGTTGCTGTTTGCCTCGGTTTCAAAGCGAGTCCTGGGGCACAACCTGAGTGATGTATTTTCATGCAAATCAAACACATTATCATTTGAATAGTCTAGCACCAAGACTCGTTTTGAGCCAATTGCAGGCCCAATGCAGAGTCCGAGGATGATGGAGAACTGATCTGGGACTTACGATAAATCTACACAGTGACCTATAGGCATACATGTACAAGTCCGTGATTACCGACAAGAAAGTAAGCAATTATTTGGCTCGTTACTGTCTCAGTGTGCACCCCAAGTTTAGTTGGTCGTTATTTGATGTCGGTTCACAAAGGTAATTTTTTTTCACACCAAGTCAAAAAAGAAGGTCAACAATTGACATGGCCAGCGGAAACATTAAGCCACTGATTTGCACAATAAACATAAGCTTCAAAACAAATAAATCCCTTAGGGCCTCTGTTGAATTCCACAGGGGCGAAACTACATTGGGCGACTAATAAGATGCTCTTGCATCAAAAGCTACGCGCAAAAATGGTTTGCAATTAGGTAGGCTGATATCGCTCTTCGACGCTTTCTGGTCCTGGTAACAATCGCCTTCATGATCGCCGTCCGAATCATCCATAGCACGAGCACTCACAGTTTCCTGAGGGAACAAACAGCTCGCAGACGTTCTTCGCGTGTTCTCGTAAGTCCGGGTGCGTATCTATTTTCTTAGTTGAAGATTAAAATCACGAAGTTATTCGATGGTGAATCGATGCATCAGTTGCCTCCGCTAACAACTGAGACCCTAAACGCACCTTTGATATTTAAAAGAAAATGCTAGTTTCTTATTTACAGATTCGGCTTTACGGCTACCCATTGAATGACCCCAGTCCGGTCGTCTGAAAACGTATGAACTGTAATCAATCTCTCAGAGTAGCATAAGTGAATTGTACATCTCATTGTGGTATTCAAACAACTGTAACTAGCCAGTGAGTCTCAAGAATAATTTTCAGATTCTACAGAGAAATATGTCGCTGAATTTTTCATTTATCATCAAACCACTTCACAATTTTGGAGGTATTCATAACGTTGGAGAATAATCGGGGCAAGGAAAAAAACCCATTAGAAATAACTTGTGATGTTGCATGCAAGCAAAATATCGCAGCTTTGTAATTAACAACAAAAGAGGGGTAGAGCAGCGCATAGTCCATTAACTATGAGCAGCGCAAATATTATTTCTTGTTTCCATTACAACTTCCTGAAAAAAGTAAACAATCTGCGGTTTGAAACATGACACACGAAAATAGCCTTAACAGTCTTAAATGTGTTAGCTCTTTTCGGATTACGTTGAGGCTTCGTGTGCTTCAACATCTATCCACAGAAGCACCAGTTACATAATGTGAAGAAATTGAAATGCAAAATGAAGGAAATAGTAACCAGGTTAAATGTGGACTTAATCAAATTTGTACCAATACCATGGTATATGTATCGTTCATTGTTCGCAAATCTTTTCGAAGTCCCGGGTTTTGTATTATCAAAAGCTTCAGGTTTCTGTGGTGGTTTTTCTTATGAGTGATGGCCCCAGCCTGTTGTGTGTCGTGATCAAAAACAAATGTCCACATGATGGGCAACTGTGACATTACAGCTTGGGAAACTGTTTCACAAACGCGTTATGTGTGATTATGCATAGAAAGAACAGGGTGCACGATCCCTCCAATGACGTTGCCAAACATGCAACCAAGGTTAAACTTAAACTATTCGTTGACGTAGAGGTGCATGGTTCATTACTTATGACTAGCATTATTTAAATTAAAACGGATGAAACATTTCACACATGGGACGCCGTTGACTCTGCGGTATAGTTTTGGAAGTAATACGTGTTTGGTACGCGTCTAAGACTTAAGACTGACTTTGAAGCACTAGATAATGTTTGTTTCCAACACTAGATAATGTTCTGCTTCTAAATATTGTTTGTTTGTTTCTTGTCGGTATAATTGACGATACTGAAGAAACCTTCCTTTACATAGAAAAAGAGTGACGAGAGGAGGCGTGGCTTAGCCCGCTTGAAAACGACCGGCTGTCAGTACTGACAATTCGACCTTCAATGGCCTTAACCTGTTTCGATTTCTCTCGTATCCGTGAAGCTATCTATTTAGTTATAACGGAGTAAACAGTGAAAGGTTAAGAAACCTTTTAATTGCCTCAAAATAATATTAACAGCATAGGTTTAAGGTTTGACGACACCGTGAGAAAAATAATGGTGATGATGATACTAAATCAATTTTTTTACCGTGGTGAACATTCACCATATACTTTGCTAGAAGAACAGTGAATCGTTTATTCTCTACTTACAATTCAAGAAAGTTTGTACCATTCCAGTTATAAGTACTAGGGACATTTAAGACAACGACGGCGACGTCGACGAAAAGGTCACCTAAAAATAGAACGTTGCTCTACAATAAGTCTTTCATGATCATTCCATCGTGTTCACGTACTACACAATTTGAGCGAAGTATCCTTATAAAAATAAGTTGGTACGAGCAGTTTTACAGTGAAAATAAAAAATGAAAGGTTCTCTGTTGCATGTCCACGCCATCGTCAAAACCTCAAATTTGGTGACTTCACGTCGTCGTTAACCAGCGGACTGCAAAAATCCGTGCAGCACGATTAACCAATGAAGTCATTGTTTTGTGGTGTTGTTGTTGTTGTTGCCGAAGTCTGCGAACAAAGACGTATTTCCGGCAGTCATTTCTCGTCGGAAATACGTGTGCGTTGTCAGGATATTGCTGCCGTCACCGCCGTCGTTCTTAAGGGTCCTTAAGCTCTCTCGTAACGTGAAGAAATGAAGAAACTGAAAGAATAACTTAAGATAACGCAAATTTTTACTTTGAAGTCATGTTAGTCGATGTCTTTGCTTCAACTCTCTACTGTCGGATTGATATCGGCTTACGAGCCGACGGAACCATCCCAATGATAAATTATGAACGCGTCTTTTAGCAATTGGTCTGCATGATTCCCCTACAGGGAACACCAACATTGCGTTTGAAGACCTGCACCACCCAGGAGATATGTGGAAACTTTTCTTCTTTGATCAGTGGTTCAGTATTTCATCTGCAGCCATTTCAGTCTTTACCTTGCAAAAACGAGTTTCAGAGTACCCAAACGTACGCCGACCCAATGCACGTAAAAATCTATCTGCTATTCATCAAATGACGAGGACTTGGAATTCAAGTTTAACAAAGCTTCAAAACTCGAAAAATCATCTTAAAATTATATTTTCGGCACTTGCTCAGTTTGTTCAATGCGACCTTGAAACGAAAACTATCTTTAAAAGAGGAAAATAAACTTTATAACATCCATTCAAATGGAAACGCCTGAAAATCAGACCACGATAAGCTGGTTATGGCACACATTCATTACTGAAAACATCAATCTTCACCAAAGGATGATATTGAATATCAACGACACTTCACTTTCATTCTTAACATCGAACACCGAGAGAAGGAAAAGGACTAAACGTAGTTAAAGAAAGGAGTCATGATCATTTGATGGTTAATTTCCTTAATGCTAGAAAGACGCGAAAAGAGGAGTCAATATTTCACCACGACATATCTCCTCATACCAGTGCTATTGAAAAAGATCGGTATCAAGTTCAAACTGTTTGCACAAACTGTGCAAAATGAGTCTAAGCGACTTGATTGAAATCCAATTTTGTCATATAAGTCATTAAATTGTTTAATAATATATTTTGTGGAGCAGGAACCGGCTGCATCAACCATGCATGTCTGTGAACCTTGACAACATTTCTTGAAGTGTCTTGTTTGGAAGGATGTGCATGCAATTGAGATAATATCAGATTATAAGTGTTTATCGAGACCGCAATTTCGTTGCCGATTTCTGCAGATCCGTTCCTCGTAGATCTTAGTGTTCACTTCATCAAGACCAGAAATTTTCTTTTTCTTGAAAATACTTTCCATAAGTAAACTTTTCAGTGTCCTAAAAGTTACTACCCGTGAGGCATTGCATAGATTGCAAATGTGATGCATTCAGTTGACAACAGATGCATTCAAACAACTTCAGGTGGTGCATAAAACGCAACGTCAGCTGCATAGCTCGTTTGATCTGTGCGACTTTTATCGATGACATTCAAAACTAGGGACGTGAAACAGGCGACATCTTTGACGTGCTGTAATGCAGTGTACTTTAAACCAAGGTTGGTCAACTTGTTAACACTTTTATTCGCGCAGGTCAAGTTGCTTTTTCTTCGTTTGCGTGCTGTTCTCTGAAACAGTTCACAGACTGCTCGAGTTGGTCAATGTGCTTTGACAAAACTATATTTTTCAAGTATTTAACTCTTATGGTGTCAAACTATAATGAATAGCCACTAGGCAAAACAGAACTCGCAATGGGATAACGGTGAACGTACTCAAGAACCTTTTATGAGCTATTTTATGTGGCCGCATACAATGTTTCGCCAGAAAGACATTGTGACAACAAACTCTGGGCCTTTTAGAAACGTAAGAATTAACTGTACTATGATAGATAAACTTTTCCAGGAGTTTCATCATGTTATCCTAGCCTTCGAAACAATCGTAAATGAGTTGTTGGAGACCGATGATTTCAGACTGGACTTAATTGCAAAGCAGACCATTCCCATTACAGAAGATAAGAGCAAAATAATGTTCCTCTCTTTTTCTTCAAAGATTAACAATATTTCATTGAAATATATAGATCTCTGAAAGGTATCTCCAGACAAGTGGATAAACAAATAAACAACTGTCAATTAGTTTAGCTTACTTCACTTTGCGTTATTGTCAAAAGAAGCTCAAATCTCTTTCAAAGTGATTTAAATCTGGTGATTGATAGCAAAGCTTTGTTCTCTGAGGAATCACAAGAAATAGGCCATGGCATGGTTGCAAGTGTTGCTTCAAACGCCGACAGAAAACAGCAAACACGTGGTTAAGTTTCTATGGCAGTTCGTAAGAGTTCTGTTAGATTAAACTGCATGATTTGCCACACGAAAGAGCCAAGTTAGAAACATTTCAACTTCCCTGATCAAGCTGTGTTTAATTAAATAACAGAGAGGACTGGAAAACTGTGATCTTTTCAGTGAAGTCTTGTATAATCTTTTGTGATCTTGTACGGAACATTCGAGAAGGAATCTGATGATGCGTATCGTTGTCCAGCACAACACAGATAAAATAGATATTCACCACAAGGGAGTGGATCGACTTGATAAACAGTTGATCTTCCGATTTTGTAACAAAATAATGCAGCGGTATAAACTTTGGAGAACCGAACAGAAGTTCTAATGTGATGATCGTAAAGCTATTTTCTGCTGGTAGGAGGTCACAAAAAAACATTTGTCTTTGTGCTATTAAACATGAAAATTATGCTATCATCTAACGAGTGTTTCGTTACTGTACAAGAAATATGGAGACAAGGTGCAAAAGGCGAATTTCTTAATGCAGCTCAACCGGTAGCGCAAAAGACTATGAGGTTGTGATTTTTCAAGTGATTTATGGTGTACTTGATAAAACAGAATTTATAAGTTTAAAATATAATTTAAAATTGTTTATTCTCAGTTGAGTAAAGCCCAAGACTTCCGTAAGTCAATCATGTCCATTTTGCCCGAGGCAAATCAGTCAAAACAACTTTTTTCAGCGTTGATTCAATAAAATTATGAAGGTCACTTAAGCTTATAGCCCATTGACAACTGTTCAATATTCCGGCTTATTCATTAGAATAGCACAAGTTATCGTTAACATAGAAGTCCTCGGCTCTTGTTAACAACGACAAAACTCAAAACGTTGAAATTTAACCAAGTTGCAGCATGGAGGTGAATCTGTATAATATAGCGAAAAACGAATCCAAAAATTAATAACCTCTAATTAGTATGAAAAATTTCTGTGTGAAATTTGTTATTTCAGCATTGTGATATAAAAAATAAAGAAAGAGCAGTATTTTATTTCTTGAAAGTCAGCATTTTCAATCATTCTCGTTCTTTTATGCTCCATCGTGTCCTCCCTCTCAGTTTAAAACAGCTCCACGACCACAAAAGGACGAGTCCCTTTAGTGGTGAAATATGAGTGAGTTGCCGGTAACACCTCAGCAATGAAATATTGCAAGGGAACGAAAACAATTTACTGTCGCCAAAAGTGAGTTGAATACTGGTTCATACCATTGCAAAGAAAGCCGCGCGCGAGAAAGAGGGCAATGTCCTTAAAACGCCGTCTTGAGCTGTATCCCTCATATTTACATTGTATGCCATACTTG
Organism: Montipora foliosa; assembly: GCF_036669935.1. NCBI lineage: Eukaryota > Metazoa > Cnidaria > Anthozoa > Scleractinia > Acroporidae > Montipora > Montipora foliosa. Next base: position 56,672,759 of record NC_090874.1, read on the forward strand.
AAAAATTGAAGAATAAAAAAATAATTGGCCTTGAAATTAATTGGCCCTGAATCTAGCGGTTCAGCGCTCTGCGATATTTTCATGCACAATTGGTTCATAATTTTGAATTGTTTATGAAATAATTTAAATATTTATTATTCTGAGCAGACAGTAGATTATTCTTGTGTGTGCAGCGTGACGCAGTCATTTGCAAATCAGAGACGCGTATATTTTGGTGAGTGACAGAATGACGTCTTGGGAACCACTTAAAAGCTTGCATTTCTTTCAGTTAATGTTTAACCACAGTTTTTATTTTCAAATGACTAAGTTGACCTCGAACCGAATTCACATGCATTGTCAATATTGTTTACGCGCGACTAAGTTTATCTGGAAGGGGGACGACACGGTGTGTAAGTTTAACATGTGTAGAGTTTTCTGTATTTTACGTTGGACCTGCCAAGTTCCTTTGAACAGCACAACGCCGGAATGCACAATGCTCACATCACTCTAGGTAAAAGTGTCGTCTATTTCGACTGACAAAGAAAAAGAACCTGTTGCATGCAGAAAAATAAAAGAGTTGACTTGTGTTAATGTTGTGCGACTTTCTTTTGTTTCTACAGGAGAAATGGGAGCGAATTTAAGTACACATGGAGCAATCACGTTAAGACTTAAGAAAAGAGAAGTCACGACTAAAGTGGCGCCGCCTGATCGCAGAGCCGGTGAACTTGATAGTGATGATCGAGAAGTTTCTGGGAGCAGTGGCGACCAAAGTTCCTCTGGCTGCGTCAGAAAACGGCCGCCGTCCAAACGGCGTCGCATAGTCATAAATGTGTCTGGATTCCGATACATGACTTATGTGAAGACATTAGAAAGGTTTCCCACGACACTGCTGGGAAACAAAGACAAGAGAGATTTATTTTACGACGAGGATCACGACGAATATTTCTTCGATCGGAACATTCAAGTGTTTGAATTAATTTTGTACTTCTATCAATCAAATGGCCGTTTAGTCTGTCCGCCTGAGCTCGCTCCAGAAATTCTGCTTGAAGAGGTAGAGTTCTTTGAACTCGGAGAAAACGCTGTCAACGCGGTCAGAGACATTCTAAACGATGATGACGGTCCTGAAAGGCTATTGGCATTGCCAGAAACGAGAATACAGAGGTTGATATGGAAATTGTTCGAATTTCCTGACTCGAGCAAGGCCGCACGCGTGTTAGCGTTGCTGTCTGTTTCGGTTATCGTGGCTTCAATAGTCGTTTTATGCATAGAAACGCTTCCAGAGTTTACAGTTTTGTCAGAGGACAACATTCCTGTTAACGACACTGCCAAGCAACAGGAAATTACCCGACACAACGCCTATGCGCGTTCAGTGAAAGCTGTGTTCGCACTGCTTGAGATTGCATTCATCAGCTGGTTCACTTTCGAGTATCTGGTTCGATTGTTCGCGAGTCCCAAGAAATGGTTCTTTGTTCGTTCCTTTCTAAACGTGATTGATTTATTAGCTATATTACCCTTTTATGTCGAATTGGCGCTGAAGAACAGTAGCAGCCAGAACTTTTCCCTGGCCTTTCTTAGAATTTTAAGACTTGTGCGTGTGTTTCGAATTTTCAAACTGTCGCGACATTCAAGTGGACTCCAAATACTTGGGCTCACACTCAGAAAGAGTCTGCGAGAACTCGGACTTCTCATATTTTTCCTTGCAATTGGAGTCGTAATTTTCTCAAGCATGGTTTATTATGCGGAGAACGGAGAAGAAGAGACGTTTTTCAGGAGTATCCCGGATGCTTTTTGGTGGGCTTTAGTTACTATGACAACGGTGGGCTATGGAGATATGTATCCCCAGACTCTTTGGGGCAAGGTCGTTGGATCGTGCTGTGCATTGTGTGGTGTGCTTGCAATTGCGCTTCCTGTGCCAGTGATCGTCTCGAATTTTGACACAATTTACAAAAAGTACCGAAGTCGAAAGTTGAAGCAACAAGGCCAATTTGAAGGGGATGACGATAAACACAGGAAATTAAGCTTGTTTTCCTCTCGAAAAACTTCTCAAAACAATGATTTACAGACTGAACCCCAAGACGTGGAACTTGAATTACTAAACGGCAATGATCAGTCGAAAACAGACATCAGCGAAGAGAAATGGAATGGAAATGTAGTGCGGGTAGAAAAGAAAGAGGCACAGAATGGCTGTGAACCTTCGCTTACGAGCGACAGAAACAACAGTCCTCGTGAAAAGGGTCTTAATTTCGATCCAGATAATCCCTCAGAGATAGTTTCGCTGCTCGTGGATGAGCAAGAGTCATTTGCCAAGCTTGATCAGACGAATGTTTGAAAGGCACTTGAGTACAAGGCGTCAACGACAAACAACTGATACCTTATTGACGTGGAATTCAATGGTCAGTGTCAAATTGTTTCCCAATTTAGCGTACAAGGAATATAAGAAACACGTGAAAATGGGGTTAACTCGAGGACGCGCGAGCAAACACGCGCATCGCGAAAGATTAGTAATAAAAATTTGAAGGCCGTTGACCTGGTATTCAATCAAAAATTGTTCCGGTCAATGCAATTTTCCAGAAAGGTAAAAAACGAGACGAATCAAGAGAAATTTCAAAAAGAATTCAATTGACCCCTACAAAAGTCGCAAATTGTGGTCGTGCACACCATCCGGGTTTTGAGATGGACGATTTTTATATGATAGGCAGATCAATATAGATGAAATATAATGACAGTTCCCTGGACAGTGTTTTTGTAAAGTAATGTACTCATAAAAGAACATCTCTATCAGAGTTCGCAGATATACAGTCCAAAAGGTTTGTCAAATATACCATGGATAAAAGATAATAGATATCATGCGATATTAAAGTTATTTAACGCTTTGCACAGGCAGAGAGAAATATCTTGTAATATAGTTCTGCAAATTTCGCAGCTTTTAATGTGGAAAATCTTGCGCCCACTAATTTGCATGTAATATATTTTAGTATTAGTTTTAGTATTGAGCAATCTTGTGAATTTTTCTTAACTGATAGTGTTCATAAACTATGACCGTATTATGCGCTAAAGCGAGGGCGACGAAATAGGCAAAACCAAGGTCAATTTATTGTAAAAATAACTTATGAAAACTCTTTGTAGCAATGAAACCCGAAGACACTTATTTTTGAATTGGAAAAGAGGAACCTTTTTATGCAAGTAAATGACATATTTTCAACAGTATGAATTGACCCGTTGAACTCGAGTTCACAAACACCCCCAGTTGTATCCAGATATGTCTAGGAATGCAGGTAATGGGGCCATTTCCGAGTTCATGCTTGCCTCCTCTTTACACCCAGTCTCAGTTTTTGTGATGGCAATAGACCATTTTACAGTTGTAGCCACGTTACCTGGCCTAAGAATGGAAGCGAGGCTGCCGGTGACCCTGCTTTGATACAAACCTTTGTGCTTTTCTAATGTAAATGTAGACTAATTAGAATTACAACAACACAGTTTAAACGATAAAAGCAGTGAGGTCTGTATCAATACGAGGTCACCGGCAGCCTCGCAGCCATTCATAGGCTTGGTCGCTGAGCAAACAACTGTAAAATGGCCTATTAGTTTACTTTACAAATGAATTAGACTCGCTATGAAGAGGAGGCAGACATGAAATCGAAAACGGCCTATCGGATGCAACCTTAGAGGTCCCCTTGTTTTTCTGCCCAACTTCAACATCACTCATATCTCGGAATACAGACAGTGTCCCCTAAATGTTGCTCCTCAAGTTAGGATAAAGTGACATAAAAATAACGCTAACGTTAGCCCTAACCTTATTGTCGGAAATGGGTGGGAAACGCTTGGATTTAATGGAACACTTCGTGTTGGATATCATTGGGTCAGGCAAACGTGCGTCACACGCGAACAGAACCCGGACAGAAAGTTTCAAGAAGGAAGCTACGCCAAGCTACAGGCTCGATTACCAACAGCTGTTTTTTTTATGAGCCAGCGCTCACTCCCGAAATCACGGCCGTCTCTTCTTGGGGAGGCTACCCGAACTGCAGTGAGCGTCGGAAATCGAGCCTAGAAGGAAGCAAGCTGCCTGAAAAAAACAGTAAGCACGTGAGCCACATCGTTCGAAAGAGGGCCAAATTGATCAACCATTAAAATTCGTTGTTTCCAAGTCAGAGTAGAAACATGATTAAAGAAAATGAGGATAACATAAAACTATCCACACAGGGGAAGGCTGTTCCAGGCTCCTCGCGGGACGAGCGAAAATAGGGTCCGGATCGAGGAAAAAGCGAGCGAGAAAAAAAAAAAAAACCCGATAGAGTACAGAGTACTCCATCCCTCTCCGCAGTAGTCCTTCTCGCTTCTCAACCATTTTTACCCTCGTCCCCAACTAGGAGCCTGAAGCAGGTTATCACAGGGGAGGAAACCGAAGCTGGATTAAGCGCTCAACTCACTTTTCTCCTGTCCGTCCCCTCCGGAAGTGACCGAAGCTCATTGCAAGTCAACAAGTGGTATCCCCACTTTGAGTGATTGCTTCGAGTCATGTACTAATTGTCTTTTCCTTGGTTAATTTATTATGCATATGCGTGTCCTCGGCTCGAAAATAAACAATACCTTGAACCTTGATTTAGGTGGCTAACAGTTCCACGATGGCGAGACAACAAGAGCTGAGGGAGGAATGGAGCCTTTCATCTTCCCACACCAGAAGGGAAAGAGGTTGGGGAATCGTTAAGGTTAGCGGGTTGGTTCGAATGACTTACAAGGGGTCTTTCTGCAGGAAGAATTGTATTTTTGGTCACTTGGGATTACGCTAAACTTGGAGTTATTTTGTTTTGTCTTTTGTTCCTTCTGTTTTACGTTATTTCTGCTCCTATATATACCTACACAAGGAACCCTCACAAGTCAGTGAATTCAACAGTCAACTTCAGCCTCGATTTAGCTCAAACAAGAATAGGGCGTTTCGGTTTAAGTCTCTAAAGACAACCTCGCCCTGGGGACGAGGTTGTCTCTACAGACGCTTTTATTTAAGGATAGATACTAAGAAAATAAAATATTATTCGAATTTAAATTAAATCCAACGCGCTTAAGTCCAATCCAAAAAGAGCGATTTTAAGTCGACAGTAGAAATTTTTAAAACCTTTGAGTTACTTTTAGCAACACAATTAAGTTCTTGAAACTCCACCTTGTCTTCGTATTAAATCTAAAGTCGGGAAAGAGACTTATCTGAAAGGTCACAATTTTTCGCTCCAGTGGTATTTTGTTTTGCCGTAATGATAATACGAGACGAGGGAAGTGGGCTCTTCAATTAAGTTTCGTTGCATTGCAATAACGCTGTAATGGCCTAAAAGCGGTTTATTTCGACGACAATTGACAGAAAAACGCTCTCAGGTAGACTTTATTTTTAACGTCCTTGATATTTTCCTATTTCCCGAATATGCGAATATCGACTGCAGGTACCCCTCATTTCGTGAGGACAGCGGATTGCACGCTCACTCGATTAGTGCAGTCCTGCTTGCGACCAAAGTGGTTTGTGGAAACGGGAAGGAGAAGAAATGGAAAGATAAGGCAGGGTAAGCTCGTTTCTTATTGCTTCGTCGACGTTCTTCCCATTGTTTCTTCGGATATTGGCCCTCTTCGTCGACAACGAACCTGCTCTTGGAAACGACGAGGGTGGGGCTAATAAAGCAGAACGTTATTTTTACACGTACAGTTAACGTTGAAAATGCTTAACAGTCAAAAACATTGTCAAATCACTATTTACACTACTATGTACCGGATAAAAATTCTGTCCAAGTTTGAACAGAATGATTAAAATCCCAACAAGGATGAAAAATGTGGATTCCACAGATTAGCACGTCACCAACAAGGCTCATTCTGGCAAAAAAAAGAGAGGAAAAAATGCCGTTTTTAAAATGATTTCGACAATATAAAAAGGAGTGACCAAGGTAAAAAAAAAAGTTTCTAGCCAATGCATGCAAATCAAGACTCTGTCTGTCTGCCTTTTGTAATTGTGTGGAAGATTAAGCTTAAAATGTAAGGGCACAAGAATGGATAGAGATCTGCCTTGCGAATAGAACATTCGAGGAAAACCCAATCAAAAGAAAAAAAAAAAACGAGGGCCGCCAGAAATCTGGGCAATTTTGTTATCGCTTGTTTAACTTTTCATGAGAAAGGTGCTTCACTGAGTATCACTCGGCAAAGCAGCGTTAGTGCCAGCTGGCTAGTCAAACCGAGGGAACGTCGCTTTCTTTCCAGGCTTCGCCAAGTGGACACACCGAGAGGACGGCATACAGTACTTTTAGGCTAATCTCTAAGTTGCACTAGACGGCGAAGATAACTCTCAAAACTGAGGAATGAAGGAGAGTGAATGGGTTACAGGAAGCAACAAGAGACAGATTGCACGTTAAAGACTTCATCTTGCCTTTGGTCCCATTGGCTGTGTGAATGATTGATAACAAGCAGCGTCCAAATTCTTCTAAAACCAACTTTTCAATCATTGCTTGAGGTTTCCCCTCCTGTTGAGGTGAACGCAAGGTTAGCTGGAGTGTGGGATACTGCAGTCCTATAGTTTTGCCTCAATGACAAGACTAGGAGGTACATTTTTGCATACTTTAATTAATTGAAATAGAATTAAAGCTGAAACGTCAACTTACACTTTCACCATTGGAAGCCTGGGCCAGCAGACATTGACAAGTTGCCTTAACAACATCGTCCGTGACAAACGAAAACGGGAGTCTGAAAATAAGGCGCAAAGAGTGAAGAAAAGAAGTTCCCATCAACTCCCAACATTGTTCGATGTTACACGTTGCGTCTGTTTCCACACCCTGTTATATGTTGTTCGGTGTTGCTGGAAGCTGTTGCACGAAGTTTGAAACTGGTCAAACTTTTGAGCTTTTTCCCTGATCGCAAAAGTGTAGTGCAACAATGTTGTTTGCACAGCTCTTCCAACATTGTTGGGGCTACGCACACGCATTACAGATGGTCTCCATGGAGATAGCAACGCACACTGGAGAGATTGTATTATTTGGTAAAAATTTAGCTAACACTAGAAAATTGTGCAAAACGTTCGTTTCAGCCTAAAACCGCAAGTTTTCATTTCACTGCTTTTTGGCAGTGTTCTGAGCAGTTTTGGAGCAAAAACCGTAGACATAATCACACCCACAGTATTATTTCGTAAAAATTGAAATGACACTGGAAATTAGTGGAAAACGTTCGTTTCAGCCTCAAATTCAACACTTTGTGAATCCTGCTTTTTAGCAGTATTCTGAGCAGTTTTCGAGCGAATACCTTAAAACGATAACCACAACGACAGTATCATTTGGTAAGCACAGGAAATTTACGCAAAACGTTCGTTTCAGCCTAAAACCGCACGTTTTCGAGAAAACTGCTTTTTGGCAGTGTTCAGAGCAGTTTTGGAGCAAAAAACGTAGACATAATCACAGAATTTCAGTAAACGAGGAAGTTGTTTTCTTAATCGTCAATTTAAAATCGAACAAAGCATCCAGCATGACGCTTACCTCTCTCCAGAGTTTGACAAAAATGTCGGTCTAGATGGCAGGTCCTCTATTTGAGATTCGAGTTTTGTGCGGGCAGCATTCTGTTGTTTCACGCGAACCTCTGAAAATGAAACAGTGTGCAATAACTGTGGGCATAAGCACAGAATACAAGGACTACTATTGGTATATCGTTGAATAACAAAAGTACATATTGTTATAAGTTTCGTTCTTCACAAGCTCCCGAACAATTTGCATGTGGTGTTGAACTGTGTCGTTCCTTCGAACTGTATAGTGTCAACAACAAACACGGTAACTACTTTGGTCAATCCCAGCGGAAACTCACAATTAAATCAGCTAACCATAAAGGACAACAAATGCACAAAGCCAGAGATCACTCAATGTGGGGAATGATCTTTAAAGTGCCAATCACCTCAACACACTTTTCCACTTTATTTATTCTCCGAAATCGTCCCAAATACATAGTGTTGTTTTCTAATATTCTGATTGCAATGTCACTTTTTTTATTGGCTTTGAAAGACGGGAAAAGTGGTCAGGCTTTGATTAATAACCGAGGAGGAAAGGGGAATGGGTTCAATATCGGGTTGACGTCAGAGACTGCTTTGCATTGAGATAATAGGCCATTTCCGAGTTCAAGTCTGCGTCCTCTTCAAAGTGAGTCTAAGTGCGAAGTTTTTCTTATGAAAATTAGTTTTCATTCATAAGTAAAGTAGTACTGACCAGCATCACAAAAACTCCGCACTTAGACACGCTTTGAAGGGGAGGGAGACATGAACTCGGAAATGGCCTATTCTTTGAAAACAGCGATGCAAATTAATCCCTGACGTCAACCCAGTATCAAACCAATTCCACTTCATTGCTCGGTTATGGATAAGTATGCCCACTTTTCTCGTCGCCAATAAAAAAAATGGAATTTCTGACGTTCAGTCAGAAATTGCTATTCTGACGGCACGATGTAGAGGCTCGGGTATTGTCTAGGGATTCTGGGGACTATTTAAAGGTTTTGGTGGGAAATATTAATCATTCTACGTCAGTCAGTCTTAGGTTCATTTGATTTAATTTTATATCATATATTTTATGGTTTACTCTGTTTACCTCTTCCCCGAGGTCCGGTGCCACAGCATTAGATGGGGAATACGTTTCCACAGATTTTTTGGCCACATCTAAAGGGTGGTTTTTTAGTTGTTTTTCGTATCTGGCGTGGCACACCTTTTTTCGCTTTTCATGCCCATTATGTCTACGTCTATCTTTGTAAAGACTGTATAATGATATGTATATGTAGTGTGCTCTAGATGACTGACTGGCTCATCCTTAATAAACTATTTCACATTGAATGTCTCGGGTTTAGTGTAGGCAGAATAGTGACATTTCAATCAAAAGGTTCTAAAAACAACAAGATGTATTTCGGACGCTATCGGAGAATTAATAAAGTGGAAAAGTGTGTTGAGGTGATGGGCACTTTAAACCTACTGTAAGAACAAGCAAGGCAATGACGAGAGAAAATGAGGGGACAGAGAGGGAGGCTCAGGGCGTTGGCCGGGATATGTCATGTACACGAAAGCGATTTTTAGACGAGTGGAAGTATTTGTTCTAGCGGAAGTCTGTCTTCCGAGACGTCCGCATGAAGTCTTGCCTCGCTCACAGGTTCTTATTGAAAAGAGAAAATGGCGGTGCACGTGGAAAGCCGATGAATATTTATTTTCTTTCAAGCATCAGACCGAGGTTGGCCTGCATGCGGACGTCTCGCAAGACAGACTTCCGCTAGAACAACGACTTCCGCACGTCTTAAAATAACTAGTTCGTGGACATGACATATCCCAAGGGCTGGACCGGGAGCCTCCCTCTCTGTCCCCTCATTTTCTCTTGGTAACGAGCAATGACAGCGCTTTCCAAAAATTACTTCAAAATCTCCACTAAAAACACTCCAACCATGCATCAGGACAGGAACAATAATATATTCATTTAGGCAAGCCTAAAAGCGGAGCTCCTCAATTACAATGTATTTATGTTTTCGTTTCCAGATATTTTTATAATAACCAGTCTGCTTACAACACGACCAGTACGGCCTGCTCATCACTATAAATTACTCTTTTTTCCGTGCTCTTTCTCGCTCTTTTCGCCGTTTTTCGTCACCACTATTCAGGCTGTTTTCTCACGCTCTTTCTTTCACGTTGACTATCGCTTTCTCGTCGTCTGCTTACTTTTTTTCTCTTTTCGTTGTTCGGCTTAAAAGAATAAGTAGCTTGTTTTTCTTGTTTTAAGTACTTAACGCAGAGTTAAATGCAGCACGCTAGCAATGCAACTTCCCCAGGGTTTTCACTTGATGTTTCGTCTGGTTGTTCAAGACTTCACGTCCGGTGCTTTGACGCTACAAGTTTGCATATTTACTGGCTTCTTTTTTTCCTTTCCTTTTTCTTTTCTTTTTCGGACTTGGTTATCTTAGGAAGCCATGGGCTGAAGAAACGCAAGACAATCAAGCGCAATATAGATCCTTCAAACTAACTGAAGAAGTAACATCGCCATATTTTGCTTACTAAACGGACTAATTGATCTGTCCACATTTCATTCACGCGATATGTTTAGTTTTCTTTTTTTTGCTCCAAACGCAAGATATGAGAGAGTTTCATTTACAAATATTTGTAGGGACCCACACCTCCTCGAGGGTTCGCTCACAAGGCACTAGCAATCGGCCATAACTATGTCCGGTACTTTCATGTCCCAATCCGGTAGTTTGAAAAGCTATGAAAACCCTGCTTCCCCCAAACAAACGCGGGTTCCAGCAGTGCGACATTTGCGTATTGGCTAACTTGAAAAAGATGAACTTACAGAGGCAAGGTCGTGCGATGACGTCACAACCAAACCAATATTCTCTTAACCAGGTATCCCTGTGCCGCACTGACTTTGTTCTTTAATTAAGAGGCAACCTTCACACGGGACTTTCGGAAGTAAGTTGGGCAATGTAAGATTCACTTTCATTCTCCTACTGTCAAAATAGATGCTTTATTACCTGCAGCGTCTGCTAAATGCATTAACGTCTTTCGCTCTGGACTCTCTTCAAAATTCTTGCATCCTGTGCACTTACAAAGATTTGTACACAAAATCTTGGCCTACAACGTTGGGATAAAAAGAAGTAGAAAATGATTTTTCAGCGAACAAATTAATGCATAAATCATATTAAATTGAAAAAGAGCTCAAAACATCTCAGGGTGCTGGAAAAGTTATTTCTTCCCTTTTACAGCATAAAGCCGCATTACCTCATAACATTCACAATAGTTTTTGAGACAGCCTGATCGTTTACAATGACAACCTGTTGCACAAGGATATAAATATAAAAAAGTTAATTATCTGAGGTCGTAGTCAATAACAACTATTAGAAGCTGAATACAGAAATAAATTATTGCTCTCTAAAAATTACACATCAATATTTCTTCAAGTTATTGGATCTTGAAAAATGGGATGAACTTAAAATACCAAAATATCCTGTATAAAGTTCATTCCTGCTAAACAAAACAAGAAATTAAGTTAGGAGATGGGCATAAAAACTGCATGAGGACAAATGATACGCAGAAGTTTTACCTTTATTATGTCGTCTGTCAGCATCACCCTAAGAGTGTGAAAAAAAAAAAACCTTTTATTGTATTTCAGCAGTACATGTACGTGTCCTATCCACAAACAAATACTTGGTGTTGCAGTCCATAAAGGGACCACATCCACTTCATAAAAAGATGTGTGAAAGTCTGGGAACATTTTGTACTTTGTCATTAATTAAAACCTCGACTTGCTCTCATGCTGAATAATGATTAAATTGAAATAATTATATGAATCCTTGTATACCCTTCCTTTTCCAATTTTCGGATGAAAAGCCTGAGGATTTCTGTCCAAACAAGCCTGAAAATAAACACAAAAGAAAAACAATGAAAATTAACTGACCTACACTGTAACAGCAATGATGCAAAGTGCTTGTGCTTAAAAGAGTAGTGCACACTTAAATTCTAGCAAGTAAGTACGGTCTGGAATAATTGTATACATGTACATGTATATTTGAAGTGAAGGTTACAGAGTTAATCCATTGACCCCTGAGAGTGGCACTTATAGATTTTACTCCGCCTATTGCCAGACAATTTTATTCGTCAATAGGGGGGCGTCCTAGGGCATTTGAGGTGTCAATGGGTTAACGATGTCCCCATTAACCCAATGATCCCTGAAAGTGAATCTTAATAGATTTTACTCTGTCTAACGCCAGACGATTTTTCTCATCAATGGGGGGTGTCCTCGGGCATTTGACGTGTGAATGGGTTACAGTGCTGGATATAATTTTTCTTTATTCAGAGGACATATGTCCTTTCAAATCTTCCTTTTGGTCGGACATTTGACAAATTGGACCAGACATAATTTATTGACTGACAAAACCTTGAAGAAGAGAACTCAAGATGTGCTGGTGACATGTTCGGTCATCGTGTCCGATCATAATGTGAAATTGGCTAAACATTTTGAAAATTTAATCAGACAATGTCCGATGACCGACTGATATTTCCAGCACTGGGTTAACTATGTCTGCATTAACTCATTAATCCCTGAGAGTGAGTCTCAATACATTGCTGTAGATTTTACTCTGTCTACCGCCAGACGATTTTACTCGTCAATGGCGGGCGTCCTTGGGTGTTTGAGGTGTGAATGGGTTAAGGAAGAAGTGACCCTCGCATGTTTCTGGACAATTCAATCAATTGTCTCTTATAGACACCCAAGAAATTCAAGTGTCTATAAAATGAAAACTTTACTTTTTTTAAATGTTGAACAAATGCTATCCAGTTACCTTGATGGCTTTACTTCTTTCCTTTTCACGCTCCATATTATTGGAGCAATTCACGCAATTACAATTGTTGCAGAATTCTCCATTTGCAAAACAATCACAGTACCTGCCAATCAATAAGGATATCTTAAAGTGAAGATTCAGAATAACAATCTGTAAATTATTTACAATAAATCAACAATCCTGTAGGGAACAGACAGCTTTTTTAAAAGACATGTTTCGGCATGCTTATGCCATCATCAGTTTAATGAGTTCCTAAGTGTGAACAGTTATAAAGTCTACGGGTAGATGAAAAAATTATTACACTGTACAACATGACGTAATACAAAAGTGGGTACTATTTACAGCGTGACGTCAAACATCAAGGTGTAAACTAAAAATGTGAGAAAAGTGTTGTAATGCTGCAATTGTTTGTTAAGTTTCGGTTTGATCTTATTTATATAAAAAGCTTCTTTGAGTTTTAAATCAATTGAGTTGCTGGCAGAATCCAGAATACTAAAGCACGATGGGGAGTATTTGCTCTTACATAAAGGAGATGTGTTGAAATGCTTAAAAATATGCGAGTTTTTATCGCTTTCGGTGTGTTCCTTTATCCTGGTAGAAAAGTGGCGACTAGTTTCGGCAATATAATGGGAATTACAACCCGCACAAGAAAATTGGTAAACAACCATGGATAGTTTACACCATGGTAGTTTACCAATTTCTGTTCACACTTAGGAACTCATTAAACTGATGATGGCATAAGCATGCAGAAACATGTCTTTTAAAAAAGTTGTCTGTTTCCTACAGTATTTATCATACTTGCTACTATTGCGACCGAAATCAACAATCATTAGTACTGCTGGTAAATTTTGTTTGAAAGTAGAACAAGATACACTGTAAGACGAGCCACATATGAGAAAATACATGTAACTTCTGTTGTTTAATCATGACATCTTGCTGACAAGTAACTTAAGCAGTAAGCAGTCTTGAAAATTGGTTCATTAAATTAATAAGGTGATAAACTTGAACCAGAAGTAAAGTTACATTTATGACATACAATGTATAAACCTCGTGTTACACAAAACTGCAGGCATCATTGTATATAAGGATGGTGTACACTGTGGGTTGCAGGTTGCAATGAAGTTGAAACAACCCAAACCTTTACTAATGCTACATTGTAGGCCTCAACACTACATGACTTTGTAAAGATTTGGGTTGTTTCAGTTATGGTAAAACAATGACCTGTAACCCTCATCTACAACCTGCAATTTACATCCTCTGTTGCACTTAACTGTAATAAAGCAATTAAGTTCAACTTACAGTTTGAGGCACTGTGATTTCGTACAATTGCAGGGCTTGCGTGGTCTACTCGGTGGAGATGATTCAGGTGAATTCCTGTCACAACAAATTATGGAGTATTACTTGAAGAGATAATTCATAATAATAATAAGGGCTATGTGAAGAGACAAAAATAATATTATTATTTAGTACTACAAAACAACACACAGGCCTCCAAGAAGAATGGAAGTTACAAATTGTAGAAAATACTATTGAAGCATACATGTGGAAAGAACTGGGATTCCTACCAAAAAGATACAGATTTTCTTTCCAAACAATAATATCATGTTGAGTGGTGACCTTCAGAAAACCTGTTCAAATGGCCTGGCCAAACAAACTACTAGACTTTGAATTTTTTCTATGCCATTTCTGAAAAACACCCCTGGAGTTCTTGTCTGTTTATAGGCAAACATGATAGAACAATAATAATTATTTTCTTCCTTTACTTACCCATTAACAGTCATCCCTGATTGGGTGCCTGTATTCAATGCACTGGTCTGCATAGGGACTGCAATAGGGAAACCACCACCAGATGCTAGGGCTTGCTGAAAGGCAGAAAACACATAACAAAGGACTGTGAAAATCTTGGAGCAGCTACCACAGGCAGAGAGAGAAAGGCAACACCACCTGGATGGCCTACGTGTAATTGGATATGACAGCAGTCTGCTCAGCACAAGGACATGGGTTTGATTTGGTCTGACCATCACACAGGGACAAAATAACTCAGGAGAGAGAGCTGCCTTTGCCCTGACAACAGCAAAATGGTTCATCCTATTAGTATTCTTGGATGCAAATAATTAGTCACAGGTCCTGTTTAAAGACCCTTATTCATAAATAACTCTTTCAGATAAAGATCCCACACAGAACCTAATGAATTATTACAGTCTCAACAACTTACCTGAGGGAGATAAACAACCCCTCCACTGATAACTCCATGAGGAAACTGCACATTTCCTGTGGCTGCTGCACCAGTTACACCAGATATTTGTGACATGTTGGAAGGTAATGCTGGGACTATAAGCCTTGGCTGTTGTGCTGCACTAGATGCCTGAGTCACAATAGGCTTGGGTGCCAGCTGCAAAAGAAGAGATTATCATCAAAGCTGGGTGAGAATTCAGAAAGTACTATATTCTGGCAATATAGCCAGTTAACAGCTTTTTTTACAGACAAGATACTGAACTTTATCTTTGGGCATGACTATACAGTAATATTTATATCATGAAGGAAAGAGACAGAGATACCTGTTGGGGAACTTGAGCTGGTTTCTCAGCTGGTGCAATATTTCTGACTTGCATGGCTGGTGTTGTTAAACGGACAGTCTGAGCACCTGGCACAGCCGGCACAATGCTTACTTTAGGCGCAATGTGACGCACATTCGTAGTTGAAGCTGCTGGAGCAGCCATAGTAAACTGTGGTGTTGTTCCGGGTTGTATTTTAGCCAACGAACTTGCTGCAACACTGATTGGTACAAGTTTTTGAATTTGAAGCGGAACAGGTGCCTTGTTTGGGGAGCCCCCAGCTTTTGGAGCAATGTGTTGCTTGGTTGCTGCATTAAATGGCTGAACATGAACCAATGTGCATGTTATGTTGTTGCCTGTACCAGAGTTTGCCTGTGCACCACCTAGAGCTGCCCCTGTGCGTGACAGAGGCGTTAGCTTGATCGGGCTACCTGAAATAACGACTACAGGTGGTTTGGACTGGGCATTTGTAGCTACTGTCCTTGTATTGGTTGTTGTTCCAGTGGCACCTGTTGTACAAAACACAATAATCAGATTCCCTTTTTACAATGTATATTAATTTTTTAACCCTTTCACTCCCAAGAGTGCCACTTATAGATTTTACTCTGTCTAACGCCAGACGATTTTACTCGTCAATGGGGAACCCCACGGGGGTGAAAGGGTTAACAACAGCTAGATTCACTCAAAAACTATGTCCCCATTAACCCTTTCACTCCCAAGAGTGCCACTTATAGATTTTACTCTGTCTAACTCCAGACGATTTTACTCGTCAATGGGGAACCCCATGGGGGTGAAAGGGTTAACAACAGCTAGATTCACTCAAAAACTATGTCCCCATTAACCCTTTCACTCCCAAGAGTGCCCCTTATAGATTTTACTCTGTCTAATGCCAGACGATTTTACTCATCAATGGGGAACCCCATGGGGGTGAAAGGGTTAAATGGTTACCGTAACAGCCTTTGGGACAGTTGTCAGACTCCCAACTTTTAGAGTAGACTCATGGGGATTGCGGCAACTTGATTTCAGTCCTGCCATGTCTACAGGCCTGAGATTTGTTTTCAGTATTCATCCACAGCCTCAGCCCCCCACTTTTTCTTCCACTGATTAATAAGCATGAATGTTACCTCATTACTGGATTGTACTAGAGTAAATTACATTATAATAATCTTTATTTTACCACAAATTAATCACGAGTTCACTCAAAAAAACTCTTTTAATATCCCCATTAAAAGAGAAATTACAGAATACTAATAATTATCTTTGGAGATAAAAATAGGAACTACAAATATCATTAACCCACTGACACCTCAAACGCCTTAGGACACCCCTAGTTGATGACTAAAATCGTCTGGCATTATACAAAAATAATAATTATCAGGATTTGAACCCCTGATCTCTTTTTCAGGTTTGTAGTGCTCATACAGCAACTGCAGTGATAATTTCAAGACTTAACATTCTCTCCGCAGTTAAAATATGAGCTTTTACATATTATATATTTCATATACATCCATCCTCTAACAATTTACCATGAACTCACAAAGTGACCGGCCAGCTCACGGTTGGCTTGACGCAGAGGCTGGCTGCTCAGGACTGCGACAATCATTTCAAGACATATTTAAAAATAATAAAGTAATCAAATTCACAAGAAAAGTCAACTAGTTGTGCTCTGATCTTGGGGTGCAAATGTACCATATCTGGGGCTAGTTAACCACAATAGACAAAACAGGGTTGTCAGTGCAGTTTAAAATGATACAGTCACGTACATGTAGCTGCACAAGCAAGTCATTTGTTTTTAAAAATAACGTTCATCTGTATTCTCCACTAATTCTAACCTTGCATGACTGAGACCACAGTACATTGTGCTTTTTGCAGTTCAGGTTTTGGTTGGATGAAGAATATCTGAGGTTCAGGAGCTGCTGCCACGGTAGCAGCCCCTGTAATGCTCCCTGACGTTACTGTTGCTGTGCCCAAGCTAACTACACTGGTAGTTCTTGTTGTTGAATTTTGAACTAGTACTGTTGTTGTTCCAGTAGAAACAGTGGTTGATGCTGTTGTGGTTGATGGCGGTGAAGGATATGCATCATCAATAGGTTCTTGCTTGACTGTAATTATTTTCTCCATACAAGTTGAAATTCCCTGATAGAGGAAAAATTCTAGTTATAAATTAGACATTTTTACTAAATCAAGAGTAATTGAAGGGCTGTACTATCACTTATGTCCAAAAAGGTATGCAATTAGATTGATGCCCAATAACACAAAGTTTCCTGTTAAACCTATGCATAATTATGCTAACAATTTCTAACAATAAGGTAAGCAGTATTTAGGTTGGGGTAAATTTACTTCAGAAGCACATTTTTTGGGGACATTTTGTGACATTACTGTCTAAATCCTTAGACTTGAGTGACGATGAAGTTGAAGAGAAGATTAAGGGGATGCTTTGTGGCACTTATCAAAATAGCTGTGCATCTAATTCTGTGACTTTTTGGGGATATCTGGGAACTGCTGTGATTAACCTTTTTTGTAGTTCCACTGTTTTTCGAATCTGCTGAAAAAATTACAGGAATTATAAGTGCAAAACTTCTGAAATGATAATACACAAAAATTGAAGGTGATAGGATTAGAAAAAAAAAGATACCCAATGAATAACTAATAGTTTACACGCAAAGATTAATGATGTATTTCCTACATGTAGGTTAAATGGTTTGGAGTTAATTCTAACTCCATGATGCAAAAAGAAAGAAAGTGTTAAATGACATGTAAATTTTTATTATAATATTATTGAAGTGCTACTATGATCAAAAAATCACTTCCTTTTTTTCTTCAGATTTTGAGAGTGTGATTGCTTAACACTTGACTGACAAAATCTTGAGCTTTGATTTTTATCCAAAGGCTGTTTACTTTGAGTGTAAGTTTTGGATTTCATGGTCTGCCATTACTCATGTTCCAAACTGACCAATTGCACCTAAGGGAAAGTGACATCATTGACTCACTAGCTTAAAATTTCAGTGCGTAAATGCAGCTTATCATATATGCAATAATGAGTTTAAAAGTCTGACAGCCTGTCACTCCCAGTGTTGCATAATAATTCAGCCACATACACATGCATTGCATTCTTAAACTATTGATTCTTTGACGTCATTTTCTCCCCAATTCAACTCTCTCAAGATTTTAAAGATAGTAATGATGGACCATTAAATAGGAAAATTACAATTAAAATAACTAGTATATTTTTTAAATCAAGGCTTAAAACTTGGGTCACTTACTGCTTAGTTAACATACAGTTTCGAAATCCAAATAAAAATAAAAATTCATTTTTTGGTCATAGTAGCACTTTTAACAGTATGGATCAAAATCAAATCCCTCAAATGGTGAATAATGACGGAGACAACAAATTATTTTTACAATAATAATGATCGGAGTTTTACAGATCTGCCTTTAGTAAGAAGACTACATTTACTATCAATATGAAGAAAATATTATCACTGTTTTAAATGACAAGATTTAGTTCCCATTTTGTTTTAAACAAAAATTTATTTGATTTGTATTAAGTGTTACAACACATAGAAAGCGGGGAATGCCTTCTATCATACTTAAAATAACAACAGAATTAAAACCAAAACATTCAACAACATCCAAATGAAAGCTAGAGAAGTCTTCTCTCTTAAGTTAGCAAGTGTGCATGTTCAGAGTCTCGATGTCAGTTAGCAAGTAGAATATTGACGACTGCTTTAGCGTTAAATTAAGCTTAATTTTTGTGTTGCATGGCAGCAAATGCCATTGTTACGGTAAGAAGAATAAACCAAAATTGCGAGTTAAGAATAATTCAAGTCAGCAAGTTTTGGACAAAACATGTTGCTCCAGCAATTTCACCCAAGGAGTTTCCATCAATATTACGCTCATTGCAACTTTATACAAAACTTATGCTTAAGTTTTTTTCATTATTACTTTTATCAACAAACGAAGATCGGTAAGCGTTTACAGACGTGGAAAAAATGCCATCAAGAATCGCATTTCACGGACAGCAGCGAAGGACCTCTTACGGACACCGGATACTGACGACGTTCATATTCTATCTCATCTTGATGCAATTTGTTGAATGAACAAAATTTATAATCAAATAATAATTATAGTCGGAAACCAATTGTTTTACTTCTCATGAGAAAGGCGGTAGTTTAAGTATTCTAATAAGAGGTGGACATAACTTGAAAGTAAACGAACATGGTTACCGGCGAACAAAGACACAGATCACTTGTTGTCGCTTCTAAACTTAACATGATTTTTTTCCTGTCACTTGCTATTTTAAATTTTGTCCGGTAACGGAATGGATAGTTCACTAAAATAATTAAAACAAACAAGAAACTTACTATGATCGGAAAATAATCATTTAATCTGGCATGATAGTGGATTGCAACAAGAAACGTATCACATCGATTACCTAAAGCCCACTCGCTCGATGAGCAAGATAGTAAGTCTACGTTTTTCTTAGCGATCATTAGTTTTAAGATAGACAGCATACTTAATCAACCCCTGATTACCTGCAAGATACATTGATCTTAAACGGCGTCTAAAGCAAGCGTCGTTTCCATGAAAAAATCCCATAAAAACTACGTAGTGAAGATATTCAATTAACTCCACTTTGCGGACATGTTGTTGTTCAAAATCACGCGCTTTTGCCAGGGAAAGAAAATCATCCCACAATGCAACACACTCAAAGAGGCGTTGATTGGACAAGCGAACTGTAGCAAAAAAACTGAATTCCTCTGATTGGTCCAATTTTCCCAGTGGCTTATTTGCTGAAACGCAAGCGAAAGCAAGTGGAAATTTGCTTTACCCGGACGGTTTTGCGGCGATTAGGAGTTGGAATGCTCTCTCGACTTGACGAACACGGTCACATGTAGGTCATGGTAACAGCACAATCTCCGATATTTGATTACCGGGAATTAATCGACTGTCACTATATTGGGAGATCCTTGTCCAGTCAATGTTTTTAATGTTTAGGGACGCTCATGGTGTCTGGGTTCCGAGCTAGTGCACAGTACACACCGCATGTTGTAGGAAATTCCAAGCGCGTCAAGTTACTAGGAGACTTTCATACACCGGACCAAAATGGGTGAAGACAAAAGAACCATTGTTATTCTGATTAGGCCTTGTAGATTAGGTATTGTTATGTTCGCTTTGTTCTTTTGTTTTATGGACGTTAATTTTTCCGGAACCGGTATATGAAAGACAAACCAACTTGAGCCCAAGTTACCCTTCATTGACTTGCTCCTCGCAATTATATTGCGTCATCTCTATCTTTCTTTCTTTGCATACCTTATGGGGAGTTATTCAACCAAAGGTCGGTGTGTATTTTTCGTATTCAGGGGGCACACATGTACAGAGGACCTGATTACATGGTGATTTTCAGCCCGGGCTGAAATTTTGCACTGCCTACCGGACTGAAATGTTGTTGCGATTTCATTCTCAATTTCAGCCCGGGCGCAAAACGCAAATTTCCGTGGGAGAATTTACTGATTATGTTCCTTTTTCAGCCTGGGATGAAAAAATGATAGCGATGACATAGATTTATTAGCCCGTTTGCTCAGGCTGAAAATCCTAGCTCGGTTTCAGAAAGCGTGCTAGGATTTTCAGGCATTGTGGTATGCCTTTTCCGTGTGCTGTTTTCATAACAGGTTGCTTAAATTATTATTAGCCTTTGCTAATGAGGCAAAGTAGAGCATAATCCGTTTGATCTCAGCTAAGATAGGGACCTGGCAGTAGTCTGCCCATGTCTGTTACGTGTTACTCATTTTGCTTTCTTGTCATAAATAGGGGTCCATCCATTTTGCAAGGACATTGGTTTAAGAGGTCGTAGCACAGATAACTTGTGACAAGAAAGTCAAATGAGTGACATGTAACAAACATGGACTGACTAGTGCCAGTTCGCTATCTTAGGTGAGGTCAAACAGATTTCGCTAGTCTATAAAGTATCAGTGATGGATTAAGACCTGGAGGGTGAGGTGGGGGCCTGCTCTCAAACATTTTGTTTTTGCCCTTTCACAGTTTTGGTGTTTTATGGTGTTTTGGTGGCTTTGGTCCAAAAATCCGGGTCCCTCCCCTGGATCTGCCACTTAGTATCCTACAGAGAAGGAAAAAGAAAGTGTATGAACTTGCACTTGCATTGAGTGATTTATGGCCACTTGTTATGTTTTGAAAGTTCTCAAATTACACGAGCTGTTCAAAAACACCACTTGTGCCCATAAATCACGATATGCATGAGCAAGTTTATACGATTTCCTATACTTACGGTATTCATTAGTATCAGTATTAGCTCCAGGGTGGTAATGTATATGGCTGGAGTCTAACCTTTTAATATTTTAGTGCACTGGTAAGCTTTTCTTGGTCAGGAGATAGCAATCTTTCAGCATCAAGCTCATGCCTTTTGCATTTTTCATCCTTTTACAAAAGGTTCAGCAATATAGTTTTTTTAAACCTTTCTTCTCATTTTCTTGCCCTTTAACTTTTTTGTAATTTAATTAGTGTTGAAACTGTAAGTAGTGTAAGTATTGTACGTAGTTATAGTATTGTTCTTAGTTTTTACTTAGGTTCTATTTGTAGTGGTAATGATAAATTTGTTTATTAGCAAAACACTTTTAATGCAGTTTCACTTGTAGCAATGCACATGATTATCATTGTAATAGGATATATCTCTTGTACACGCGCATGACTGTGTGATTTATTATTACACTAGTAAACATAGGAACCGAGAATCCTCTGTCTCTATTCTTTTGCTATAGGCTATTACTTTGATACAATGATACATGGTGTCTGAAGTGAAACATTAACAGTCAATCAATTCCAGTGATCATGCCAGACGATGTGCCTCCCGCCCAACCACCTACTCGGATAAAGCAAACTAACATTCCTTTTCCAACCAAGCTTGAAACTGATGGGTCCGCAGCAGCGAACAGGAAAAAATTAAAATGGGTATGGAACAACTACCTATAGCCCCAACTATAGCCTCTTGCTTCCAGTACAAGCCGAAAGCACTCCGGATTGGGACTTTCGATAGTTTCGTATTCGACAATGACGATGAAGAGAAAGATATAGATGTGGTACTGCAGAAATTCGTCATGTCACTGGATACAAGCTCACACATTCCACCAAAAGCTGAAGACATCCTCGCGCGATACACTGACGTCTTTACCGGTGATGGCAAGCTCCAAGAAGAACTGCATTTCAAAGTCAGAAAGGTACCAGTTGCTCTTAAAGAACCATTTCAAGAAGAACTTGACAGGCTAGAGAAGATGGGAATCTTGGCTAAAGTTGAAGGTCCCACGGATTGGATTTCCGAGATGGTTGCCAGGAAACGCAACAGAAAGATTCGACTGTGCATCGATTCTAAACCTCTCAATAAGGTGCTCAAACGGAACCATTACCCTCTTCCACTGATTGACAACTTACTACCTAAGTTGACCAACGCTAAAATCTTCACTGTGGTAGATGCCAAGAGTGGATTTTGGCCAGCATGTCCCTTTGGATCATGACAGCAGCCTTCTCACCACTATTGGGACACCCTGGGGCCATTACTGCTGCAAGCACATGCCTTTCAGAATATCGCCTGCACCAGAAGAGTTTCAGAGCCGCCTTGATAACGCCCTGGAAGGCCTCACTGGTGTCCAGCCTATATACGACGACATACTGGTGTACGGCTCGGGGAACACTGGTGAAGAAGCAGTGGCAGACCACAACAGGAAACTACACTCCCTCCTACAACGCTGTAGGGAGAAGGGTATTAAGCTAAACAAGGACAAGCTAAAGCTCAAACAGAAGAAAGTTACGTTCATGGGTCATGTAATTTCTGCGGAAGGCCTTAAACCAGACCCCATGAAGATCGAGGCTGTGCTCAGCATGCCCACTCCCACAAACAAGCAAGACATACGAAGGCTGCTAGGGATGGTAAACTACCTCCAAAAATTATCTCCAAACCTATCAGATATCACTGCACCACTCAGAGAACGTATCCAATAGGACATAATGTTTCAATGGAACCAACAAGTACACGGTACATCTTTCCAAGCCCTAAAGACTCCACAGCTCCCCTCCTCAAGTTCTTTAACGCGACACAAGAGGTAGAACTACAGTGTAACGTGTCAGAGAAAGGACTTGGAGCTTGTCTGCTGCAGCAGGGACAGCCCGTCGCATATGCATCAAGATCCTTTATGTCAACCAAGAGCAGTAGTAATCGAAAAGGAAATGCTGGCCATTCTCTTTGGAACTCAGAAGTTCGAACAATACATATACGGATGCCCTACAAAGGTGGAGACAGACCACAAGCCTCTTGAGTCGGTTCTCCAAAAGAGCATTCTCTCTGCTCCTAAACGACTCCAGCGAATGACGCTTCCACTCCAAAAGTACGACCTCAACTTAACATACAACAAAGGTGCCCACAGGTACCGAGCCGACACTCTCAGCAGGGCGTACCTGCCAAAAACATATAACACAGAGACCTGCGACAAAGATGTTGTTATGATAATGGACCAACGAGGCGATGCAGAACAAGAAGCGGAGCATATCAACACACTCCAGTTCCTCCCAGTAACAGAGGAGACCTCGACACGAATCAAGGAAGCGACTGAGGCTGATGAAGACATGCACGCCCTAAAAAAAATCATCAGGCAGGGATGGCCAGAAATGAAGGACAAAATACCAGAATCGCTTGCACCCTATTTCTCATTCTGTGATCATGATTCATGATGGGTTGATCTTTAAAGGAGAACGGCTAGTAATTCCGCTTAAGGCCAGACCCTACATCAAGTCAAGACTTCATGCAAGCCGCATTGGCATACAGGGATCATTAAGATGAGCCAGAGAGTCTGTTTACTGGCCAGGGGTGAACCAGGAAGTGAGCGACTACATATCTAAGTGTAGGGTGTGTGCCAACCACCCAAGGGACCAAGCCAAAGAACCTCTGGTAACACATCACCTCCCAATCATGCCCTGGTCAAAAATTGCCTGTGAATCACAAGGACTATTTTGTTACTGTCGATTAATACGGCTTCAAGCATGTTACCAGCTCTCCAGGCTTCTCTCAGTCTAACAGAAAGGTCAAGAACGCTGTGAAGACAACCAAGTCCCTACTTAGAAAGGCCTCTGAGTCCTCAAGCCACCCATACCTAGCTCTCCTGGACTGGCCAACTGAGGGGTTGGACAGCTACCCAGCACAACACCTATTTAGCAGGAGAACCAGAACACCTCTCCCCATGACCACCACCCTGCTAAAACCGGCAGTCCCTACAGACACCCTGGAGAAGGAGACACGTTGCAAAGCCAAACAGGCTCTGTACTTTAATGTTAGTGCCAAAGAGCTCACAGAATTGAACCCCGGTGATGCTGTCAGAGTCAAACCACTTCACACTTCAAAAGGAAACAAACACACCATGGCTCAGAGCTCAGGTCCAAGGAAAAGTTGACATCCAGTCTTACCAAGTACGTACCAAAGATGGCCAGGTCTATAGAAGAAACCGGAGATACCTCTTCCAAACACAGGACCCAATAACAGTCGACCCGCCAAAGTCAGTCTTGACTGACCCACTTCCTCTCGACACTGACACACCCGGGCAGCAACCATCTCCAACAGAGCAAGAACTACCCAACACCTCAGACCCCAACAGCGCCAAACCCACCAGAGGAGCATGTGCTCTGCAGAACAACCAGGTCCAGCCGAATCACCAAATCCCTGGCTTATTTGCAAGATTACAAAGCCTAGAAACTGAACACTTAATATGTTTCGAACTTCAACGTATATTTACCTGTTTATACTGTTACAGCAATGAAAAAAAAAAAACAACAAAGAAGGGACATCAAAAGACTCTTCTCTTATCTGAAGAGGGGGGGGGGGGGGGATGTAAGGATGCATGTGATTATTGTTGTAACATGATATATCTCTTGTACACAGAGAACAGTTCACCTTATGATAAACATTGTTGATTCTGGAAGCTTTTTTTAGTTCCAAGGGGTTCTTATTTCTGGGGCCTGACAGGAAATCATAGTTTCTTGAATCCCTAAATTTTTGTTTATAATTTCTAATTTTATCCATTACTCTGCTAGAGTCACCTGGCAGGTGATGCTGGGTTAAATGCAAGTCAAGTAGCGACCTTCTGCTCCATGTCCTAGTTGTTCAAAAGGTGGATAGTGCTATCCACCGGATAAATCACTATCCATTGGATAGTGCAATTATAATTATTGGTTTCGCTATGACTTATCGACTGACTGGATAGTGATTTATCCAGTGGATAGCGCTATCCATCGCTTGAACAACTGGGGCCAGGTGATGCAGTTGCTAGCCACTTATTATACATGTATAACATTTTAATTATAATGTTAATTTCTTCAGATAGTTTCCTGATGAGATAGCAGATGGCATGGTTAGTAGGTGCTGGAGGGATAGCTGCGATTGCGGGCATTTTAGCTGCTAACTGGGATTGGTACAAGAATAGTGCAAGACCTGATTTAGCCTACTTAAGTGCTATTAAACTCAAGGCCTTAGATAGATCAGGGAAATACTTGATGGCCGCTGAGCTATGGAGTAAATCAGGAGCAGTTATAATGGTAGTTAGAAGACCAGGGTGACGTTTGTGCAGAGAGGTAACAATAATAACTTGGAATTTTTATTCTTCAGTTTTTTGTGGCTAGTAAAATGTGCCTGTGAAGGGGTGAATCTTTTCCCAACATATCGCTTCCATTTTCTTGTAGCTTCATGGCTTTTATGCTGCTCACATTGCAGTCAATTCTCATTGTAACAGACACCTTCAAACATCGTTTTGCGTCCGTAATAGCAGGTTTTGAGCATAAAAGTTCCGTTAACATGCGCTAAGCAATGTTACGTAGACCGTGCTCTAGGGTAATTTTAAATCTTAAGTGTATTAAGTGTGCCACTTAATATGCAAATAAAAGCACAGTTAAAAATGAATATGGTCCTTGACAGCTGCCATGCTGAGCAATAAAAAGTAACAGTGAACTGAAATTGAATAAAACCATCACAATCAGAGTTTGATGCCATAATTGGAAAATCGGCCAAACATTAGATTTTACTTAAATATGAGATTCTATCATTTGTTCTTTAAAATATCATAGTGGTGCAATGAGAGTAAACTGTAGATTTTATTTGAAGGGTGTGTTGACAAATGAAGAACAACAGACTGCTATTTTATGTAACCATGTTAGATGAGAATGAATGTCCGCTTAATGTTGAGATTCAAAACAATAAAATTGTCATGTTGACACCACAAAAGTGTCTGGCATTCCGTAATAGTGAGAATCTGTATTAGGGGCTGTTTACATGGAGGTAGGAAGATCCTAGCTCTAGGAAGATCCTAGAAGGTGGATCATCCTAGTGCCATATGTTTTCTGTATTCAGTTTACATGCAAGAGGTTGTACTTGGCCCTAGTGCTAGGATCTTCCTAGTGCTAGGATCTTCCTAGCTGTGAGCTAGGAAAATCGTAGCCAGGACGAAGATAAAAAGGAAGTTATTAAAGCTAGTAAGGAGAGTAGAAGGACCCAAATTACATGTTGTTCTCGCCGACCATCTTGCTTTCATTCTCCACTTCCACCTAGACAGAAATTTCTGCATGTAAACCAAACGAAAAGTTGTTTCGCCTTCTAGGATCTTCCTACCTCCATGTAAACAGCCCCTTAGTGAGCGTCTCTAATAGTGTGGTGTTTGCAAGGTGTGAGAGTTGATTTTATTCTCACCACCT
The DNA here is from genome assembly GCF_036669935.1 of Montipora foliosa. Lineage (NCBI taxonomy): Eukaryota > Metazoa > Cnidaria > Anthozoa > Scleractinia > Acroporidae > Montipora > Montipora foliosa. Next base: position 56,699,332 of record NC_090874.1, read on the forward strand.
AGCTTTTGGTGGAAAGCCTGCTTGGAAGCTATTTCCTTTTTCAAAACAAAGATTAAGTCTGATATTAAATTTCCTTGAGTGTTTCTCAATTTGTGAAGAAACTAATTTAAAAGTACTGATCAGGCTGAGATTTGAACCTTCAGTATCAAATGGTATTTGAACTGAATACCATAGCCCCTTCCATCTGTGTTATTAGGCACACAACCTGTTATATTATCTGGTGAAACTTTGAGATGCAAAAATTAAATTAATAATAAATTATACAATCAGAAATTGTATTTGTTGACTCTGATTCTTTGTTGTTCATTGGTTCTTTTAAATTTTGTTGTTGTCCAGGAAGCTTTAGAGCTGTCCTCTTTAAGACCTGAACTTGACCAGAAGGGTGTGAGCCTTGTGGGTGTGGTTCACGAAGAAAGAGGAGCAAAGGAGTTTCAACCATACCTCAATTCTCCACTTTATCTTGATGAAGAGGTAAATATTAAATTTTAATATAAGGAAGATGTGGTTCTTATGTGGAGACTGATCATCATAGGATCATAGAGAGCTACTTTAATACTAGTACATGAATTGTATGAAGGTCCCATGTCTTGTTGATTTCAAGAGGAAGGTGTGAATGTTTAACAATTATTCTTTGAAATCGAGGTGAATAGTGGTAGAATATTATTTTAATGAGCTGCGAAGTGGCGAGATAAACATTCTGCCACTATTCACCAAGATTGAAAAGAATAGTAATTGTTTGTTCAAATATGTGCTCATAAAGTGATCTCAATAACAATAATTGTTGAAGAAAACCATCCAAAGTCAATTTAATTGACATCTCAATTCATGCGTGGAAAATGTGCAGCGGCACAAAGCATGTGTGAAAGTGTTTACAGAAGGTTCAAACACGGCAAATCTAAATAACCTTTGTTAGAATCCTTGACACAAACAGCAAATTTGTCATTTAACACCGTTTAAATCAGCAATCTAAATTGAAAGTCTGCTTGTTAGAATATTTTCACCGTTCGATCAAAGTTTTAGAGGTTCATTTGAAATGGAAATTGAAAGTGCAGTTGGTAAAGGATCCACTGTCATGAAATGGCATCTCTAATAATTATTGAGGTGAGCATTGTTTTGTTGTGAAATGACCCGTCTTGTTTCCTAATGCAGCTATGTGGAACTTTCTTAAGGCTGGTTTACACAGTGCGACTTGTCGGCCTGATTTTTGGCGGCGTCAACAACTCGCCGCCAAAAATCGGGCCGACAAGTTGCACCGTGTAAACCGGCCTTTAAACATTTTTTAATTCTCGATTTCAGTAACAAATCACGCAATATTCACTCCGAAGGGAGTGAATAATGCTCAATTACTCCGAGATAGCAAACCAATCAGATTGCTTGAAGCACCAAGTATATTATACTAATGTTGAATTTATGTCACACACTTCTACATTGTATTATAAAATTGTTAACCAAAGTTGTTGACAAGTAACTGAACTGACCACCTTGTTCAAAACAATTCAAACTCCTTTAAAATCATAGCAACTACTCAAGTTTTGACAGTCTCTTACAAGAGGCTTTGGCAGTTGTGATTTGTTTGATTTGACTTCTGTTGAGAACTGTTCTCTTTTGTATAAAAGGTCGTGACTTGGGAGGTCACTATAATTATAGCAATCAGAAGATTGTCTTGATCTTTATAGCTTCTGTAAGACCTTTGGTTGTCTTGGGCATGGTTCTCTTTTTAGTGATAATCATTATATTTCTCTGAAATAATGATAACAGAGGGTTGAAACCATATACATCCTAAGGGCCCCCCTCCCCCTCTTCCTGAGATGTCCTGTGGCTTTCTAATACAACTGGTATTCTGCAAAAAAAAAAGAAGAACATTAAGGTGATCAGTCAGCTATGCCATCCCATAGTGGTGCACCCCCTCCTAACAAAACTCCTGGATTTGCCCCTAAAATAGAGCAATTATATTGACTTACTGGTAAACAATAAAATTATTATTGGTATTACATGAATGTTTGTTGTGTTTAAGTAGGTATGTGTGGGCTTTTTGTTTCAGAAAAAGTTTTATGGTCCAGAACAGAGATGGATGTTTATTAGTGGTAAGTTTTTATTTTCAGTAATAGTATGCTTGAGAGCTGATCACAAGCTATATTCATTTAATTGTGTAGTTGTGGGTCTGCTGGAAAAAGAAGTATGAAAGAAGCTGTCTTATACAGACCCATTGGAATACAACTGAAATTTGATTTGCTAGCTGTTTGTGTTTCACAGTCCTTGACAAGAATCCACACGACAGCATATTTTCTGGACACAGGGCTCAAAATTAACAAAAAAAATCCAGTCGCAATTTTGGGACAAAATACCGATTGGAAGTTTAGTCACAATTTCACAAATTTCAGTCGCAAACCGTCACGCTGCATTGTGTTGTGAGTGGTTTAGCAAAACAAAATATGAGCCTGCAATACTTGTGTATGAAACCGCTGAAAATGGCGAATGATCGAAGGAATGAAGTTGTGCACATAACAAGTCAGCTAAATTATGCTGCAATTACGCTAATAATCAGTACACGCTGTCAAGTGCGTGGCCAACGCGTTGGTCGTGAGCGAGCCAACATGTTTGTAGAGTAGAGGCCGTCACGTTGGTAGTGTTAAATGGTGATATGTTGGTTATGCGTCAGCTGACTGTCGACCAAAGGCCTAGGGTTGGCGGACGTGTAGGTTGATGCGTTAGTGGGATTGGAGTTGTTATCGTCCCTGCAGTTACAATACCCCAAAATACCAACGAAATGATTTTTTTTAATGGTTTCATAAGACAGTATTTTAACCCCTCATGATTTTGGAAACACTACAGTTCTAGGTTGGAGAGGCAAAAACTGACCTGTTAGAGCATAGAAAACAATTCAAAATCCATCTTTGTCTTTGCGGATAGGTCAGAATTTTATTTGATTATTAATTTTAAGAAAAACACGACACTCCTGAGTTTTACAGACATGTTTCGGCAGTTGCCTCTGTTTGTAAAACTCAGGAGTGTCATGTTTTTCTTAAATTAAGTTTCTTCACTGCTTTTATCTAGACCATTTGATAATTATTATTGTCAGTTTTCAAATTTTTTGAGAGTTATTGTGTGGCTTGGTGAAACTGCTCAAAAATCCTTACCTTAAGGTGGATGAAAATTGTTTGCTTCATTTTTGTTGATATAAAAATGGACAATTTTGAAAAGTCATCAGTGCGGCAGGATGAAAAGAAGAGTGCGTTATGTAGTGATGACCTTTCTTGTGCAATTAGGATGTAGAGGAGTCATCAGCTGTAATTTCTTTGGCATCAATGCCTTGCACAAAAATCTTAGGGATATCCAAGTGATCATGTTCTACTGTATGTAACTTGATATATTCCTTTTTGAGAGTCAGGGCTTCTGATCTTTGCTGTGTGGTTTTCTTTTCAGGCTTCCTACGTCTGAGTGTGTGGAGGTCATCTTTTCGCGCAAAAAGCAAGGGAGTGGAAGGCAACTTTCAAGGAGAAGGGAGACTGTTGGGTGGAGTCTTTGTGGTTGGACCTGGGGAACAGGGAATCCTTCTCGATCATAAAGAGAAAGAGTTTGGGGACAAAGTTGAACTTCAGAAAGTCAAAGAAGCTATCTCTGCAATGAACATGAACATTTCCAGACACTAATTAGTGTTAGTTAGGCAGCATCTGTTATTATAAATTTTATAACATCACCCCTAACATTGTTCTTAAACAAAGTCGTTATTACCTTTTTACGTGAGGTACCAAAACCTGAATTGACTGGATAGGTAACGATTAACATTGATTATTTGTGTCAAGAGTGTGACATGCAGTGTATGCATAAACTTGTTATATCTTTGTTAACTTATTTCATTTTTTGGTGGAATTGGTACCTTTCAATATCAATTTAAGAGAACGTTTGTATCAGAACCAAATCTAAGGATAGAAAAGTCAGTATTGTCTCAATCCTTATAGAAAACATTTGCATCATGTCAGCTTGCTTATGATGGCACGGATCGAAAATAGCTTCCCGGCTGTTATCTGTGCTTGATGAAGTCCACAAGTTGAATATGTGGCAGATGTTCTTCTGTTATATGAAATAGATTAAAGGCAATTTCTCAAAAAAGAAGAATAAATTTTGGTTGATTCAATCATTCTTGGAATTTGTTTAGATTTATTAAATGCACATTTTAGTTTCTTGGTGTAATGACACGCCCTTCCAAGTCAGGCATACATCCAGATCAGCTATACCATTGTTAAATAGAGTTACTAGTAACTGGGCTTTTTACTGGGCTTTGTGATTTAATTCCGTGAAATTCAAATGTTCCAACCAAACTGGTCAACATCCTGACCAAATGTCTTAAAACACGATTCTCCTACCCTCAACCCCCACCCCATGGGACTAAAACTTCTCTCTACCAGTGGATGTTCTACAAAGGAAACTGTTGAGCCTCGTGCTTTGTACAATCAATAGACCTGCATCCAAAAGTGTTCCAATAAAGTTGAAGGTTACGAAGTCCTAGTATTAATACTGCTATTACCTCCATGTACTGTGCATAAGCCCATTATGAGCTCCTGATCTGTTTTCATGGCTGCCTTCGCTGGTAAAAGCAGGGTGTATAGATGAGATGATTTGATGTTAGAGAGATCATCCCAGAGAGCAGCTAAAACCAAAAAAGAATCCTCGCATGCAGAAGAAAAGCATCAGAGACACTAGTCTGGAATCTCAATCAAATCCCAAGAGGTTATCGCACCCATGTTGCCAAGGGGTCATGATGGAGATACGACTATCATTTCCGACTATGAAGAAGCCTATATGCCCACTGTGTGTGTGTAGTGGGTAGGGGGGGAGGACCACCCTAACGATGCTCGTCTTCTCGGTTAGGGATGAAAATTTCGGATTTTGGTCTCACCAAGGGTCCATCACCATCATGGACCATTGGTCTCACTACCGTTGTTCTTGGCAAAACGCCATCATATGTCCCGTTTTGGGCCTTGCACGAGAAGAAATATGAAAAGATATATATTATGTTTTAAATATGGTTTTTTTTATGGGCTTACCCTGCGAGCAGAGTCTCTTTCGCAGGTCTCTGCTCGCAGGGTAAGCGTGGGCTGCGCCCTACGCCAAAAGTGGTCTCCTTTTGGGGTTTACGAGCATCCCCGCCCCGTTAATTCGCGAAGCGGGGGGGAGGGAGGGGGTAGGGGGTTGGTGGTGTTCTCATTCCCAGGGCTTTACGGCGTCACCACAATCAAGATGGCGGTTTTGGTGCTCGATAATGGCGCCAGTGCAGCGAAGATCGCTTTTAATACGGCTGACAGTCCAAGGTAAGATTAAAATCCATATAAAATTACGTTTCGTTCAGTAAACAAAACTGTGTCGTCTTTTTTTCCTAGACTTATCCCAAACTGTATTTTCAAAGCAAAGAGTGAACGGAGGAAACTGTTTATCGGTGATCAGCTTGAAGAATGTAAAGACTATTCGGGTCTGTTTTATGTAATGCCCTTTCAAAAAGGCTTCCTGGTCAACTGGGATGTAGAAAAGCAAATATGGGATTACATGTTCGGCAAAGAAGTAATGAAGGTACAGTATGCTCACCTCATATGATCATGAATGACGAAAGTTAACCTGTATATATGCGGAGCAATTACAGAATATATACCCGTCCACTGGGAAACGTTATTGCTGGAAAGCGGCCCGTGGTCCCGTAGTGAAATAGCGGAGAAAATTATGAAGACAGCCTAAATAATTATGTAAACAAGTGCGGCTAGATTGCAGAATACCCGGCCCACCAAATGTCCTACTTAAAAAAGCTGCCACCGCGGTCCCGCAGTCGTGTTTAACAATGCTGCTTGTCCGCAGTGGCATGGGACAGAAAATGATATTCATATAAACAACTCTGTTCCTAAACCGGGCATTCTACAATCGCTCCACTTCTTAAATTTCATTTTGTTGTTCCGTTAACTACACTTTTTACGAGATTGTGTGAAGAAGAAAGGATTCGTTTACCCATTATGCCTAAACGCTTGTTTCAGTGATTAGGTCTAAGCACTAGAGCTCCTAAAATTTTAGCTTTCATTTTGCGGTTCGGTTAACTACACTTTTCATGAGATCGTGTGAAGAAGAAAGCACTCGTTTACTGATTAAGCCTAAGCGCTCACTTCAGTGATTAGGCCTAAGCATTCTCGTAAAATTTATCTTTCATTTTGCGGTTTGGTTAACTGCACTTTTCATGAGATCGTGTGAAGAAGAAAGCACTCGTTTAAGCCTAAGCGCCCGTTTCAGTGATTAGGCGTAAGCACTCTCGCCAAATTTTAGCTTTCACGTTGCGGTTCGGTTAACTACACTTTTCATGAGATCGTATGAAGAAGAAAGCACTCCTTTACTGATTAAGCCTAAGCGCGATCGTCTGAAGAAGAAAGCACTCCTTTACTGAAAAATTAAGCTTAAGCGCGCGCTTCAGTGATTAGGCCTAAAGCCCTGGCCAAACAATTACATTCTTAAAAGCTAACCTTAGGCCTAATTAGGCCTAAACAAAAGTTTTTAGGCCTAAGGTTAGCTTTTATGAATGTTTAGGATACTTTCTGTATTAGTGAAACAATGACCTGCAACCCGCGACCTGCGTCCTGCAAATTAGACCCGCCGGCTTAGGCCTAATAACTGAAATGAAAGCGGGGCACAAGACACAAAGCGATTTTGTGACAACAGACCATGAGGCAATGCAACCGCAGGACTGTACATGTTGGACTGGCAGTCGTTGAATACACGACCATTGTGGCAACTATTTCATGTTGCTTTTAGGTGAACTGGTATTCTGTGATCTAGCCCTGTATGCTATTGGGCGATTTACAGGAAGCTTAATTACCTTTATTGAAGTGTGGGTGTAGGTGAAATGAGGAAGTGATCATCACACTTAACTGGAGAACTTTATGCGATTTTCTCTTATAGCGAAGATATTGTTGACGTCACCTATTGTCATTAATGTGCCAACTAGAGCCTCACTAGTACTGGCTGTTGAAACAAAGTGAATAACAAAAGCAATGTTTGTAAACATATATCTTCCTCATAGACACCTGAAAAATTCTGGTGGCTTTGATGGGATTAAAACCCATGACCTCTGCAGTGCTTGTGCAAATTGCTCTACCAACTGAGCTACATGTATAAAGCTCATGTCATAGCTTTACAAGCTGTCTAAAAGAGACAATTACATAAAGGTGTCCAGTTTAGTGCAAGGACCACTTCCACTTCAGTATTTTTCTTGTGGGAACCGAGAATTACAGAATGTACCCAATCGCTGGCCCATCTTCCGTTTCTGGCGGATTTCCGTAACTGATGGCTTCGAATCGTGTAAAACAGGAGGATATTACATACACCGGCACTCAGTTGGCTTTCTGGTCACAGCCACGGTTTTTAATAAACCCATTTTTCCTCAGACTATGAGTTAAGTGTTACTCTGGTCTTGGTGGCCTGATAGACTTGGGTGGTTCATCTTAAAGTGATTAGAGTCCCTGGTTCAACTTTCACCTATTTAAAACAAGAGGCTAACAAGTTTCAACCCTCTGGCTGCTTTTCTGGTTCCGGCCAATTTCGTGTTTTTAAAGAGTGCTGTGAAATGACTTTACAGTATATTAGAAACACTGTGCTACAGTACTATTCATGACCAAAAAATCAATTTGGATTTCAAAAGTAAACAATATATTAAATTACCGGTACCTAACTTTTAAGCCTTGATTTCAGAAAGGCACATTGTTTATTTTAACTGGAATTTTGCCATTTAATGGTCTCCCACCACTAACTTTAAAATCTTGAGAAAGCTTGATAGAGGAGAAAAATTAATGATGTCAAAGACTCACTAGTCACTCTGTTCGAAGAACAAAGTTTACGTATAAGATTCGGCTCTGACTATTTTTTTTTTAAATTTTGTTTGGGGTTGCGATTTGGCTGCGCATGCGTAAAATTTCTTTGCCTCGTGACAGATTCACAGGGAAATATGTATTACTTAAAGAATTGTGTGCTTGACTGGAAACGAGTTTCAGAGTTTTTGTCACACACAATGCAATATCTGGTTATCATATGACTTGTTAACACATCTTGGGGAGCTAATTACATAATTTATGATTCTCCTAGTATTGTTAAGAAAAAGTAACTTAAAGACTCGTGTATAAACTGCACCTCCAACTTTCAAGCATGATTTTGGAAAAAATAAGAAGTCCAAAAAACCACTCTTGTAAAAAAATGTTGGTTGTTTGTTTGCAGATGTCAACAATAAACTTGACGAAATCTAATGTTGTGTATCTCCAGCGACATTGATTAGTTAATCAATTCTGAAAATACCTTATTTCCCTATTCCCTGTGACTGACAACAGTTGTCCACAAGCCCACAGGTTTCAATATGTTTAATCTTTAGATACTGAAGGTTTTCAGATCAATATTTGTGACCCCTATAATCCAGTTTACTCCCTCTGAAAGCATTGGTCTCGTGTATAAGCTGCACCCGTGATTTTTGGCCCAAACCTTAATACACCTATCAATGTTAAGCCCCAGGGAGGGGGGGTTGGGCATGGGGTGGGGATTCTGACATTTTCATTTTAAAAAATTCAAAGTTCCCATCCCTGGCGACAATGGCCTAGGACTGAAAAAAAAATCCTCTGGTGGCATGAGCCCAGAGCCTCAGCTCCAAGCGGGAAATCAGTTCAAAAAGTGAACTTTTTTGCTGATTGGAAATTGCATTTTAAGAGAGTTTCTGATAGCATAAATCGAAAAACCTGTTTTCAGCAAATTTAATGATGTGACTTTGACCTGAGAGGTATTCTGCCGAATTCTAAAACCAAAGCCACTTTAAAAGAAAGTGAGCTTTTCAATAGGACGAGGATTTACGTGATCCATGTGCTGTCTCAGTGCCTCCACGTACAGAATAACTGCTTTGACAATGCTTTGAGCTTGCCAACAGGAAGGCACGACTTAGTGACGAAACAATGGTAACCTGGACATAATTCTCGCATTTTGAAGTGTTCCGTACAGCACTTTGGGCAATGATCTCTCCGTTTTAAAACATGTTCGACAATAAAGTTTTGCTCTTCCGAAAACAAATTCTCTTCATTCAAATAAATCAAACTTTACACAATCTACATTATTAATTAAATATTTTTTAAATTGCTCCAAAATTATGAAGAGCATTCACATAATGCAATCACAAATTCCAGGCACGTGTTCCGTGTTGCTTTCAGTGCGTTGTATGAGAATTCAGCCTGACGGGCCAAAACTGGTTTGGCGAGAACTCTGAACTGACTTTCTGCATGGAACTGAGGCTCCGGGCTCGTGTCACAAGAGATTTTTTAAGCCCTTGGTTTTTGCCTTTGACACGTGTCACTTATGTCCAGAAATGCATGCCCAACTTTGACGTCTAACACAAAGTGTTTCTTTAATTCTAAGCCTTTAATTGCTACCTATTTCTAACAATAAAGTAAGGGTAAAGGTTAGCGTTATTTTTAGGTCAGGGTAAATGCAACTGTTTGTCGTTACCTGAGAAGCAGCATTTGGGGGAGTCACTTCATGGCACTTGTTAAAATTCTGCATGCATGTAATATCGTGCATTTCTGGACATAATTATCTGACACGCGTAGCGTTCCTCGGACCTTGGAAAAAATTCCTCTGGCTCCCAGGGTAACTACTGATTGGAAACCTGTTACGATTTTCAGATCATCATAGTTACGAACAGTTTTGCTGTATTGAAGCAGTAACTCTCATAAGTGTCTGTATTTTAGTTCAATAGCTAATTACATTTAATGGAAGTGAAAGTCATTCCTGATATAATCATGTCACTCTTCTCTTTGCTTCTCTGATTTAGTGTTAAATTTGTATTTCAAAGGTTGATTTTCCTGAAACAACTATTCTAGTGACAGAACCTCATTTCAACTTCAGTTCCATCAAAGTATGTGATGTTTATTACTACATGTAGTTCTTATACTATCATGATGTACTATATGTTAGTGCGTGACATTGATGATTGGATTTTTCAAGAACTTCTTTGTTGTCATTAGTGTCCGGGTTCTACTTGTACTTGTAATAATTGTCATGTGACTGACTCCTTGCTTGTACACTGTAGTTTGCAGTTGTTTTTGGAAACGACATTTTATTGTCTTATCTTCTTCAGTAATTTGAATGTGATTATTAGATGGAATAGGATAACCTGAAGATATAATAATTATTAGAAGTTGTATCTGTACATATATGTACATGTATTATGTTAAACCTATTTTACTTAGAACTATCAAAATTCAATATAATTATTATTAATTTGTTTTTCTTGGCCATAGTGAAATGTCTCATACCACAAAAAAAATAATAATAATGGACATGAAAAAAAAATATGGTTGAATAAGTGTTATTTTTATGATAATATTGTGTCAAGTTTGTATTACATTCACAGTGTACAAACTTTCCCCTTGACATCGTGATAACATTAAACACTCGAAACATTTCTTCTTTAGGAAGCCATGGATGAAATTCTTTTTGAGGAATATAACTTCAAAGCTATTTGTCGTTCAACAGGTAAGTTGCTCTGACTGTTTTTCTAATAATTATTATAGAGTAGAAAACCTAAGAGTGGGATCGGTCAAAGTTTCTCCTGTTATAATTGTAAGAAGTGGCATGGACAAACCCCTAGCTTGTTTCAGTTGGTATTTTCATGAATTTTGATTTATTAAAGGCTATTTCTTTTTCAAGCTGCCCAACTGAGTGCTTATAAATCACAAAATGATGAATCAAAGAAGCATCTTATATGTTTGGTTTTGGACTCTGGATATTCCTTCACACACGTTGTACCCATTTTCAATGGCAAAGTTTTAAAGAAGGGTGTTAAAAGGTATGATCAATATGTTGCTTTGGTTTTTGACGACTCTACCAAGTGGTGGTTTTTAAAACATCAAGTAACTTGATCCAAACAGTTTGTCATGCCATTTCATGGCACTGGTATATTTACCAGTATTTGGTTTTCTCATTGATAAAAGCATTAATTAAAGTTAAATAATTATGTGTTTGCTGTTGTCAAATTTCAATCTTTTCATTTGACTTGCATCACCAAGAGACATGACACAACTTAGTGTTATGCTGAATGCCACTATTACGGTACGTCATTTTAATTTTGACCATTATAATGGCAACATGGGGTAGCGAAAAACTAAAAATGTTTGAAAAATTATTAATACTTTATTTTTCACAAACTTTACTGGATGCATAATGATAACCCACAGTTAAATATGTGTACTGGTGTCTTACAACACGATCTTACCAGTATGAATTTGACTGAAAAAAATGCATTTAGGTACTTTGACTATTTTTCTAATTTCCACAGGATTAGTGTTGGTGGTAAACTGTTGACAAATCATCTCAAGGAAATCATATCCTACAGGTGCTATTGTGAAAAATCCTGCATATATATATATATAAACCCCCTCTATTTTCAAAATAGAGAATAAATAATTTACCTTTAATGTATTTTCAACAAAGCATTTGCTTTGGCCAGTGGCCAGAATGTACATGACTGTACCAGTGCTGGAAATAATTTTTCTTTATTCACAGGACATATGTCCTTTCAAATCTTCCTTTTGGTCGGACATTTGACAAATTGGACCGGACATAATTTATTGACTGACAACACCTTGAAGAAGAGAACTCAAGATGTGCTAGTGAGATGTTCGGTCATCGTGTCCGATCATAATGTGAAATTGGCCGGACATTTTCAAAATTTGGTCGGACAATGTCCGATGACCGACTGTTATTTCCAGCACTGCTGTACACTCTGAGAATTAACAAGACAACTACGTTATTTACAACAATTATGTAATAAAGGCTATTCCAGTTTGGTGTAGCGATATTATATGGGGAAGTGGCATTTGAATCAACGAATGAATAAAATTTCATTAATAATTTACTGTTTTCTCGTAAGACCAAGGTTTTCGAAGTTTCACATTGTCGCTTTAGTCTGTGGTGGCTTGAAAGTAGGTTACAGTTCACGAAGATTTTTTTATCAAGGTGCTGTTGAATGACACTCACTGTTGTTGTTGATCTAAAACTGAGGAAGAAGAGCAAATGAAAAGTACCGTATAGACTTTAGTTCATGTATGAATTAGTTAGTTAGACTACGTAAAGTTATGCTGCGGACGCAGTTAGACGGTATGAATGTTGGAATTGTCTTTTATTAATTGCAGGCAGCTACATGTTTTGGACGAAACCTATGTGATGAATCAAGTAAGGAATGGGTGTCTGTAAGCTCAAGCTTTTTCATCATTCTGTTCAACAAGCTCTTTCACGGGAAATAGAAATTTTAGTTGGCGGCAAAACCGGAGTAGTTAGGTGGAAAATGGACAACACATGCCCAGTGTGTGCTTTCGGAAGGTCCAGGGGCATCCTCCCCTGGGAGAATTTTGAAATTTGCGCCTCCTAGAATGTTGATTCAGAGAGAGTACGTCATTGAATAGACTAATTTTTTTTAAAATTCAGTTTATGGCAAAACATATTTTGGGAAACAGCGTGACATAGCCCCTTAAAGGCTCCTTTGCATTTTTTTTCAACTTCATGGAATGTATTTCATCTGTCTTAAAAAGACTTTTTGCGGATACATGTACATGTATTGTCGGCTTCAAATTAAAAAATAACAAATCAGGCAGCTTACACCAAGTACTGGACTGCTGGTCTGCTACCGGTACCTCAAAACTGTGTGTGCTCAATCCTTGAATGGACAGGAAAACAGAAATCACTGCCAAAATTACTCAGAATTCAGGGTCCCTTTTGTTTTTTTAAACAAAACTTTTCTGGTCCAAGGGTCGTGTTCTGTGCGAATCTTTCTCATGTTATTCGTAAAATTTTGGGAAATTTCCAAGGAAAAGTTGGGGGGGAGTTCATGTGCAATAGCCAGCGAGTTTCACCGGCTGTTTTGTAGGAGTGCTATATGTAAATAATAATATTGTTTTAGCCTTAATATTATCTTCTACTTCTGTTTAGATTTTTACTGCTCGTGTACTCTTTAGATTGGGTTGATTCAATTCATTATTTTGTTGTAGTGTCCCCAGCTTGTGGTCTAGGGCTGAAGACTAAAAAATGATTTCACTTTTATTACTGCACAGTATTTTCTGTACATTCTATATTCTTAGCCCCAGGAGGCAAGAATGAAAGCGTTTTCACACAAATCATGGTCTCAAAACCTTATGTGTCTCTTTCATTCTGTCGTGTTTCTGTTAAACTTGAACTGCTGACAGTTCTCATTTTGGAGTTACATGTAGCATTCTTTTGAATTTTGCATGTTGTAGTGAGGCCATGAAGGTTTATCAGCATTAAAGCATTAAGTCATTTTTTTCATTGCCACTATGCAAAAGGTCTATTATCATACAATTATAGTAATATTATTGCTAACGGTTAACAAAAAGCTCTTAACAGTTCATTATTCTTGGCTCTACTGAAAGAATGGCAATGTCCAGGGATGAGAATACACCGGTAGATTTCTGGTAGTTTCTGTGTGCAATAGTTATTTTACTCTGTGCAAGCCCTTCATTGGTGTCTCTGTTTTTACAGGTCAAGGAAGACACCTGTTATGTGTCAGATAACTTCTATAGGGATATGCAGTTTGCTAGGTATGCGGGACATAAAAAAATATTATTTGTGGTGATGGTCACAAGAACGATTTTAGAATAAGTGCAATCTTACATATTTGAACTGTGAAGTGGACATGAAAGGCTTGCTTGCAACTGCTGGTCAAGCTACATGTACGGTGATCTTTTTCAACCTTTTTTCAAGGCACAAAATTGGAGCCAGGAAATTTAAAACACTATACCAATAATTTATTTATTTGAGGAAAGGTGCCATAAAGGTAGCAAAAGAGAAGGCGGCACTCCTCTAAGCAGCAAGGAGGTCACCATGGCAACAAAGTCAAAGTCCACCTCCCAGGCACTTGCCAACATATCACTGAGAAAAACCAGTTTGTGGAATGTATACTTAACCCAAAATATGGGAGGTAGGGAGGGAAAAAAAGTAAGCAAGTGATATACATATAGCAACTGGAGACAAAGCACATGGCAAGGCCCCTGCAAACCTCCAAGACATCCCCCAAAATATCCCAGGCAAAACTGCTGCTTTGCTTTTTTTTTAACTTTGCCTAAATAATGTTAAGCCTGATAAAATAATTTATAATGAATTCTTCAGGAAAGTATGGGCTATAAATAAGTTACTTTGTCAAGAGCAAAAAACGCAGGCCCCATAGAAGGACTGATTGCAAATACTCAATTCTTGAATATGCGTGTCCTGTTTTCCATCATGCACTTCCATGCTACTTACATGTGGGTGAAAACAGAAACGTGCCATGCGTGTTATATACCCACTGTTGTCATTATACACTGTGCAACCCAGGCTTTACAGGCAACAGATAGTAATCACAGATTGCATGGGTTGTTACCAGCTAAGCACGTGCCAGCGTATTCCCTTTGGTCAACCAGAGCGTTTGTGTTACTAAAGTTAAGACCGATAGAGCCAGGAACAGGTTCATACTCAGTCATGCCTCCAGAATTTTATAGTCTATTAGAATAATATAGTTATTTTAATTAATAGTAACTTTTGGATACTTTTATTCTTTTATCATGTTATTTATTAGTACATTTTTTAAAATTATAAATTATGTAAGACTTGGCATAATTCAGCCAAAAATTTGCTAAAACTTGGAGTTTATTTGAAATGATATCATTGGCAGCTTTTTTCCTGGTTACTAGTCTTTGATGGCAGCACCAGACAATGCAAATGACTTGTGTCAAGAGACTTTTTGAAAAAAAAAATTGTGCATCAAAGGAAAGTTTAAATTTAAACTTTCCTTTACCATTCAAGCAATTTATTATATTTGATTTGCACTTTTTGTCTGTTTACATGTAGGTTAAAAGGAGCTAGAAATACTGTTTTGAGGGACTATGTGCTTCCTGACTACACCCATATAAAAAGAGGATATGTTAAGGTTGGTACATACACTTACATTAGAATAACTAAATGTGCTGGAAGGTCACATGTTGCATTACATTTGGGAAGAGTGGTGGCAAACTACAGTCCTGAATAATGTCTTGGACTTAAAAAAGCCCAAGAAGCTGCTATAATACCAAATAACTCCATTTTATGAGAGCTGCCACACTGCCGACAATTGAAAACCAAACTTAATTTAGCTGAAATTGTGTTGGTCCTGGCATCTTTAACTAAGTTAGAATATATGATTCAAGGACTCTGGTGCTTGTGCAGTACTACCCAACCCAGTCACTGCAACAAGTAATTAAAAATATTATTAGGCAACAGAGGCAGTAGTTCTACTTGATGTGTATTATACTAACTTGTCCTTGCCCATCATTTGTCGTTTGAATGTTTTCAGAGCTAACTGTCTCTTTTTCAACTCAGTCAGCAACTGAAATGTTACTTGGACCGAAAAAGGAAAATGAACAGGTTTGCATTCATAATTACCCTGTACTGTAACCTTGAATACCCAAAAAGAATACCCATAACACTCTCGTAACATTCACGTGGGAGGGCGTCTCACAGCCCTTGTTACGGACGGTGCCTACTATTGTTATTGCGCATGCACTCTGCGCATCTCAAGATACTCGGATTTCCTATGGGTGTTGCTTCTTAATACAGGGATATTTTCGCGCGGTTCAAAACTATGCGGAGAAAGCAGAACTTAGCAAGTGTTCTTGGTATTCAAAAAGAAAATTGGGGGTAACCACGCATTTTTCAGAGATAATTAAGCTTCAATTTGGAAAAGAACGCCATACATTGCTTTGTATTTTAAAGCATTTTACAAATATTGTTGATTAATTATCTTCGAAAAATGCGTGGCTACTCCCAATTTTCTTTTTGGATTTCAATGACACTTGTCAAGATCTGCTTTTCCCGTATATTCAGTAAACCGCGCAGAATACCTTTGAATTAGTGGGCACCGTCCTTAAAAGGAAAACTCTGTGGGACGTTAAAGATCCCACACACTATTCAATAAGAGCAGGGCACGAAGTTCTCGGTGTTGTGGTCTGGTCTGATCGAGGGCCACCCTCACGAAATAAAATACTTCACATCACGATTAGTCTGCCAACCGGTCACTGGGAACCGCTTGCTGTAAACCAATGCAAGGGGAGAGCCAAGTGAAGCCAGTCTACACTTGCATTTGCCGTTCCAGGATCGGGCTTGCAAGTCATCGCAGCCGGGAAATGTTCTGCCAGTAAGAACGGAATGTCGCATTTTTTAATGCGGTAGTTGTGGATTTTGTCTGACGACTTCCTCCACTCAGGGATCCCAAAGGCATTTATGTGCACACTACACCTTTCTTTTAGAGATTCTCGATCCGAGGCCATTAAACGAAGGAAATACACTGTAGGTCAATTTCTTCGAAGCAAGACTTGTCAGATGGAAACCAACTTTCGTGGGAGAAGATCAAAGTAAAAAGAGTTATGTAAGATCAGAAATTTTGTCTGGAAGCCAACTTTCCCTGCGAAGGCACAAGTAAATTATATCTCGGACCTCCTTTCGCTTGACCTTGAACGAAAACATCGCAGCTTCAGGCATCGGTAGATTCGCAAAGATTTGACCAGTTTACTCCGTTTTCTTAGTTTTCACTAAATAATTCGTTCTTTTTTAAAGAGATTAAAAGTTAAGGTTTTGTGGTACTTTAACCCTTTCCTGCCGCCTTTATATTCAAGAAAATCGTCAAGCGTTACTGAGTAAAATCTGTAGATGTCCTTCTTTTCTTCTCGGGGACCGGTCGGCTACGAGACAGTTTTAAACGAAGATCATTGTCTTGTTTATTTCTCACCACTGATTGCTACCTTTTGTGCTCTTCTTGTAGGTTTTGCGGATGAATAACGAGAGATTTGCTGTTCCCGAAATCCTATTTCATCCATCTGATATAGGTAATCGCAATAATGACGGCCAAGCTCTTGGAGCTGGTGTCAGTGGAATTCGCGGCTCTGCAGCCCATGCATATCCCCTCTTACCCCTGCATGTGCTCCCTTTTTTGTGCAAAATTTGGGGGTACAAGTAAAGAGTATTATGGTATTTTAAGAAGCGACCTATAGGAATCCATACTAACAGTCTCTGGGTTGTCAGAGGCCTCTGTGTAGTCTTTTGGACACCCATTATTGTTATTTTCTGTCCCAATGTTAATGTCGATTGTCCATGCACATTGTTTCATTTGCCATTATCGCACATTGCATTTTGTCCTTCCAGTCAGTAGTTTTTGTAAATGTCTGTTTTTATGTCTGGCAATCCAACTGTCAATGTGCAATATCTTGAGCGTCTTTTCTTTTCTTTGCGTTGTAGGAATTCAAGAGATGGGAATACCAGAAGCAATTACTCACGCTATAGAGCAGTTACCATTAGGTAAGCAATCACAATGCGAGTCCTTTTCTCACTGCGCGAGAGCCGTCGTGTGTCACTAGGGCGGGTTATTTGTCGGTTTTTAGGGGGTGCGTGAGTACCATGGGTGCCAGAGGTTTTTCTTGCGCAGTTTCCGGTGTCGGTCATGCCGACACCGCCGCTCGTGCCGTTGGCCTTCGGCCGCCGAAGCGAAGCGAAGAATTTCCGTCCGCCGCGCGCGAGAAAAAAATTCTGGTACCCAGGGTAGCGCGTGAGCGAACGGAAAGGGAAAGGGAAATTGATTGGAGGTTTTTTCGTACCACCTTCACCGCGCCCAATTTTCCTCCGGGCTTCCCAAACCATAGAAAACGCAGCTAACACGGGGGTTCCCGCTGTACACTTTTAGTGCTGTTTTGAATGTTTAGTGCAAAAAGTACAACTTGGAAACCCGTTGGCTATTATTCTTCTAATTGTCCTCACACAACATTGACGGAGATTGCCGTGAGCCGTGTTTACCTTCTCTTCCTTTCTTGCTTTCAGAAATGCAACCGCATTGTTACATGAACATATTGCTGACTGGAGGAAACTCTCTTTTTCCAGGAATGAAAGAACGAGTGTAAGAAATGTATTTAGCTAAAAGATATTTCAGCGCTGTACTAGTAAAAGCAGCTCCTCTGTTGCTTTGTCTGTCGAGCAAGAAGTTCCCAGAGCTGCTGCTGAGGGGCTTTCACTTTTTACGTGGCATTCTTCGCTTTCCTCTTTTGATAGTGACATATAGCAATAGCGATAGTAATAATCTACCGGACAATTGCAGAGGGGGTGGGGGTGGGGCGCCATCCCGACACCCTGACTCCCATTTGGGCTTCGTTTGGAGTGGTTTGTTTGTTTTTTTTTTGTGTGTGTGTCGTAATAAACGGAATGGCTGTGCCTTGCTGATGAGGCCTAACAACCCCCAAACAGTTGTCCATGGCTGCCAATGAACCAGGTGAAATGGTTGTGTGCGTGCATGACGTGACGGCCACACCAGGTTTGGTGTTATGTTGTGTTCATCTTGCTTTTAATGCTCTATCTTACATATGTCATATGTTACTGTTCATAGCCTATTCTGACTTCGGTTGCATGCATTAACTTCGAATTCTAATTGTTTCATTCGTTGTTTTGTTTGCCTGTTTGTTTGTTTTTTTGACTGCCCATAGTCAAGTCTTGCTGGATGTATGTATTACTTAGAATTCTAATTGGGCCGTGTGATTGTCAGGGCTTGCTATGATGCGCCAAAGAACTTACTTTGGCGTTGATTTCACGACACGAACCAGATACCCAATCAAAGATAAATTCATTCTTATGGCGAGCTTTGTTTCTCGCCTGTGGTGCGCTTGAAAAGGTTTAACTTTAAATCCTAGGAAAGAATAGTTTCGGTGTCTGTCTTTTAAATAAGTAGGCATGATTGCATCGTCGCTTTCTTTCTGTCTCAGATTTTCGGAAGTTCGAGCTCTTGCTCCTTTTGACGTGGATGTCGCTGTTCATTGTCCTTCAAGGTTAGCTTCCGCTCAGCCTCTCTTTCAAAACGAGTTGAAGTGGGAAAACCCTTACGTCCGGCATTGGCCTTAAATAGATGCACGCCCAATTTTGACATCCAACACGAAGTGTCCATTTGCTACCTATTCTCATTCGCGTAAAAGCCTTCCCACGCCGAATTCGGTAATCGCAAAACTCCGTGCCACAGTGGCAGCTATTCTATTGGCCCTAGAAGTCCCCAGGGAAATTCTAAAGACATTTAAAAAGCCGTTTCGTGCAAATTTCTCTCTTCTCGCACGTCTACTGACTCAACAGTGTCTGCAAATTTTTCCACCTTCCTCCCCTTCATGACGCGTATGGTAAGCTTATTAGACGAATGTGAATTAATTACTATTTCCAGCAATAAGTTTAGGGTTAAGGGTAGCGTTCTTCTTATCTGTTTATCTTTACTTAAAGAGCAGCATTTGGGGGACACTTTGTGACGTTAACTGTCTGTTATTCCGAGACACGAGTGATGTTGAAGTTGGGGAGACTGAGAGCAAGGGGACACTCCGTGACGCTTATTGAAATCCCGCGCGCATCTAATTAGGGTCAATCTTGGACATATTTGATAATTATTCCGTGAGCGCGAGTTGGATATGAGATTGTAAACCGTGGCGATTAGTTGGTTCTAATTAGTCTAATATCCAACAAGCGCGAATGGAATACTGTATTGTTTTGTGAAATTTTCATTAGATTCTGAGCGCCTGGACACTTGGAAATTAAAGCCAAATTTTATTGAATTTTTCTGCTTTGATTTATAAAACGATCGGAAGTTGTCATATTAGGTCATACGGTAGATGAGCTGATCCTCATCCCACTTGGTTTGATGTCTCAGTCATGTCTCGTTTAAGACTTCTTTGCAACTGCCAAAGTTGCTTATTAACTGCAATCATTTTTCGATTTTGCCTCACTGCAATGGCCCAGTATGAAGTGTGTACCACCAAAGTTGCCGGGTATTTTGCTATTGAGATCTGCAGTTCTGTTATTCTATTCTTACGTTCTGCGATTGACTACCAAATTCTCTTAACAGGAGCACTTTTTTTTTCCGGAAAATGCCAGCGTCGTTACTGATTATTCCACAACCTATTCATGTTCTTTTAGGCCTATTGCCCATGCGTGGGAAGGTGGGGCAGCTTTGTCAAGGACAGACTTGTTTTTGAACAAGATGTGTGTCACTAAAGCAGAATACGAAGAGAATGGAAAGAACATTTGTAGAGAGAAATTCGATTCTTGACATTGCCACCTCACCCTTGGGCGCGTACATTGGTGCATTTAGTTTGTGTCGAAGAAGATGACCTCTCCCAACATCCGGATGAGACCGCAAAGAGCAGCAACACTCGCACGTTCATGTTGGAAAGATGTACGTTGGGATTAAGCCGGAGTCTAGAATTTCGGATTTGGTCATCATTCCAAACAAAGATGGCTGCAGCTTGAGTGAACGAACCTCTCACTCCGAGAAAATTTGCCTCGTGGAATCGCGGAAAACAAACTTTTCACCGAAGTAAGCTGTACAGAAGAACAAAAAAGAATGACGGGCAGAATACTATCACCTCTGTGAAGTACACCCGATTAGCTTTCCTAAATGAAACATTTTCCTTTTAAGAACATCGAAAACCAGCTACTGTAGCCTTGTGCAATAACACTCAAATAAACAAAATCAAAGGAATTTAGAAGGTGCTGTCTTTAACTTTTCCTATAAAATATAATTTTAGAGTATTTTTATGTAAAAAATCAAATACTTGGCCACTCCAATTTACGTGACGCCTCTTGTGTCGTGTACATGCGTACAGAGATTTGAAAATCAAGCTGCTAGTTACCTCGTGAGGGTTTATGTAATTGAATACTAAGAGCATGTGTGAAGTGAATTCGTCTCCTGTAATTTTGCTTTAAAATCTGCGTATCATGCGCGCGATTGCGCGTGGTTGTTTGGATATGCTCGCCGTCCGATCAACGAGAAAACGCTGAGCAATTTTGCCTATTAAGGATGCGTTTCTGGGAACTGGGCAACCGTGGGATAACTTATGCCAACATTTGGATTAAATATATTCTTGTCTGGAAGGCTCATTTTCAAACCTTTAAGCCCTGGTCAAACGGCACATGATAGTCGATGATAGTTGAAGCTCGGGCTTCCGTTTGACCACCAACTATCATACACCATCATCGACTATCATCAACTATCATTCATTTTGAGCTTGTTCAAATTCTTCATGATAGTCGAGGATAGTTTTCCTCGTTTGACCACGCGTATGATAGTTCATGATAGTCAGATGTTTTTCCCGAAAATTGGCGGGCTCGCTTAAAATGGCCGCCAAAAGTTCCTCATGAGGCTCAGCTGCAGCTTCAGAAATTTGTGTTTACATCCAAGATGATAATCATGACAAAGAAAATATTGAAGACCAAGATAACATAGAGAAGATATCTTCTGAAGAAAGCGTCAACTCGCAAGAATTATTAGAGAAACCGCAAAAAAAGAAGCGTATCACTAAACGTTCATCGGTCAAGAAGGGCAATGCGGTGAGATGGAGTAATGACCTGATATTACGTCTAATAGACGAATATGAGACCTGGCCCTGCCTCTGGGAAGCCATTTTAGTGTTCACATTTTTACGCGGAAAGAGCCTGGAACTCGCTGCTTGCGTGACTTTGCTTGCGCGACTGCCGGTGAAATACCATCAAGTCCATCAACTATCACGAACTTCTTTGGCCGTTTGACCATGTGAATGATAGTTGGTGAAAGTTGATGATAGTTTGGAGAGAATCAACTATCATGCGCCGTTTGACCAGGGCTTTAAAGTTGTGTTTTTCTCAAGTCGACTTTATAGCCATTTCGTGTGGAAGTTTGTCGTCAGTAAATTTCGCCCCGCTGGTGATAGCGTAAACACGTGTTCATTAATATTGTATTCGTATGATTTACTTCTGTCGCTTGATTTCGATCCTTGCTCTATCGATTTCTGATAGATTTTATTGTAACCTTATGTCTAAAATGCTTTTCTTGCGTTTGGGGTAATTTTTTTCCCAAAAAAGCTTCAGAAGTACTTTGTCGGTATAGCTTTGAAAGTTGACGACTGAAAAAGACTTGTTATATTGTGGAGGAATAAATTGTGGCCTGTACTGTTTTAGAGTATCATGCCCAAGTTAACAACAAGAGGAATTCTCTGCGTTCACACAATAGAGCAGAAACCCCGATGGCGACGAAACTGACGCGAATGTACAACGACGTGGTCTGCCACAGGTATCCCATGTAACAGCGTACGTTGACATTCTATCAGCACACCTATCGAGGTCAAGACAGCTGTCCTTGTCTTTTCCGAGGAGATGCTCGTGTAAAGGTCGTGTTCATACGCGATTTGTCCTGTGTGGTTGCAACTTGTTCAAGTGGTTTACCACAGAACGACATCCCTCGAGTTACTTCACTTCTACCACCATCGTCTACGAGCGAGCTTTTTGGCGAACAAAGGGAACTATTCGGTGAAATACCTACAAATGTGTACAAGCTTCCAATATTCTGGTTGGCTATATCTTGCATAGCGTTGCATGAAAGAGAGCTTGCGTCAAATACCGGAAAATCCAGCCACCCTCCCTAGTGGCGACTGTAGGACCATTTACCTGTTAACAGAAATAGCAATGCAATTAGCACCCCCGGGCATACACTTCTAACGTGACCAGACGGGTCAAAGCACGTTACGACTGGTTTAAAGTTTCTATCTTCCGTGATGTTTTGTTTCTTCTGCGTTTGTGTTTTTAGTATTTTGTTGTTTTGGTTCAAAATATTTTTTCTTCTTAACACTTTCTGAACGTTCTGGGAATAACGTTATATGTTTAGTTTCAATTTCCCTCTTTGGTCTTCCCATCCTTAAAACCCACAACAAACGTGTACTGGCTCACGATTTTTGAAGGGGATTTTGCGGAGTTCCTTTGTACAAGCGTCGATGATCGGTAACTCTCTTCTAACAATCTCATCGTAAAACAGAAAGAAAGTATATCAGAATGCTCCCAATATTTAACATGGTGGGATGCTACTCCTGTTTGAAGTTAACTGAATGCAACTCAGATTACCTCTGAAGCTTTATCAAAGGAGAAATCATCGAATTTTGACATCTCAGTGAGTCGCTCCTTTTTTTGTTTTTACACGCTTTCAAAATCATCATACAAATGTAAAGTAGCCTTTCCCTTGCGTCACCTATTAATATCTGGCACGATTTCACCACGCTTTACCTATTGTGCTAAGGTTGCCCTTTCGCTTTTCTCCGCAAATCAAATTACGTTACAATGACTAAATGTTATTTTCTCCCTTAATTGAAAACGCCTACTTCCGCCTCTCTCTTGTCAGTTTCAATTGTCGCTTCTTTTCCCAGTTACTTCCGTTTGTTAAGAGCTCGTATTCTCTCAATGTCCAGTCAGAACGAAGAAATGAGAATACCAGTTTTCGTCAGGTTTAGGGTGGACCCCTTAATTGGACGTTCACCGCGAATTTTCTCCAGTCTTTTTTGGCTGCAGAGACCAAACCACGGAGGTTGGAAGCATATAGCTCCTCTGCATGATGGAGGCGTTCCCAGTTAGAAGATTGCTGGCTAAGCTTTTGGTGTTTTGCGCTCTTTCCCGTTTGGCTGAAGGTGAGGGCAGGGCAAAAATAAGGTAGCGATCGAAATTAATATAGCTTTACTCGTTAATTTCTGGTTCTTTAATAGCTCTCATCCTTATGAGGCACAAATTTCTAACAGATGAAACAACCTGATATGAGTAAAATGATATTTTTAGACCTAGGCACTCACTGCAGTAACAAGAGTCTTTGGCTGATTTCGTATGATTTGAATATGAGGTTCATTTGCACCAGTAATACATGCGTACATCCTCAAATTGCACACCACTGTGGCGAACAAAATGTAAGGGAAAATTTATTTTCTGGAATTACAATTTAAAAAAAAACAACAAAACAAACAAAATCGTAAAAAAAACCGTTCTCTGAGTTTTTTTCTTCCATTGTCGGAGAACGTTAAAGTAAAACCATATTTGGGCTCGTTTCAACGGAACGGAGATCTAAGTAAGCACCTTCGTCTCACTCGTTGAAATACCAAAGTGGATTTAATTATAACTTATATTTGAGTCTTCATGCATGATTTCTATTTCTCTTAGGGCAAAACCTCTTCCAAAGCGGCAAGGTAAACATGACCATGTCATCACCGGGCTTACTTCACTGCAGCACCGTACAATACCCTTCGGTATTTTCCAGTTCTGCGAATATTCGTGTTTTTGTATCCATCGGCCATGAGGATAAAACTTCCAATAGTGTTCACGATTCAGCAGTAGTTTGGACAACTGGTGTTACTCGAAATAACTTCCGTGTCTGCGTATTGGAATCAGGACCTGGTACGAATGGATCCTTCGTTGTCAACTGGATTGCGTTCCGCGGTACGCCCTCTGGAGCGCTCGACGGCACCGCCTCGTTCAGTACGTTTACAAGCGGAACAAAGTGCCAAAGAATTGATTTCATTCAGGTACACCGTCCGTTTAAACAGAAACAAATAACGCGATAATTGCTAAACTACTACAG
>NC_090874.1:56728788-56733788 GCF_036669935.1 Montipora foliosa
ACACTCTAGCCTACGTGTAGTGGTACCCACGCACCACCCCCCCCCCCCAGGTACAACACGTTTTTCCTCGGGGGAGGGGGGGGGGGTGAAACGTAAGCTTACCCACTCTGAACTCTAGGTAGACTTGTCGTTGGAGGTCCGCAAGTCCCTGTGTCTCGCTTTGCAAATACCAAACTTGTTGCCTCCTGACACTGTTACTTTTCATGTTTTTTTTTCAGGCTTGTGAACTAGCGTAAGTGCTCAGTACACTTCCACAAAATAAAAAAATGTATACAGTTTTTTCAGTTCTAAACAGAAAGGACTAAAACTGCAAACAGTTAGGAATCATGCGGCGTTTTGCTCTTCCTTGACAGGTGCTCAACTTTACTGAGGGGTTTTATGCACCTCCTGTTGTCATTGTAACAGTCAATCACCTTTACGATAGCCATAACGTATACTCAGTCAAGCCGGAGAATAACGTCCTCAACACCTGGATAGAAGTGAGTTTGTATTTATCAACAGCACAAAAACATAACCCGGTTACGGCGATTTCAACACACACAAGCTCTTCCAATTAAATTATATATAGTCGCAGAGGATAGCAAAAGATTGGAAAGGGGGATAAAAAATGATTGCTTTTTTGAGACTTCTTATCAGGATTTTTTAGAAAGCCCCGGACACAACGTTTCCTAAGTCTGCAAGATGCTATAATTTGCCGTTAACATTGCCGTTGGCTATTGGCAGGATCTATGTTTGTACATGACGATGATTTCTTCTGTGTATTGCCATTTCGGGGTCAGAATTTAAGACGCACAAAATCGCGGTGGACGTGGTCTCGCCGATGCACTGGAGTATAAAACAGGGAACTGAGGAGAAACTGTTGCCTCTGTACTGACATATGCACGTGGTTTAGAATTTCTACTCTTTTCGGTTTAATTTCTTTGTCTCGGCTTTTTCACAGGAAACAGCAAGTTCGTTTTTTCGCGTGTGCGTCAAAGATCTTGCAGGGATGGAAAGCCACCACGATCCTGTTGTTGTTGATTACGCCGTTATAGGAGGTACAATCCAATCATTAGTTTTCAACAGAAGCGCATGACCTTGAAGCGTGTAACTTGCAACGCTTTTCCTTGGAACAGAGCTGGGGATTTTAGGACATCAATTTTATGCCCAAGTATGGACAAAAATAAGATCGATGCTGCACGCGCGGGAAAATGCACTAGCTACGTTACGAATTTTTTTTTAACTAAAAAAAACCCCAGCTCTTAACCAGAGTTAAACGCTTCAAGATCACGAGCTTCTGTTTTCGACAATTACAGAATAGTAATAGTTTGAATATTTCCAGCCTTCTTGTTAGGAGACGAAATCGAAATAAACGGGAAGCAGGAATGTCGCAGGCAGTTAGAATGAGAGGGTTAGGACACGATAGGTTGGGCTTGTTGCTTTTCTCCGGGTGCTTTGTGTTTTCCATCCTATCTTAAATCAACGTTTGATTTTGATTTCCATTGTCCCCAATGACTATTGAGTGCACCGTTGCACCGAGATGCAGTTTGTCCGAGTGGTTAAAGGGAGAGTTTCACGTCTCTGCGCATGGGCAAACTGTCACGTCAGCCCATTTAATTCCATTGTTATTGAAACAATCGAAAACACTGATGCAGGAAAAGGAAACAATGCCATAGGAGTGGAATTACTCACTGGAATTACATTTGCAATAATTTCCTTTGTGTTATGAACCTACTGCACGCGATTACATAACTCCTGCGTTACTAGGCCGACAACTCACGCGTATAATAAAATGTTCGGCCCGTACAATAAATTCGATGGTCAAAACTAAATTTTATATTTTCTGTGTAAACCCACAGTATCATCACCAAATTTGGGCCTCGGTCATTCAGTGTATTTGCTTTAGTACTCGCTGTGATTAATGAACAGCATCTGGTTCAGTAAGAAACCGTAAAATTCACAACTGCTAACGCCAAAGCTTGGACGGTCATCACTTCTTTCCATCCCTCAAACTGACATTTCCCTTTTTATTAAACTTATATGACGTACAGTCTACTTTAGACTTCAAATCTACTTCAACGAAACAAAGATTTTAAACAAGCTGAGAAGATTCACAATAGGCGAGGCAAAGAGTTAAACCCGGATCGATGGCTTCACCTTGCAGTTTCCGATATCCACTACACTAACGAGACAACCCGCCGGAAAATCGAATTTTTTAGAGTATTGAAATAGTAGTACCCAGCAAAACAATTGAAAGTTAACCGTCTTCAACGGGGTTTTTAAACCTAAATACTGTAGATCAGCGCGGCATAGCTTAGAAAGGCTATTTCTTGTTGAACTAAAGCTATAATTCTGCCTGTTTTCATTCTTTTTAGAGCGGTAAGCTTGTCAATATTAAGATGGGATATTGCGTCGTGTAATTGTTACGAAATGTCCAATGTCAGTTTGAGGGATGGAAATTAGTGTTGACCAGCTTGGACATGCCCAAAACCGTGAAACTGTCACTTTAAGGTCCCGGATTTTCACTCCGTATTTCCCAGGTTCAAGGCCCTCTCTGACCGCTAACAGGAGTAGTCCTGTGTAATCCTTGGTCAACTCAGTGCCTGCACTTGAAATTGGCTAATTGTTTGCCTCCCACAGGGAAGGATATGTAAACTTTGTTGTATTTATTTGCATCAATTGTTTCATTGGCTGTGAAAAGCTCTCTTGGGGAGAAATCAAATTTTTGTGCTGTATAAGTTTGAAACTTAAATAGAGTACTATCATTTGTCCTTAATCAGCAAATCACTTTATCATTAATTATTTTTGACGAAATGACGAATGGCTAGTGAGCTCATTACTTGCCTTATTTTAAACTTGGGTAAGTACAATTAGTAAAATTATCTTTTAATTCTTTTATTTAGACCTTGATCCATGCATCAATGTTTCCTGTAAATACTTCGCCGTTTGCAAAGCGTTCGGCCCCAGTGATGCGCGATGCATATGCGTGGATAATTGTCCCTCATACGAAGAGCCCGTGTGTTCTTCTAATGGAACCACGTATGACAACGTGTGTATATTCCAGCGAGAGATGTGCTACCTGAGGGCAAACTTCACAATCTATCATCCGGGTTTTTGCACAGGTATGCACGCACACATTTTTCGTAAAAATACTGAAGTTTAACGAGAATTTTAATTTGATGCGAGAAACATCAAGAGAAGGACTTTTTCTTCGGAAAATCTGTTGGTTTCTTTGCGTTTTCATGTAATTTTTTAATTTATGACCAACAAATCAGACTTGGACTGTTTAATTTGGTCCCTATTTTCAGGTTTCCCTTCCCAAAAAGGACGCCATCGCCTCCGTCATTACCCAGTCTGGGCTGAGGTTGTTTGCGAACAAGTTCCACTGAAACCATACGTTTTCTATCCGGACAAACCGGTTCACATGCAAGTATCGGTTAATCACGTTAACTTCTCGGACGCCGACTATGTCCACGAAGCTGCAGTCGCGTGGGTTGAAGATATCATGGACAACAATTTCACTGTGTGCGTCACTCAGGCGGGCAGGAACGATCGGAGAAATGGTGAAACATTTGCTACAGTTGACTGGCTTGCTTACCAGGGGGCCCCTGACGGGGGAGTGTCTGGAAAAATGGATATGCCCAATTGGCAGACTGGGACGAGCTGTCGTACGGTGTCACTCCCATCGGTAGGGAGCAAGTTCGCAATGCTGTCGTTTTTAATCATCATCATCTTCAAAGGCGTCAGCATTTGCTGATTTTTTCTCTTCCAAACGAAGCAGCTCGGTTTATGCTGCCTTTCCGTATAATGGCGCCTTCCAAATTTTAAATTATCCTTGAAATAATAACTCCAACTTTTGTTGAGAGGTTATTCTTTGTCGTTTGATTTGATGGAACCACTTTTGAATTTAAAATTTGTCATAATTACATATTCTTAAATAATAACTAAACCCTCTTTCTGTTTGACAGGGCAAGTTTCGGTCGCCGCCCACAGTACTGGTGTCAGCGGAACACGAAAGACGAGGTGTGAGGCACGATGCATCATCCGTGTGGTTAGAAGATATTACAACAGCTTCATTTACGATCTGCGTCAGAGAGTTGCAAAACTTTGACGGCGCTCACCAAAGCATCCACATTGTAAGTGGTTTTTCCTGTTAAATTTCAGTTAATTCTGCGTCAGACTAATCTACGCGCCACGTGTAATACGAACGAAACCCATAAAAATATTGAAGCTGTAAAGCGAAGGCTCGCAAAAATTGGCAAGCTTTTTAGGTGATTGTGCAAAAAAATATACGACTTTATAGAGAAGGAGGAGTACCGTCAGCAACAATCATAATTAGAGCTCGAAGATAGCAGCGGATACGGACCTCTCGTGTAACGAAACTTCGAATGACAAGAGAATCGCAATATGTCGCAAAAACGTAATAAGTTGGAGAAAGGCATTTGGCCAAGCATAGCAGGACTGAATTTGGGGGGAGAAGCGTGCATAGGACTGTAATGATGATGATGATGATGATGATGATGATGATGATGATGATGATGATGATATCCTAATGTATACTTTCATCGTCACGTTCCCTATAGACCGAATGCATAAATGGCAGCCAAAAAATATTCTTTTGTTTATGTGCTAATTAGCCTCACTAGTCCCGTTTGCATGGAAAAAATACAATAGAAATGTCGTTCGAGAGCGAGGCTAGTGAGTCTCATTAGCACATAAAAAGAGAATACATTTTTGGCCGCCATTTATGCATTCGTTCAATAAGCTACCCAGTACCCTGCAGTAGAGAATTGAAAAATATTGCTATGTTTTTTTTGTCTGACGTGTATAAGTGCCGTAAATTGCTTGTGAGATCGTCGTTCATCTACTTGGGGGAAGGGGGAGGGGGGGGGGGGGGGGGACACAGTGAAGAAGTGAAATCCACCAATTGTTTTAGTTTTTTCTTTGTATAGTGATCACTCATGGTGCAAATATTTGCTCACGCGACCACCATTATGGTTATCTTCCCATCACATTGACCT
>NC_090874.1:56743788-56746288 GCF_036669935.1 Montipora foliosa
GCAACTCGTCGTGCCTCTTGAAAACGCGACATTTCAAGACATCTAGATTATAATGAATACAAAAATGTCAAAACGTTTGCTGGATCCGAATTAGTTTAATTAAATGAAATAGGGCTCTAAACAGAGGATCTGTTTTTGTTATTTTCTTTTTTTGTTATTTCCTTTTTTTAATTGTAAAATTGTAATATAGGTAATTGAACAATGAATGTACAGCTACTCTGTAGATATGCCATATCGTTAAACCGTTATTGTTATGTAATTATTATTGCTATTATTATTATTATTATTATTATTATTATTATTATTATTATTATTATTATTATTATTTCCTTTGAATATCGTCTTTCAATCGAAATACGCAGAGCAAGGCATTTATTTTCAGGAGTGAAAAACACCGTAAGTATAAAGTGGAGATACTTTTCGAAGTTCTTTAATCATGGAGATACAAAACAATGTTTAGAAGCGACCTTTGGGCAGAGATTTCTCACGTATCTTTTCCACCTGGATTGTAAGATTTTCGGAAACCCGCCCGCTCGCGCTCTGAGAAAAAACAAATAAATTTGCAACTGCAGATATGAAGCGATTTCCTTATCGAACGAAAGATCATCGCAAGTAATGAAGCAACTTAAGCAGGTTTTGGCTGCACAGAAACCCAAACAACCAGAATTGTATTGGGGACCACTCTTTAATATCTTCACCTTTAATTTTCTTGTTTCATTTATCTTGGAGGTTTTTTGTGATATGTCAGCAAACGGAGGCGGCTGGACTCTTGTTGCCCGATTCTCAAATTATGATTCAGGAAATTGGATGAGAAACGATGCCTATTGGTGGTATGACATTCTGTCTTCACAAGGATCCCCAACAAGCACTTCGTCTAATTATGATATGATATCATCAGCATTTTGGAAAGTCAGGGGAACAGAATTAAAAGTCACTCGCAGTGATGATAGCTCAAACACTGCTTTGCTTCGGACGTACTCCAATTGCTTAGGTTCAAAAACTGTGAGAAGCTTTTTGTCCAGCTATGGGAAATTTACCAATAGTAAGAGTTGGTCAAATGATAGGTGTCTGGGAAGCTGTCCGGTGTATTTTGGAGGATCGTATAGCTCCACGGTTGGCTTCAGCCAAGCAAATTGTGATGGGAACATCCAGAGAAGGAATCGTATTGGTTTCTGGTGTCAGTGGAGTTCTGGTGATGGTTCCGTAATGATGTTTGGAGGAGGTGGAAGGAACTGTGCCAGGGCCGATCATGGTATTGCAATCACTGAGAGTGACAACGGTGGTTTTCATTACTCCAGTTCCCTAGAGAAAGATTTTGGTGACGATGCCAATACTTCAGGGCACAAGGGCTACTCCTTGAATTTGTGGATTCGTTAGCATTTTAGAAACCGGCGGTTTGTGACATTTTTAATTATGCAGGTCTTCATTCGGCGGACTACAGATGCAAGAATCAAGTAGAGAAGTACTTCTTATCAGTCTCTTATTGTAATGACTTTTAAAGGCCGAAAACAGTTCAGGACCGCAAATATTGTAAGGTAATTTTCTTAGTACAGTAAGTTGTTGTAACGTTTACTTTTATGTCATTCCTTGTTTAATTAAAAAAAAAAAAGTAGCTTACTCTCTAGTTAATCTTTGCTAATACATGGTGGCACTTATGGGAGGAATATTTAGCAATTATTGAATGAGGCCGAGTAGGATATGAAGAATTCTGCAGGTCGAGGAGGTTGTTATCCACCAAGGCCGAGGGCCGAGGTGGATAACATCCTCCGAGATCTGCAGAATTCTTCATATTCTACGAAAGCTGAATTCAATGATTGCTCTGTTATTCATTCAAAATATTTTCTTCGCTCAACAAAAATAACACAATCTCGTCCCCAGCTTTTTTCGGTTAACGGTTCAATAATTTGCAGCGGGCTGTACTTTTGACGTCATTGATTTAACAGGACGAAGTTTCTTTCCAAATTTGGTGAAAAGCAGCTGGTTATGGTGAATTATGCGTGTGGTTTTAACCAATCAGAAACGGGGAAATATTTTGAATGAATAATAATGCCATTTATTATATAGATATTGATGAAATAACAGGATTTCTCCTTTTACTAAAAAATGATATCTTCACCGCGCGCAGTGAACATATCATTTTTATCTTTACATATGAGGATATGTGTTGTCATGGTAACCAACACGATTAGCCAATAAAACGCGAGCTTTCTCTTCATTTTAAGATACTTTTGTGCTTTAATTTAATTCTTCTCTACTACATAATATTTCTATTGCAAAATTTGACATCATCATGATTTGTTTTTCATAACTTTCATATCTTGTTTCATGTTACACAACATGCGTGTTTTGGCGGTTGGTGACCACTTTTTCATCATTTCGAAAATTAATAGAACAAGTTTTTTTAAATCTAAACATTTCATCAATATCTATGTAATAAACAGAATATTACATGGCCGCTTGGGGATACGAATTTTATCTTCGAGTGCTGAAAGTATCTCTC
>NC_090874.1:56756288-56781288 GCF_036669935.1 Montipora foliosa
TTTAGTCCTAAACGGTAGAAATACAGTACACAACAAAGGAGCCAGAGCTAAGATTTGTCTTACTCCGACAGTTTCCTTTACATCTTATTTGCATAGTTAACCGGCCTCTCCTCCTTCGTATCCGCTTTGAGTCCGAGGTCCGTGATCCAACCGAGGGAAAAGGTACGATCGTGGAATCTACTTACCCATCTAAAGATGTGTCAATCCTCATTAATTCGAATCTATACCGCTGAACAGAAACTTAACAAGTATCTGCTACGGTATTCGAAGTACCACCTCAGAGTCATTAATTTTCTTGTCGGACTGGAAGATTAGGACTGGACTGGACTGAAAATTATTTTATTAGGTTAAATCCTCTCAGTTTTCCCCAGGTTTTAAATGCATCCAGTAATCAAGTACTGGCTAATTAGCTGGCGAACACCTGATGAATAACATGTTGATATGAGATCAGAAGATATTAAATGCACTTGACTTTCCCAAAAATTAATTGGATTTTGAAAGATTCATGACGAGAAAAGCTTTTTAACGATTTACGTTATCTAGAAGCCGAGAAAGAAGTCGACAGCACAGACACCTCTGAGAGGTCGGAGAAAGACCCCGTTAAACGATCATTCGGTAAGTAGAAAGCATTCACTATTAACGACATTTAGCTTATCGTACGAGCAGTTCTAACTAGTTTGGCTCTGAGCACCTGCATTTGTAAATAAAAGTTCTCCTCACGCACATGCTAAAAGAAACTTGAAAAGTTGCCGCTGACACTAACAACTTGCATGTTAAAGGCTAAGATTTATATACTGGGTCGTGCTCAGGGCGTAGCCGTGGGGGTCCTTGGGTGCCCCCCCCCCCCCACCCCTTTGTAAGTCTTTTTTTATGCAAATGACCTACAATATTCAGGTGGCGCAAGCGCTTGAATCTTGTGAGTACTCTGAGTACTCTCTGTTTTACACAGTGTGACCCTCCCATTGAAAAATCCTGGCTACGCCTTTGGTGCTTGTTCTTCGCTCGATTGGTATAGTAGCACCCATCACGGTCCTAGTCTACTGACTAACCTGCTCTCAGAATAAATTTCAACAAACCCCTCTGCATGAGTGGTGGCGACGTTTTTGACTGAAATAATGGTCTTATTCTAGCACTTACCCGGACATTTTAAGCGTACAGAAACGTTTACCATATTGTCAACCTTGTCGACTAATTTTGTTTTTTTCGTTCCATTCTTTGGTTTGGTTTCAGGAGAAGGGTTTAATGTATTGAATAAGCAAGCGGAAAAGGCAAGTTCGATTTACAAATGGCTTAAAGAAAACTGGAGAAAGTTACTTGTTATCATCGTGGCACTATTTGCTTTAATATTTGTGGTGGGCATTTACAGAAGATGTTTCAGTTCTGACTCAAGGTGAGAAACGAGTTCTCCTTGTTTTCTAGTTAAACCCCCCTCTCAACCGGTTTGCACCGCAGTGACTACTACAGAAGAGCATGGAGCTACCGTCATGGGTTCAATTACGGACGAATTAACCCTCGGGTCTTTTTAATAAATGAGTAGAAGCAGCATCCTTTGTGAAAACAGCTGGAAATTGCAGGGTGGCTGTGCAGCTCCAACACGGAGCTCTTTCCGGTATTGCACGGCTGGTTATTGACTCGGACTCGATTTTAAAAGGGAAACAATTCTGTCATGTAAACACTCACTTAAGTTGAATCAACTTGGGGAGTTACGCTCGTAGCAGCGAAAACTCTTATCCACTCACATAAACGGGGCCCAAGTATGATACGAATTGAAAAAGAACCACGCAGGCGATGAGGCTTGTGAATTTCCCGATATACAAAACCTCAAGCAAAGTGTGAAAACGGGAACTTAGAAGGCGCACAAACTGATAAAAGCGATAATAAGACCACCAAGCCCTTCAAAGAAACACGTTTTTACTGTCAAACAATACAGCAGAAGCCTAGGTTTCCGATTTAGGGTTAAAATATGTTTGTTGCACACGAACAGGAAATTTACACACGTTCTAGACACTCACTGGCAGTCAGTTCCACTAAGTATCACTATTTCAGTTTTTAACTTAAAGGTCGAAATTTGTTGGACATCATTTTCAACGAAGAAAATTCATGGGAACGAGGTTGATTTCGCATATTCGTCAGTTTAGCCAATCGTAGGCAGAACCAAGAGCCATAATTAAAACCCTTTCGAACTTGAAATGATGTGTGTTTCCTAATATCCTCACGCAGTCGTCTTTGGATCGTCGATCGTCCCTAACCCTTTACCAGTGGGGTATTTGAATAACTACCAAGAAAATCTGCGATTTCCGCCCTTCAGCCATGTTTTCTTACGCTGAAAATCGTCACTAAGAAGTCTCGCGTTTCGTTATTTTTTGCATTTAGTTCTTCTGGAGACGATGACGAGCCCGGCATCGTGGTAGTCAGGATGTTAAAGCCCGAAAACAAAGAACGAGTTGAATGTTTGGACCCAGTTTTAGCGGAGGACACCTCTCAAAGAAGTGGCGGCAGCGCGGGGAAGAATCAAGAAGGTCCTTTGGCTATTCAACGCAAAACTCAGTCTTGGAACGAAGATTGGGATAACACAGAAGTCATGATGACAAATGGCGTAAAACGAACTAGAGAGCCCTCGGTAAAAGGAAGCGCACAATTTCATGAAAGCTTCATACCATCTTCAAGACTAAGAGAAAGAGATATTCCTGAAGCTTCGTCACAAACTCAGATCCAAACCCAACAATCTATAATAGTTGATATTCAAGGGAATAGTATTCCTATCTCCGGATACACTGCATTCCAGCAGATTCAATTCTCCATGTTTTACTTTAATATTGTTCGTTATCTTTTGGAAATAACAGGAACTGATCTTTTCAGCTTAATCAGGGGTACTAAAGGGAGCATAAGTGAAGGGCCCTTTCCATTCTACGAGGAGATACCATTGGTCAAAGTCTTGGCAACATCATTAGCTGGGAGATATCGGGATGATTATCTTCCTACTGCAAAGACAACAACCAATATTCCACTGACTATCTCCCTGTGATGAAAATATCGATATCGACTAATGACCCAACAAAAATAAAACATGAACTGTGGATCAGCGATACATATAATGTGAATTTCGTATAATTGTTCAGTAATCCTGAGGCCTTGTTTTCAGTGAGTGGTCTGAGTATTCAGAAGTCCATTTATTTGTGGATTAAATATCTTGATTAAATATCCTGATTTATCAACTGACAATTGTTTCGAATTCTCCGTGTAAATGGACAAATTGTTACTCCATAATCCAATGGATCCCCGTAATCCATGCAGAGCTGTAGTTTTCTTTATTGAATATAGTTATAACTTCGGCTTCAACTGCATGAGGGTTGGACTTGACACTTTCCCAAAATGTCATGCATACTTATTGTGGCCGATACTCGTGAGTCATGAAAATGGAAGGGTAACAATAATCCTTCTGTGAAAATGGCGGCTTTGAACTGCCTTTCCGAAGGCATCTTTTCACGTAAAACGAATCTTGAGGGAGAAACATTGGCTGATAGCAAGGCCTGATAACCGCAAGTGATTTCCAAAAGAGTACAAAAGGACTCTGCCACACTTTGTTGATGTATTGCCTCTACGATATTTAACATCACAGTTGCTAGGCCGAATGCCATGGATTGCTTTACTTGACTTGTCCCTCGTGGTCCTCAGTACAGTTGTACATTGTGTACGTGCTATTTGGTGATGGCTTTGGCATTGTGGAGACCCTCAAGCAAGGAATCCAATACGTTTTAATTCATAATATGACTCGAATATTACAGAGCAATCGAGCCATGCTTACGATTTCCTCTTAAGGACGGTGCCTACCAATTCAAAGGTATTTTGGCCCCAGTTTACGATTGTGCAGGAACTGTAGATCTTAACAAGTGTTATTGAAATCGAAAAAGAAAATTGGGGGTAACCACGCATTTTTCAAAGATAATTGATGAATAATATTTGTAAAAAGCTTTATAATACAAAGCAATGTATGGCGTTCTTTATCAAATGGAAGCTTAATTATCTCTCAAAAATGCGTGGTTACCCCCAATTTTCTTTTTGGATACCAAGATTACTTACTAAGATATACTTTCTCGGGATAGTTTTAAACCGCGCAAAAATGTCACGGTATCAGTAAGCATCACTGATAGGAAATCCGAGTATCTCCAGATGCGCAGAATGTATGCGCAATAACAATAGTAGGCACCGTCCTTAAATGTTCTCTTAAGTTGAAGATTCAAGTCTGTACAAGAACCTAACGTAAACCCTCAATAAATTATTTGACTTGAGTTCCTGAATTTGGACTTAAGTCGTGAATATTGTTTTTCGTCTCGTTTGTAGATGTACACTGTAAGCGGTGACTTCGTAAAGTGGTTTTAAGGCCACCACGATCGGGAAGAAGGACACTGGAACTCGTTTCTCGAAAGTCTCGAAACTTTACGGGCATTTTAGAGTGTCACAATTCCTTTTGTATCTCAAGAACGGAGAGGACTTAATCCGTCAAACTTCACAATTATTTTTCTTTTTGTTACCTTGACAACATATTAAAAGATCGGCCCTCTAAAACAAGCGGTTCGCAATTTCACAAATCAATGGCTTTTCGGGCCCGAAAAGGTTTCGGGACTTTCGAGAAACGGGCTCCCTGCCCCGAAACCAGCGTGCGGTCATAACCCATGAAAATTTAAGGTGGATGCAAGTGAAACTATGCGCTTCCGTGAAGCGTACATTGGGTTGCCTGTGGTACGTGTTACAGAAAAACAGAAGGCACTGAATTGTGTGGTATTGAACTGCAGCATTCCAGTTAAATTTTTCAAGTCGGGGGTCATTAACACCATTTGAGGGGTCACCCAGATGCCGTGCAAGCAGAGGCCCTTTTACTCACACGTTCACACTTTGAAGTATTTTGTAATGTCCTGTCCTATTTTGAGGTCTTTTAGTTTTTTAACCTTTGGTAATAAATTCAGTTTACAGATAACAAAACACGCTCTTGAGTAAAATTCACTCGTTTCTTCTTTAAATAAATAGTCTACAAAAAAATTAATTGCAAATTGCTCTGACGGACGTTTTCCTGCATCTCATGCATGTCTTGCAGTTGCACTAAACAAAGGTTTATTGCACACACTAAGACCTTGTTTCCGCTTCATAATTCCTCTTCTTTTCAGTCTAATCTGATACCAGGTTAAAACATTTTTTGGCTTTACATTTGCACCAAAAAGTACCGTAAAAGCCGGGAGTTAACAGTAAAAGACAAGGCAAAAGACAGTTAAGCTCGCATATTACAAAACATGATGAATTCATAAAGGCCACCTCTTCCAGCGAAAAACTTATTGAAACAAACAACATATTTGCTCTTAGAAGCAAAAACCTCTTCCTATTTCATGGCGTGCGTGGAGACAAGAAACTCAAACGTGTCAAATTACCATGTTCGCAACAAAATAAATTTCAGGTTCAAACCCTTTCCTGAAGAACCTTTTCCTTGAATAATGGAGCACAAAATAGTCGACAAGCTTTCTTTCAAATAATTCTTGACTGTCACATTTCCAATTATTTTTTTACCTGAAGACTGCCAGACAACAGAAATCACAGATCCACTTAAGGTGTTCGATTCCTTCTCTGCCTTTGTTGAACCCATAAGTTACCAGATAATTTTCCATTTGGCTTCAGTGTTTTACATAACACTGCACTCGTGATAAAATGTTAGAAATACAGCTCACTTTGATTTCGGCTCTACGGGCGAAAGAGGCTGGACAATCTGCGAGTCAGCGAACTATGCGATTTTCGCATTTAAGTCTAAGCACCCATATCAAAAAGCGCTGATAAACAGTTATTAAGTCTAAGCACCCATTTTAAAACGGTTAGCTTTGAATAATTGTGTGGCTCGCATGTTGACTCGCATGGCTCGCCATGCTGGCTCGCAGCCATGGCTCGCATGACTCGCATGACTCGCTGGCTTGCACATTGCTATAACTCCGGGCGAAAGACTGTTGTCGAAGTCCATTATTCGTCGCTTTTAAGATTCCAGAAATTTTTTTCCACTGCCTGTCTTTTTTATGCAATTGACCTTCCATTCTTGAGCTCCATAAGATACACTAAAACGCCATTCGCATTAGAATGACTTTCGACGCCATTGCAGGTTAATTAAATGTCCTCCTATGTCCACCAGAGAAATCTACGCATTACCCCAACCCCCTCAAACCTAACAAAATACGCACAGAAGACACTACAGGGACAGGAAAGACTTTTCATGACACGGAAGAAAGTAAAATAAATAAAAATTAAAAAAACAACAAATATTACCCATTTTCCGACTGGGATTGCCATACTGGCAACCCAGTAAAAAGGAAAGAAATAGGGAGGCCCAGGGAAGGCTTTTTCTCGGATACTCTACCAGGAAGGGTTGATCTTGATAGAAACTCTCAATATGCGATTAAGAAAGTGCAAATGCCGTGATCACATTTAAAAGTACTTTTTCACCTTTTGGGGTTCTATAAGGATCAATGAACTTATTTCATTAAAAAAATTATTTAAAAAATATTCCGTATCCCGGCAGTCCCCCATTCCCCAACGAATATCTCGTGTCCCCAATTTTATTTAGTAAAAATACCGCATCCTGACAATAGAGCCTCAATCTCTCGTTGATTAAGATTTTTTAATAAACAAAGTCATTTTTAACCAATACAATACAATGCACTCTATATAGCTGGGGAGAAATTCGAAAGAAAAATCGGATACATGAATTAACACAATTCTTCGGTTCCGGTTGCGTTTCAAAAACCGTTACGTAACTTGACTTGCATAATACATAAATGTAGTGCATTGTAGAGACCGTTTAGGATTTAAAGTACGTTGCGCTGGTTCAGTGTTTTTGGTAGCTCTCAATTATGGACTGAATAAATAACATGCACCAAACATTTCTGGATTGCACACATGCAGAGAAATGCAAAGTGTATTATTTTGTCATTGCGGGTTCATTTGACTGAAAGAAATGTTTACCTTTTTAAAGTACGGGTTCATTCGAAAGATTACAGTGATCCTCCCACGTATCTGGACAACATAAGTAATTGTCTTTTATAGACCCCTGAAAAATTCAGGCGAATTCAACGCGATTCGAACCCATGACCTCTGCGATCTACCAGCTCAGCTATGAAGCCACACAGTTCTTCGGGTGTCTTAAATTGTCCAGATATAAGTGTGAGGATTACTTCAATCTCTCGTCTTCAACCCGCATTTCAAATACACATTTCTTCAGTCATTCATCATTCCTTACGCGGGAACACACGAGCCCAATAAATCTTTGGCTTGATGATTTGTAATTTTCCTTCCAGGTCTGAATGTCATTGAATAATTTCTTGTATGTCTTTAGCATTAGAATTTGTACTTTAACAAGATGTGCTTCGTAGCGTTCAATGTGATATCTAGATTTGGGGCTCATTCTGTTTCAAACTTCTGGACTTCTTCACAAGTTAATCCCAGAACTTGTTCTATAGCTTTTGCTGTCTTCGATAACAATGTATCTGACTTTTGCTGCTTTGTTGGTGGCTCACTGGGTGAAGACTGATCTTTCTCACCTCTCTTTCTTTTGTTGTCTTGTAGTAGATGTCCCATTATTTCATTATGATTCTTGACTGTCTCACACTTAGTTTGAAGTCTTTCACCACTAATATTTGAGTCAGCCTCCGTGGGTGATTCAGTCGGTGTTTGAGGTTGTTCTTCTACTACTATGTCGCTTGAGCCAATGTAACTTCTACGTTTCTATCATCATCGTCATCATTGCCACTACAACCACCATGGACAAGTTCATCGTCACATTGATGGACAGGTTCATCTGCATCATACTGTGATAGTTCATGGTCAGGTTCATCATGGCAGTCTGATACATGTAGTTCTTCTGTCCCTTGTTCTGGACCGACTTCCATATGAGTATCATATCTGTTATCGTCACCTGTTTTGGAATCTGCCATCAAGTCAACCAAGCAGCACGTTTGGGGTCTTTCCCACATACCACTTTCACCTCTCAGTTTTGCTGCAGGGATCTTCACCCTATCTTGTAAGCATTTGTCCCAGTAGTCTTCTAGTTGCTCTTGCTCTATTGTTATAGAAGTTGAACGAAAGTGTTGTAGGTCTGGTCGCTCTTGTCTGAAGCATGCTGCCTCTGGCCCATCAAAGAATTCAATGTGGTTTTCCATCTCTTTCCACCAGACCCCCTGTCAGTGGCTTTAGAAAATCGGCAATAAGCTTTAGCTGGGCAGCCCAGTCATCCGCATACTTCTCTAGCTCGCTT
This sequence comes from Montipora foliosa, assembly GCF_036669935.1. NCBI lineage: Eukaryota > Metazoa > Cnidaria > Anthozoa > Scleractinia > Acroporidae > Montipora > Montipora foliosa. The sequence continues at coordinate 56,764,570 of NC_090874.1, forward strand.
TTGAGAATCACTGTGTTGGCCAATTTGGGGAGTGATTTTGCCATTTTACTGATTTCTCTTTCCTCCTTGAGAACAGAGTCACTGCCATTGTTTGCTTTCTCTGCTTATAAGTGTAGTATTGCATTTGTAGGTAAATCTTCAATCCTTTTGCTCCAAGTTTTCATTGTTATGTCTGAAAAATTTTCAAACAGCCTTTCAAACATTTCTGCACTTGTAGATCTGTGAGAACTATTCCAAGCAGTTGACTGGAGTGGGTAACACAGCTATGGAAGTACAGGCCAAACAATTCCCTGTACGTCGAAGCAATTGGTGGGGTCAACACTTTGCGGCATAGACATGCAGTTCAATGCATTGAACTGCATGTCTCCAGCAGAGATTATGCAGGCGAAGGATCATCTTGGGTGATCTTGCTTCATCTTGTGCATAGTAGATTTCAATCATTTCACAAAGGGTGACAAGGAGCAGTCTAATCTGGCAATTAGCGAGTGGGTAAAGGGAAATGGTAACATAGATCAGGTTTTTCTGTAATCCACACCCCTCAGTTTATCTTTGCTGTACTGAATGGAAAGAATTTCCTTAAGTTTAATGAGTGTATCAATGTCAGTGATGTGATGTGGGAGCTCTTGTAATATGTTCTTGATGTGATTCATGGAACAGTGCAGGGCCTCAAAGAACAACACTTCATACTTCTTTAAGTTGAGTTCTTCAACGGAGACATCCCTATTGTGAAGGAGGGCTGCGGAAGCCTTGTTGTTCCTCCAAGCATAGTGAACAATTCCTTTTGTAATTCATCTTGTTTGCCTTTGGCAGAACTTCCTCTTGCTTGTAGCTCAGCTTTCAGCTCATAAACTTTCATATCTCTAAAAGGGTGTAAGCTTCTCTTTCTTCCAGCTGGACCAGAAAGAACCAGTTGCCTTTTGCTCTCTAGTGTTTTATACTTTCTTTGTAGACTATATCTATAGGCAAGGTTATGGCTGGAGTTGATGTTACCATCACAGCCTGGGCAGCCATAGCTTCCCCCATGCTGAGTACCGTCTTCCATTTCAGTGGCAGGGTTATCCCCATTCATAAATCGTATGATATCCCACACTTCAACACCAGATTCTGTCACTGTAGCATTCTTTAAAGCCATGAGATCTTGGTGTGTTGGGATAAATTTCATCTGGTCCTCTACTGCAGATCTGCTTTGGCCTAAAATGTACAGCTGTGGTTCCTCTACTGTAGCTTGCACATCTACATCTTTCCCTTTCTTCTCCAACATTTCTTGTCGTGTCAAGTGAATGGCAGGATCATAAAGTTCTCTGAGGCAAAACAGCATGTGACCATAATTGGCAATGGTTGAGTGGTCATGCCATACAAGTCAGTGCCCTTTTACGCTATGTTTTTAGTGTGTTTCTCATTTTGTTGATGTCATCACCTACTTCTTCATGTATTTTCTGAAGCTCTTCATTTAGTTGTTCTTTAGTTAACTGATTGTAGTAACTGTCTTCTTTGATTTTTAGTAAATTTTTGTTTCTGCTCAAGGCCTCTTTCCTTATGTCCTGGAAGGGGATTTTTCTGGGCTGGACTCCAATTTTCTTTTGCACTACTTCACCTTCAGTACTGATTTGAAATCTCTGTCTCTACTACTGGAACACCAACATTATATGTAACGACCGTTAAGTGATTTATCATAAGAAGCCTTTTGCTTGCAGTTTTGCGTTTTAGAATATTAAGCCGGTATTTAAATTACCTTTCGAGTCTTTCCATCGTCTTCCCCCAAAGTCCCCCAAGGGAGCGTAAAGAGCCTTTAGCAGGATACGCGAGGTAGAATTATGCCATATTTGTAGATATGATGCAGCTTTTTCAGGCGACAGTAATCACGACATTTCTTCGCAAGCAAGTAACTTACGTTGTTTTTTGTTGACATAAGAGAAGCAAGTCAACGCCGAAGTTTACGTTTTTTCAGCTTCAGGTTTTCTCAAGTTTCTTCAAGTTTCCAGCTTCAAGTTTTCAACAAGTTTTTTCTTTAAGTGTTTTTAAAAGAAGTGTTGAAGTCAAGGAGAGACTTATATTTACTCGAACTGAAGCGTAGTAATCATTTAAGAACTGTTGCGGTTGTAAGGTCTGTTTTGCCAGGAAGATATATTTTGTCGCGGTATAATTAAGTTTATTTGTGAGTAAAGTAAAAAAAAGTAAAGTGGTACATTTATATAGCGCCCTTATCACTAACGTCTCAAGGGCGCTTTACAATGATCAATTTACCCCCAGCGGACTGGAAGAATATACAGGCGCAAATTGCAGCCGCTTCTAAGCAGTCCATGCATGCTGGTACTCATTTTACCGACCTCGGAAGGATGGAAAGCTGAGTGAACTTTAGCGGGAAAGAAGGTCGCCAAATACTCCAGTCTCGGCAGAACCGGGAATGGAACCCGGGACCTTAGGGTTGGAAGGCAGAGATCTTACCACTGCGCCAACCCCTCCGCTCTGAGCTCTGAGTCCTGGCATAGTAATTTTATCCCAGTTTAAGATAACAACTTTGGACGATTCTAGCGTTCGACATATTCCAGCAGATATATTGATCTACAGTTCGTAGTATTATTAATACTTAAAGAAGTACTTATTTTACCGTATCATATTTAACTATCAAAGTAAAATGGACATTCCCGTAGAGAATTTAAATGCTCAAGAACATTTTTCGCTATTTAAGTGCAATCCTACACATGTTGATTATGAAAATGAAATTAGTTGACAAGCGAGCAGAGATCTATTGGCCGATAAGAACGAAATGACGGATTCATTAGATTCAGATTCTTCAGAGAAACAACATCGAAGTACAGTTAGAGCCCGAACCCTCCCTGAAAAAGGTCAGGCCTATGAAGAGCAACGTCAAATAGAAAGAGAAAAAGAAGAAGATCGCGTTATTAAAAAGTTCAGTCGAGCCTACGCAAAATGGGAAGCGCTTGCAACAGAAATTGAATCGTGATTCGCTTCCAAGACCTCATTGTCACTAGGAGAGAGGAAAGAAAAAATTAGGAGTCTAGATAGTCTTTGTGAAGACGTTCACAGTACTTATGAGAAGCTACGACGAGTTAAAACACCAGATCAAGCAATTATTTGCAAGGTTGATACCTGTGATGCACGGACGAAAAGCCTTCCCCACAAACTTTACCCACAGTCAGACTTTGTAACAGAGCTATCACGCGATGATGAAGATAATAGGTCAATTCGAAGCACAATGTCTTCAAGGTCAAGGGCTAGCACTAAGTTTTCGAGAGCATCCTCCCTCATCAGTTTAAAGAAAGCCGATGTGGCTGCAGAACTGGCCGCGAAAGAAGCTGAATTTAATGCTCTTCAAGAGCAAGCGCGACATAAGGAGGAGACAGCGAGAATGGAAGCAGCACTCGCATGACTGTAGGAAAGCGGAGTTGCAACAGATGGAAGTGAGAAAGCAAATGGAGACGGCAAGAGCAAGGCTGATGGTATATCAAGAAGTTGAGGAAGCAGAAGAAAATGTCGACCCAGCTGAAGATGATCTCTTACAAATCCCTTCCACCCAGTCACAACCTAAGACGACGTCAGCCCCCTTCTATCAATCAGCACCAGTGGAACATTCAACTTAAGTCAGTGCAAATGCCTCAAGAGCAGAACCTCAACCCATTCCGCTACGGTCTCAAGGCGTAAATCTTCCCCCACACCATGGTCGAGAGATTAATCAACAATCTTGTTATTCCCAAGAATTTACTCCAAAGGAGATACCACCGCTGCGATCATCGCCGCAATAACTGATTCCGTCAGTGTAAGTCGTCTTCCGGTACCCGAGCCGAACGTCTTCAGCGGTGAACCTATAAAGTATCCAGATTGGAAGTCCTCTTCCGCGCCCTTATAGACAGAAGGAACTTACCTTCAAGTGACAAGATGTACTACCTAAAACGATACGTGAGCGGATCTGCAAGAGAGGCTATCAGTGGACTCTTTCTGTTGAGTGCAAGTGCATGTTGTCCTAAGTAGCGTACGTATGTATATATGGAAAGAACTCAAGTGAGGCCATCGCTACTGTGTGCATGTGATGGATGAAGAACCTTCGCTGATCCACAGCATCAGGAACTTCTTATGCAACACCCAAGGACAGAGAAAAATCTCTGACCCGGGTGGGAATCGAACCCACGACCTCCGGATTAGATTACCGTTGCTCTACCGACTCAGCTACAAGGCCAGACGGGAGCAGGCGGTGGGAGTTTGAGGACAAATCGGCTCGGCTTAAGCCAAGTACTAAGTGCAAGTGCGTGTTGTCCTAAGTAGCGTATGTATGTATATATGGAAAGAACTCAAGTGAGGCCATCGCTACTGTGTGCATGCGATGGATGAAGAACCTTCGCTGATCCACAGCATCAGGAACTTCTTATGCAACACCCAAGGACAGAGATCAGCGAAGGTTCTTCAGTCGGTAGAGCTACGGTAATCTAATCCGGAGTTCGTGGGCTCGATTCCCACCCGGGTCAGAGATTTTTCTCTGTCCTTGGGTGTTGCATAAGAAGTTCCTGATGCTGTGGATCAGCTAAGGTTCTTCATCCATCACATGTACACAGTAGCGATGGCCTCACTTGAGTTCTTTCTTTCTGTTGAACTCCCAAGAAGCCTACGAACGCGCATGGGATATCTTGGATGAGAGATTTGGTCACCCGTTTATAATATCTAAGGCCTACAGAAACAAACTACAGAGATGGCCGAAGATCGGTACCACAGACCACCAGAGCCTTAGGAAATTTGCTGACTTCATGTCAAGCGTGGAAACCGCCATGCATGTGGTCCATGAGGGCCTTGATGTTTTAAACGACTACGTAGAGAATCAGAAGTTGCTCCTCAAGCTACCAGACTGGCTCATTTCTCGAGGGAATCGAAAAGCCAATAAGCATCTGAGAGAAGATAATACTTATCCAGGCTTCAAGATGTTTGTTATCTTCATCATTACAGATGCTGAGTTAGCAGGTAATCCAATCTCCTCCTGCAACGCTGTGAAAGAAGCAGAAATGCTCGAAAATGTACGTAAGGGACAGAGAACCAAAGATGCTAAAGAGAACAGGACTACTTTCTCTATTAAGACAAATGAAGAAGATGCTAAGGAATCGAATGGAATAGAAAACCAGCAGCTCAAATGTACCTTTTGTAAGAAGACAGATCATCAGACTGAGTTGGATGGCTGTTCGAAGTTTAAGTTCGAGACACCGGCAACTAGGATGACGTTCGTCAAAGAAAACAGATTGTGTTTCGGATGCTTAAAGAAGGGTCACGCATCTAAAGATTGCCGAAGGAGGTTGACTTGCTCTACTTGTAACAAGAAACATCCTACCTGTCTTCACGAAGATAAAAGTATTCAAGCGAAGAGGAAAGAAAGAAAACTAGGTGACTCCGCATGCGTTCCTGAGTCAACTTCCTGCGCCTTACAAGGGGTCTCACATACCAGTACATCAATGATAGTTGCTGTCTGGCTATCAACAAGTTCCAGACCCGACAAAGAAGTGCTGTCATACGCCATGTTAGACAACCAAAGTGACGCCACATTTGTCCTGGATGAGGTCTGTAGTGAACTCAGTGCTGAGGCAGAGCCGACGAAACTTCGACTGAGCACCATCACAAGTCAAGAAGAACTGGTCAGCAGCCAAAGAGTGAAGGGTCTGCAAGTCCGAGGGTACAATACCAACCTGAAGATTCCTATTCCCATTGCTTACACAAGGACAATGATTCCCACCGATGAAAGCCACATACCCACTAAATCAGTTGCCAAGAATTGGGATCATCTACGCCCAATAGAAAACGAAATGCAAGATCTCTTGGACTGTAACGTTGCATTGCTGATCGGATATGATTGTTCTCAAGCACTGACCCCAAGGGAAGTTATCACTGGCAAATCAATCGAACCATATGGGATCAAGACAGATCTCGGCTGGAGCATTGTAGGTACCAGTAATGTGAAGAGTGAGAGATCCCTTTGCCACAGAGTTGCTGTAAAGAAAGTACCTGTTGTAACAATGAAGGACATTGTAAGAGTCCTCTAGTCTGACTTTAAGGAGCACAGGGATTCTAAGATGACGTCCCAAGAAGATCTGCAGTTCCTTAAGATCATGGAAGAAAACATCAAGAAAACTGAAGATGGGCACTACGAGATGCCGCTGGCATTCAAGAAACGGCCGCTTTTGCCCGATAACCGCACTACCGCAGTCACCCGACTTGAGTTCCTAAAACGAAGATTTCGTAAAGATACGAAGTACCAAGAAGATTACATCAAGTTTATGAATGAAGTTTTGAGCAGGGGGGAGGCTGAGGAAGCTCCAGCCGTCAACGAAGGAGTAAGGTGGTACATACCGCATCACGGCATTTACCATCTAAAGAAGAAGAAGATCAGAGTGGTGTTTGACTGCTCATCAAAATTTAAGGGAACGTCACTGAATGGACATTTGCTCAGTGGACCTGACTTGACCAACAGTTTTTATCGGTGTCCTGTGCAGGTTCAGGAAGCATTCGCATGCTGTTACATGTGACGTAGAGGGAATGTTTCACCAGTTTATTGTTCGTGAAGAAGATCGAGATTACCTTCGCTTTCTCTGGTGGCCAAACGGTGACGTAAGCCAGCATCTTATGGAATACAGAATGAGAGTCCACCTGTTCGGAGCAACCTCGTCACCTGGTTGTGCGAGCTACGGTCTGAAGCACATGGCAAATGAAGACAAAGAAATATACCCCTCAGCAGTTCAGTTTATCATGCATAACTTTTATATAGACGACGGACTGGCTAGTGTGGAATCGCTTGATGAAGCAGTACGTCTCGTTAATGGAGCTCAACAAATATGCAAGAGAGGTGGTCTTCGTCTGCAGAAGTTTATCTCAAATGATCGTGCCGTCATTGAATCTATACCTGAAAGTGAGAGAGCTGCAGACGTCAAGTTAGACATACCGTCTGAACAGCTTCCGATAGAAAGAGTTCTTGGCGTGCAGTGGTCGGTGGAGTTAGATTGCTTTGGTTTCTCCATTAGTATGAAAGATCAGCCCTTAACATTAACAAGAAGAGGAATGTTATCAACTGTAGCATCTGTGTACGATCCCTTGGTTTCCTGGCCCCTTTGATGCCACGAGCGAAAAGAATCCTGTAAGAGAGTTGTCAGATGGGCCTCAACTGGGACGATCCTCTATCAGAAGATGTCCGGCCACGGTGGGAGCGATGGAAGTCAGACCTTTTACGATTAAAAGAGCTGCAAATATCAAGATGCTCCGAGAAAAAGAACGTGGGTAAGAGAAAGACCTACGAATTGCACAACTTCGCCGATGCTAGCACATGTGGTTACGGACAGTGCTCCTACCTAAGAGTAAAGGACGAAAATGAAAACGTAAACGTAACATTGGTGATGGGCAAATCTCGTGTTGCTCCTTCGAAGATAATTACTGTTCCAAGACTTAAGCTTACAGCAGCGGCTGTTTCAGCCAAGGTTGGTGCGATGCTGCAGGAAGAACTTAACTACGCCAATCTGAAACAGTGCTTCTGGACGGACCCGAAGGTAGTACTTGGATACATCAACAACGAGGCCAAAAGATTTCATACGTTTGTGGCGAACAGAGTCCAGACGATCAGATCCAACGCTGATCCCAAAGAATGGCGGTACATCGATACCAGCAACAATCCAGCTGACCATGCGTCAAGAGGCTTAAGAGTTGAAGAACTGATGAAGTCCAATTGGTTTAGTGGACCCTCAATCCTCTGGGAAAGGAATATTCCACTCAAAGAAGAAGAAATTCTTGCGATTCAGATTGGTGACCCAGAGGTCAAAACTACTGTGCGTATGACTTCAGCTGAAGATTCTTTCAGTATCCTTGACAGTATTTCGAGATATTCTAGTTGGGTCAAGGCAGTTGGAGTAATCACGTATCTCAAGAGAGTTTTTAAGAAGAATAAGGCAAGAACAGTCACCACAACTGTGGCTGAAAGAGAAGAAGCTGAAACATTTATCCTTAAGGAAGTACAACGCACAGCTTTCGCAGATGAAATCACAAGACTCAGCAGCAAAGGAGGCAGTGGCGAATGCAAGAAGAAAAGTCCCCTCCTCAAGCTGAATCCTTTCCTTGATGACCGTGGATTAATGAGAGTTGGTGGAAGACTGGAAAAATCTTCCCTTCCGTTCGAAATTAAACATCCCGTCATTTTACCAAGAAGTTCCCATGTCACCAACTTAATGATCAAGCACTACCATCAGAAAGTGAATCATCAAGGGAAAGGAATGACCATGAACGAGATCCGTGCTAATGGACTATGGATTGTAAATCTCTCTGCTGCAGTATCGACCCACGTCTATAGATGTGTACAATGCAGACGTCAAAGACGGCCAACCGAAGGTCAGAAGATGGCGGATCTCCCCATGGAAAGAGTAGAGATCACCCCTCCCTTTACCTACTGTGGTATGGACTACTTCGGACTATTCACAGTCAGAGAAGGCCGTAAAGATTTGAAGAGGTATGCAGTAATATTTACTTGCATGAGTTCACGAGCAGTTCATACTGAAGAATTAGATAGCATGACAACAGACGCCTTTATAAATGCATTAAGATGCTTCATGGCCATCCGAGGACCAGTTCGACAGCTGAGGTCTGATCAAGGAACAAAATTTGTGGGAGCAAGGAAAGAACTAGCAAATGCCCTAAAAGAGTTAGATAATGGCAGGATTAAATCTCTTTTGCTGGAAAATCGTTGCGACTTCGTCATGAATGTTCCCTACTCCAGTCACTGGGGAGGAGTATGGGAAAGGCAGATCAGAACAACCAGAAGCATCTTGAACATCGTTCTCGGCCGGTTTAAAGGACGCCTTGATACGTCAACTCCTCGTACCTTCCTTTACGAAGCTATGGCTATTATCAACAATCGACCATTGACCTAGCAATGTCTGAACGATCCGAAAATTTTGGAACCCTTAACTCCGAACCATCTTTTGACGATGAAGACCAAACTTTGTCCGTGAAGATGTCTACGCTCGGAAACGGTGGCGACGGGTTCAGTATTTAGCGGAGCAGTTTTGGAGTAGATGGCGAAGGGAGTATCTCCTAGACATGAACGCGAGAGAGAAATGGTTAGTGCCGAAAAAGAATCTGAAGATTGGAGATATTGTAATAATCCAGGAAGAAGCCCCAAGAAATCAGTGGCCCCTTGGCAAGGTCGTGGCCGTAACGCCTGACCAACAAGGCCTTGTTCGTTCAGTCAGGATCAAGCTAGCTGTCCGAAATTTTGACAAGGAAGGAAGCTCTGCCCAACATTCGATCATCGAACGACCTGTACAGAAGGTGGTTCTCCTCCTGGATGGAATGAGCTAGGGCAGTGTGATTCTGTGATTCATGCCATTGATATTTAACGGTTCAAGTGGAAATTATTCACGTTTTTACCTATCGACTTGATTGATAGTGAATACATTAATTGTGAACTACTCAAGATTAGCAGATCATGCAAATCAGAAAATCCTTAGTAGCCAACAACTAAAAGAGAAAGATCAAATCATTTTGATGCAGGAGTTTATAGTATTGTGAGACTTTGATTTCACCTTAGGCTGCTACATAATGATAAGTCATGTCACTGTATAGAATGTTCAGTCATTGGAAACTTGTGTGAAATCGATAAGAAATGGAATAGATTTAAAAAGTCACAATTATTTCACTGATGAATTTGACTGTGAGAAACATTTGAAAAATGAATAATTTTTATTGCTAAATGGTTTCGATTTGAAGATCAACCATTGTCAGCCGCTGTGTTAATGTGAGTGTACATATTGATCATTGTTTTTAATTAACAATACCTTTGTTTTGAAAGTCACTCTAGTTGGCAATGACAGTTCCTTCCAAGCTGGCCACATCAACTCCATTTCTCTCCAAATATGCCTTGATCATTTGTCCTCCATTAGGTGGTGTCTTGGCCTTTTGTTATCATCTTATACGTCTTTGCTTTCTCTGACCAGTTTATGGTAACATTAGGCCAAGATTTGGCATCAAGTAGTAGCTAATCCAGGTGTCCAATGATGTTGTCTGTTGTTGGCACATGGGACCTTTCTTTTATTTTGGGAGGTTTTTTTCGGGCCCTGTTTTTCGGTTGCATCTGCTATTGTTTCAAATGATTGAGCCAATCGATGGTACTGATAATGTAAATTGGCCACCGTACAGAGATTTTTGTATGCTACTTCCCCACCGACGCAGCACCACAGTTTCTTTAGAAACTACCCCTTCATTCATTTGTTATTCAACCGCTGCGACCACTAAACTTGTGTTCTAGTATTTTTTAATCCACAGATTTCTAACAGGATACCCAAGACGACGATGCCAAGCTTGAAGAAACTCACCAAGGAGCTACGCCAGGAAATCGTAAGTTATCTTTTTCCTTTTCCCACACTTAGCAGTAACTTAGCTTTCCGTTTAGCCACTCTCATTTTGGCCAAAACTAGGTTTTGTAGTCACATCAACTTCATCGGCCGTTGCCTCAATCCTAAAGTCATTCCTAAAGGTTTTCGCTCGAACTTTCATGCGTCCCCATTCTCTCACTCAAATCAGTATCTTCACCAAATTCAATGTGCGCAAAATTCTTTTTCACGTAATATTATGAGGATCACAATTAGAGCTATTTGCCAAAAACGAATCGCACTTGACAAACAAATTCTTCATTGCCGCTCCGAACTTTCCAAAATCTGTCCAGCAATTTTATTACAATCGATTCGCGCTAAAATCCGACAACTTAATTCTGGACTGTTTGACCATTTACACCAAACCAAGACTCTAAAACTTCAACAATTAATAGGTCCGCAAATTACCGACGACACTACATTGCATAGCCATAATACCGTAGTTACAATTCCAGAAAATCTTCCGCTTACTGACTCAGAGAAATCTGTTCTCAGTAAGGGCCTAAATTTTGTCCCGATTACCAAACGCACCAACGAATTTTCTATTAAAGGGGCTAGGTCACGCAATTTTAGGCAATTTCAGCACAAATCGAATGATCGTAGAATTAACTAAAATATCAAAATAACTCTTCAAAACTGTACAAGAACTCTAACAAAACACAGGGAAGCCAAGAACGGGCATGGATGGACAAAACTGGATAGGATTGAAATGGATTGAATTTGGGTAAATTTGAAAAACGTCGGCCCACCTTTTTTCAAATTTATAGCAGTCTATATCAAAATGTCATTTACACAGCTGGAAAATCATTCTCAGTTGTTATGTGGCCGTGATTTTGCAAATGAAAGACTCTTGCTCTGCCAATTTGACGTTTAGAGCTCATAATTAACAAAATTAAACAAATTTACCTAAAATAGCGTGACCTAGCCCCTTTAAGCAAGATGTTGAAAAATTCCTTCGCCGCGTTCAGTTAAAAGCCTTTTTTCACGACAAAGAGGATGATTCGGACACTTCTAATAAATTTATTTTTGAAACACTTCTAGTTCGCAAATCCAAATGGACTTCCCCAGAGGGACAATTTGTCTCTTTAGATTTTTTCACCAAAAAATGCCGTCACGACATTCACAAACTTAAATTCAATCGCAACACTAAATTTTCCAACCTTTCCTCGGAAGAGTGGGCGGCGCTTAAAAATCTTAGTAAACGCAACGACATAGTTGTCAAATCGGCCGACAAAGGTGGCGCGGTAGTTGTTTGGCGGTCCGACCTTTACCAAAAAGAAGCTTTGCGGCAACTTTCGGATACCTCGTTTTATGCCAAAATCCCTAAAGATCTCACTTCCAAAAATCAAAAACTTTTCAAAGACACCATTCAAAATCTTATAGTTAATTAAGAATTACCGGACACTGCCACTAATCTCATCATCAACACCCCTAGAACTTCGTGCATTTACTTCTTGCCTAAAATTCACAAACCCAACAACCCAGGTCGCCCTATCGTTTCTGCCTGTAGTTGCCCCACCGAACTCATTTCTAGCTACTTAGACAGGATTATGACGCCTATCGTCAAATCTTTGCCATCATACACTAATGACAGTACACACGCACTACAAATTTTCCGCGATTTCAATTTCTCCGGCCAAGACAAACTTATTTTCACCATGGACATTACATCTCTATACACAGTCATTCCTAATAGCGAAGATCTTCAAGCACTTAAACACTTTTTCGATCAACGCACTGTCAAAGAACCTAGCTCGGAAACGCTCCTCCGCCTTGCCGAACTAGTTTTAACGCTTAACTGTTTTTCATTCGCCGGCAACTATTACAAACAAATTAATGGTGTAGCGATGGGCACAAGAATGGAACCTAGCTATGCCAATCTTTTTGAAGGATATGTTGAACACCAATTTTTTAATCAGTACAACGGCCCCAAACCTGAACTCTACGGCCGCTACATCGACTACTGCATCGACGCTATTTCATCCAGCAGAGAAGAACTCGATCAATTTATAACCTCCAGTCAATTCGTTTCATCCGGCTCTTAAATATACCTGGGAAATTTCGGAAACTTCATTGGCTTTCCTAGATATCAAAGTTTCTTTTAGAGGCAACGTGCTATGCACTAGTGTGCACTACAAACCTACAGATTCACACAGTTATTTGTTGTATTCATCGTCACATCCATCACATTTCAAGAGCTCCATTCCTTATTCTCAATTTCTTAGACTTCGACGTCTATGTAGTGATGACTCCGATTTTTCCAGCAAATCAGAGAAGATGTGCCAGTTTTTCGAAAAACGTGGCTATCCTGTCTCTGTGGTCAAAGCGGGCCATCATCGCGCCCAACAATTTGATCGCCAGTCATCACTACAAACGTCACAAAAAGATAAGAATGACAGAATTCCATTCACCCTCACTTTCCATCCTCATGATCACGTAGTCAAAAGTATCATTCTTAATAATTTTAAATTACTCCAAAATGATCCCGAGACTGGTAGAATCTTTTTGAAACCTCCACTTATTTCATTCAAACGCGACAAAAACGTAGCAACTTTTTAGTTAGAAGCGCGCTCAAAACTAACGAGCAACCCGGCACTTTCAAATGCGCGCGCCCACGATGCAAAACTTGTCTTTTCATTGTTAACACTAGCAAGATATCGGGACCTAAGCGATCTGTTAAGATCACCGATCGTTTCACATGTACCTCCGCAAATGTCATTTATTGCATAACCTGTACGTTATGCAATAAATTATACATTGGTGACACAGGTAGACGACTAGGTGACCGATTCCGCGAACACCTTCGCAATGTTGAGAAGAATGACTAGGATGCATCTAAGCCAGTCGCTCGCCATTTTAATCTGCCTAACTACTCCAAAAAACACATGGCTATCTGCGGCCTTTCCCAACATCTAGGTACGACGGAAAGCCGCAAGAATCTGGAACAAAAATTCATCTTTCAAATCGGCACCCTTAATCCTCACGGTATTAACGAACGCTTTTCATTTAACTAATATATTCCTATTTTTCACGTTGCCATGTTACCACCAATAGCGTAGCTCCTACTCTACTATAAACACTACACGTAACCCATAATCCCTCGACTCGCTCTGACGAAGGGCTAACGCTCGAAACGTCAGCTTTTAGAATCTCTGTACGGTGGCCAATTTACATTATCAACTCCGTTGATAAAACCAAATTTTTGTATACTACTTCCCCACCGACGCAGCACCACAGTTTCTTTAGAAACTACCCCTTCAATCGATGGTACTGTCTAGAACTGTAAGATTGCCTTGAACTCAAGTGCTCCTGAGCATCATTCTCATTAACTATGTTTTCAATTTCAGCTTTCATTTGTCTTTGTTGATTTCGTTTCAACTTCCTTTTTTCTACAGGTGCATGACAGTTTCTTTTCAAGACCTGCCTCAAGAACAACTACCAGAATCTCACGGAGAGCCTTTCCAAAATTTTCTTTGCACTTTTCATCATATGTGGAATAAATGACCTGTCCAATCATCTTAAGTTGTTTGTTTGTTAACTTAATGCCTTTATGAGACGTCAGTATTGCAGGCTGAGCTGTGTGCCTTTTAACATCGCCTTGAATTTCGCTAAGTGAGCCCCTCTTAATTGCTGTCATGCACTTTTTGCTCAGTGGAAAAGTGGCTTGCAGGTGTGAGTTTAACATGGAGCAAGGGTTACAATTGGACAGTGAGTGTGCTTTTTTCATTTCCAGGGATATACCCTTGCCTTCATGCCATTTAGCCATTGAGAAAGTTGCCAAATGGGTTTTTTTGTCTTCCTTTTTTCTCCAAGAGGAAATCTTGAAATCAATAACATTGCAGGCACGGTTAAAATCGTATTGGCTGAGAGTCAACCGTGGATACTGTTTGAAATGTTCAGAGTATAATTTATGTCTTTCTGCCAGTACAGTATGGGGCCCAGTTCTCGGCCATAAAAAATGTAAACTTGTATTTCTTACCTTGGAATAGCCGTAAGGACTTAAAATTTCAAAGACAACTAGCTTCAGCATTCAGTTTACACATGTAAAGTTATCGACTGCTCAACGCTGTTTTCTCCCAAGTAATAACGAAAATGGACGCGTCGTTCGTGGGCCCAGTTATCGGCCAGCGAGCCCAGTTCTCGGCCACAAACGGAGTGCACTCGGAATAAACAACGCTTTATCACCAATTTTTGTTGTTAAAATATACTGTTCGGTTCTTCCTTTCCCCAGCCTTCTTGCGCCGCCTCTCTCGCTCTCCAAAAAGAACCGCCAGCTACGTGAAATAAACATTGAAGGAGGGGAAAAATACCGAGATCGCAATCTTGGTTCTAAGAGGTTGGAATCAGGGTCAATGTTTATATAAATGAGTTCATATTAACAAAGTCTAAATCACAAAGACTATGTAGCGTCTCGAAAATCTTAGGCAGCCTTTTTGGACTTTTTGTCTCATTCAAAAGTTTCAGCTACCTTGATAGGTCTGCAATTTACTTACCAACTTACACGTACTTGCTAAAAACTGATGGATTTTTGTTGAATTTCACTACTTTCAATTTCAACCTAGTTTAAAATAAAATGACCTGTAGGTTGAAATCATTTTAACCTTGGATTTAATTTAAACTATGATATATATATTTATAGCAGGTTAACTTTTCTGTTTTCTGTTAAGAGCAAGAGAAAAACACAAAACTGAATGACCCTCTTCAAACAAGGAGTCGTCTCGAAAATGCTGACACTTTTAGTATAACGCATCAAGATTCTCCACACGTTTTCTGAATAATCTTGTTGGCGAAACTTTGTACAAGTCATCATACAGCTATAACCTCTTTCTAAGATGTTCGGTTCTGTATTTGTATGCCTGGCCATAGTTAATTAGGAAACTAGGCAGAGTTCTTTGTTGTATGTTTTTGTTTGCTATTTTGGGGGTTGACCCTGTACAAAACCTGGCAAAATACAAGAGAGTGTGCTCATTCAACTAACCAATGGAAGCACTGCGATTATCTAATTTAAGTCAATATCCGGGGTCAGTGGCCCTCCAACATAAATCTCAGCCTGTTTGTTTGCTTCTTTGATGTTTACCTGCCTTTCTAACCATTTCCCTCCATTAACTATGGTCTGGCAAACTCGAATTAGCTGAATAAAAATGAAAAGCTAAATTTGCTAGTTACAGTTCATGACAATTAGGTTGCACAGGTTCTGCTCTAATAACTGTCTGAATATAATAACTGTCTGAATATTGAAGGTGAATACTCAAAGGTGTTAGCAGCAAGTTAATGAATTGTTATTCAGTTATTCCATTGTTGTTCAGTTTCTTAGAAGGTGAGGTTCGCACAAGCGGAAAAACTTTGATACGGCTAATTTTACGTTATGTTATGGATGAAATCATAATGGTTTCGTTTTAGAACGGATTTGGATTCCACAGTTAATAAGCCTCTCTCATTGGTCCAAGCATTTACGTAACACTTGTTTACCCACCCAAATCTTGAATAAGCATTGTTTTTGTTGTCTCTTGGGAACACTGTAAGTCCGAAGAGAAACAGGAAGCAATGATTATTCAAAATTTGGGTGGACAAACAAAGAGTTCTAAGGTATTTTCCGCTTCGGGCAATTGACTATTGTAGGCTGGGAAAGAATTAAACATTTCTGCCATGGAGAATATCTTTAAAGGGCTTGGTAAGTCAAATAACCTGACTTATTTATTTTGATTCCTGTGACATTTGCAGGGAATTCACTTCAGTTAGGGCCAGAAGAGACAGACTTCTTACAGTAATTATATCCGGCATAATACAGGTTCAGTAACTGGCAGGTTCTACAACTCTCACCAAGAATGGCAAAAGGCTCCTGTCTGGGTGAAAGAACATTACAAACTAGAAGAACAACAACACTGCGGAGATATTAGTAAGTATTCTTCTGGTATAACTGCATAATTACTGTCGTTTTAGACTTGAAACTGACCACAGCTGAATACAAGCCTTCTCGCTAACGTCCAGTTCGCTAGCAACGGAAGTCGTTTTGCTAACGAGTGTTTGGTCGTTTCGCTAACAACCAAAAGTCGTTTCGCTAATGTCATGAAAAGATGTTTCGCTGACTTATTAGGACAGTTCGCTAATCATTTACCTAATTCTTTAAAACTGCCATACATTGCATAATGTGCTTTTTGCGTGACCATGAGCGCTTACCATTTGAATGGAATTTTCGGTAATTCCGGAGAGAATTCAAATGGAACGGTTCACCTCGGTGGAATGTTTCCGGGAAAAAGGTAATACCTTTCGAGGTATTCCCGTTTTCTTGCTTTGACCGGAATTCCCGGAAATTTCTGTA
>NC_090874.1:56791288-56813788 GCF_036669935.1 Montipora foliosa
CACCTACCCAGTTCATTTTTTGAAGGAGTTGTTCCCTCACTTCTTGTCGGTGATTGGGGATTTTTTTTTTCTTGTTAGGGCTGGGACTTTTGGTATAACGGTCATGTGGGCTTGAACGTTGCTGTTTCCTTTTATAGGGCCTGTGTTTTGATGTGGATACCAAAAAATAATTGATTTTGCTCGCTTCTTTACCCTCTCGAAGTTGTTTTGCGAGGTCATCCCCAAAGAGGAACTGGCTGCTGATGGGCACTTCCGCAGATCAAATTGCAGAATATTCTGCTTTCAATGATAGTTTAATTTCTTCCCTTCACAACTGTGCTAGTTGGGCATTTACATGTCCCAACATGGCAATGGTGTCCACTTGTTGTGACATTATTTTGCGGTTGTCTACAGTAGCAGGATTCTGAAGCAACAGGTTTGTCTCAAAGGTAGTGTCCACAATCACACCATCATCAAAATAAACTACACAATAGAAACCCCGTGATCTCCAGTGCTTAACTAAAGGCCTAATTAATTTAAAAAATAAATATGGAGCTGAAGAAAGCCCAAAAGTTAAAACGGTATAAGCCAAATATCTGATATTTCCATCCGGGAAAGTCCAGGAGAAACCCAAGAATTTTTGATGCGGAAGAAAGACATCGATGTGATGATACCCGCTTTTTAAATCAAAATTGCATGCGTAACCTCCGTAGTTTTATAATCCTCGAATTTCACTTTCTGTTTAAGAATGTATTGGTTGACAAGCCTTAATTCTAGGATCAGCCTTTTCTTTCCCGAAGATTGGACAGAAACGGATAAAGGGTTCACAACATGTTAACTTTGCTTGCTATGCTCAACAATTCTACCAGAAGCCAATAATTCGATCTAAAATAGTTTCTTCAACGAAATCACTATTGTTGATTGCGGACAAATTGCTCCCGCAAGAAAAATGTGGTAGGGTCTGAACAAAAGGAAGCTTAACACTTCAGGAACAACACTCCCTTAACATCAATTGAATCAACTGTATTATCCATCTCTATCATATCCTCATATGAATGCGCGCAGAGATCATCTCAAATTTGATCTAAATTACAACAGAAAATGGTCTCTTGGCTACTCTGACGTGTCAAAGTAGTCTAGTTCTTGTAAAAAATCGTGGTAGAGGTCATCTCTCTTGACATCATAGCACCAGCTGTCGGTGTCTGTAAAGAGAAATTTCAACTTCTGGAGTCCGTACTTTGAGACCATGCAATTGTAGTGGAAATCATCATTATACATCAGAACTTTAGACAGATCAAGAATCGTAAAGCCGACGTAAATCGTGCGGTTCAGGTTCAACTTGGTCTTCCTCATACTGACAGTCATTAGATCTTCAGAAAAGATGCGGAAGGAATCAAATGTGGGTAAATGAGGCGGTCAGTTTGTTGGGTTTGTTTAGGTTGGTCACCAGCTTGACATTCACACGCTTTCGCAGGTTTTCCATCGTTTTGCCAAATACCGCATTGTTCATAAGTTTGAAGAAATCTTTTTCAAAGTCATTGGACGGTTGTTTTCTTTTTCCGGTCTTGAAGTCGATGTAACTCGTCAACCCACATACTCTGTGCTAAACCAAGTGCCCGATGGATCTTTGTTAGCTTCATGCCAAGGTCTAAGTACAGCTTCAGGTTGAGGTAATGAAGAATGTAGTGCGTTTTGTCGCAGAGGTTTGGGACCAGTTTAGTTACGGGCGCACCACCCAGGTTCAAGTCTTGTACCAACTGCTGACAGTAGGGAGACAGCATGTTTGGGGTTACTGTCATCTTCTCTGGCGCTAAAGGATAATCCTATTGCAGTTCGTTGAGTTCTGTAGGGTATTCTGGATCTACTTCAAGAATGTACCCATCTTCACCATTATTTGTTACGGCCATCACATTCACCTCCTCGATTTCATGCTCCATCAACCAGAAAAAGTCGTGCGTTGGGACAGGTTGACTCATGGCCATCCATCCGCGTTGTTGGCGTCCAAGTACATGATATAGTTCTTTTCCTGAGTCGAGTCATAACGAGGTACAACTGGTTTATTTGCCTTGCCATAACGATTGCTGATCATGGAAATACCGCCACGGATGTCCTCTTCGACAAACAATTCGCGCTCTGCGGGGTCGGTTAATAATACTAATTCTACATCTGTCATCTTAAGACAGGCGGAACAGGCCAGACCAGGAGAGATGTAGTAATGAGCAGGGTCTAATCCGTAGTAATTGAAGCGAATGTTTCAAAACTTTTCAAAGACATCAGCCAGCAATAATACGTCGGAGAGAAGGTAGAGATCGTGGTACTCGCCAAGGGTTTGAAGTTGGAACGTTGTAAATATTGTTTGTCCATGCTGGTAATCTTCATCACTGATATGCCCTTCGGTAATCTGGCTGAAGAAGGCTTCTTTGGATGGGAGTTGTCGCTCTTGAAACTTGCTCACATCGTCCATATAGTCGTATGGGTACACGCCTTTTCTCAACAGCAGAGGTACTTCACTTTCCTTCATGTAGCGCTTGAGAACATGAAATTTACCATCTCCTTCCTTTGACAGATTCGACACAAGCTTTTCTAAGGATTCTTTCATAAATTGAAACGAGTCAAGAAAATCCAAGTGGCCGTTTGAGAAGGAAATATACTTTTTCATATTGTTTGGAATGCAATTGATGGTCTTGTTCTTCAACTTTTCCGCACCTTGCATAATGAGGTGGGAGTCGTAGCCTGTGAGATTATGAAG
Source organism: Montipora foliosa (assembly GCF_036669935.1). Classification (NCBI taxonomy): domain Eukaryota; kingdom Metazoa; phylum Cnidaria; class Anthozoa; order Scleractinia; family Acroporidae; genus Montipora; species Montipora foliosa. The sequence continues at coordinate 56,794,017 of NC_090874.1, forward strand.
AATGACCGGAATTCGACCCGTGAATTGAAAATTCAAATTGCAAGCGTTATGGGCCGCCCCTCTGAATTTACCAGTAAGATGGCAGTGATCTCGAACCCGATCAGCACCAAGCTCCTCTAGATCTGTACAAATATGACAATGAGTGTTTTGTTGAAACTTTTGCTCTTCGTAAGGGGTTAATTGCATAGGAACAATCTCTACCACGAGATTATGAATTCTTTCCTCTTCGCTTAACGCTTCCAGGAAGTTGTCCACTGAATCTTCTTCGCGATAGAGTACGGAAGGTTTGCAGTATTCTGGTTTTTCAGAGACAATCACCTAAGCAAAACCACAGCTTGATGTTTCTGAAATGGCAATGTTATTCTGCTTCTTAAACTTTGGGATCTTATTGATTGCAATTGGTACAGGACACTCAAGTTGACTTCGCTGACATAGGGCTGGTAGAGATGAATTGGTATGGGGTTGGATTTGCGGAAGATTGGATATAAAGCTGCCAAGACGCTCCACATGAAGCACTTATATTATCTTTGTTTTCAATGTTAATGATCGCTTTGTTACCCTTTAACTTCTTGGGTAAAGGCAGATAGCTGGAGTCTTTCAGCGGTTTGTACTGAGCCACGTTCACATCGTGGTGTAGGATTTCAAATAGGATCCAACCACTTCGATCTGATAAGTCGAGAAAACGTTTAAAATCTTCTAGTTCGCTTCACCGAGTTGATCTGTAATTTCATGCATGTTCACTGTTGTCACACAAAAACTCAGAAAATGAGGTTCTGAAATCTCATCAGACCCATCTGCTTTTGGTTTGATTAACCTGACTTGAACGTTGACGAACCACTTGATTCGGCTCTTGGTTTTTGTTCTGACTCAAACGGTGAAGCAGCGATTTTTTCTTTCCGTGCAACAACATCCTGAGGTCGCGTTTCTTTTGAATTCGTGGTTTCAATTAGAAGGTTTTCAGGGAGTCCGTCATGGCAGATGTCGAAGCACAAGGATTATCTGAGCACTTCGTAGATTCTTACTCTCTGTAGTCGCATCGGGAAGAATCGCGTCTGATCATCTCTTGGCAGTTTCCTCGCTCGGTCTCCGTTATCTTCTGCTTCTGGATATTTTCGCTTACGGCTATCGCGATGATATTTTCCTTCTGAAACGCACACAATTTTTGGTGTTCCAAACATGTATCGCAACGATAAAACTTGCGGGAACAAATTGAATAGTGGCACTGGTGGAGTTTCTCTTGAGAATGTTTCTTCATATGCCTCTTCAAAGCATCTTTTCGTGTAAACGAATTTCCACATCGCTTACGAGTAAAAGATCTGCCATCATGAAGCGGCTTCTTGTGCCGTGCAATCCTACTCACTAGCTGCTTCTCTTTCATCCGTACTCTTCAAAGGCTCGGGTCGAAATAAAGGGTATTTTTCTTACTGAAGATAAATGACTTATATTTACATGATTACGTCCGATTGGTTGAAACTAGATGCTGTTGTGACGTAAAAGAGGCATGCTCCAGTGTCTTGACGCAGCTCTTTATGTTGTCCCGGACATAGTATCCAATCGTGGTTTAGGATTCTTTGGTTTGGTGCAATCAATTGTGAAGGTCACGTTGGATTTGTCTTGTAGAGACAGTCTTCCGCATTGTTAAGAAAGACACTTACGTTAAAAATATTAATTAATTTTAATGCCCAGTCAGTTCAATCACTCCCTAGATTTTATAATGATTTTAAATGTTTTTGAGTCTCTTCTACAGACCGTTTATTATTTTTTAGTTGCAAGTGTCTATTCTTAAACAGTTCTACCTTTATCTCAATTATCTAAACTAGCATTTGGACATACACATTTTATTTCATGTAATATTTTTAGTATAATAACACACGACCCCACAAGCATGTCAGTGATTTAAACTTTATCGTGTTTAAATAAAGAATGTGTATGTATGTATGTGTGTATGTATGTATGTATGTGTGTATGTATGTATGTATGTATGTATGTATGTATGTATGTATGTGAAAACAAAGTTTATTACAATTCGAGATTCACGTATCATCGGTAAGATATAGGAGCATGATATTTCTTGAGTTGAACTATAGGGAAGATATCGCTGACGTCATCCAGTATCATTAATGTGCCAACCAGAGCCCCATTGGCTGTCGAAATAAAAGGTCTTTTGTTCCTGTGGTTGGCACACTTGAATAACAAAAGCAATGTTTGTAAACAGATATTTTCCTATAGCTGTGTCAGAAACGTCAATAAACTTCCCTTGAAATGATGCTGCTGTCTGTCTATCAAGCTTGATGAAATATCTATGCAAATGAAGTAATTGGCACCCATTCACATATTAATTATGTGTGCAATCAATTGTGCCTGGTATGTTCCGATGTTCCAATCATGGTGCGGGGTTTTCTGGTTTTGTTTGTGTGTGTGTGTGTGTGTGTGTGTGTGTGTGTGTGTGTGCTATCAATTGTGATGGGTATGTTCCGGACACTTTATCCAATCACAATGCGAGACTCTGTAATGTGTGCAATCAATTGTGACGGTCATGTTACGATTATTAAATATTCACGACTTGTCTGAGCCCGTTCATACGTACCTTTCAAGACTCAAAATAGCGATTGACTCTCTACAAGCCCACGACATCATTACACCCTCATTACAACGCTTTCTTGTTGTACAATCTTCACATCCAAATTACCTATTCTTACCTATGATGTCAGGTTTATGGTGGTGGATCCTCGATCCACCATGATCCGCCAGGCAGAACCGCAATTTCAAAAACTACTGCTGTGCTTCAGCCTGTTTCACGACTTGTCTGAGCCTGCCCGTTCATACGTACCTTTCAAGACACAAAAATAGCGATTGACTCTCTACAAGCCCACGACATCATTACACCCTCATTACAACGCTTTCTTGTTGTACAATCTTCACATCCAAATTACCTATTCGTACCTATGATGTAAGGTTTATGGTGGTGGATCCTCGATCCACCATGATCCGCCAGGCAGAACCGCAATTTCAAAAACTACTGCTGTGCTTCAGCCTGTTTACGCCTCGTGTAATAAGCTGACATTTACTTACAGGACAAGGTCTTTTATATTGTAAATTTATAACTAGGTGAAAACAAAGCACGGTGTGAGAAAGTAGGAGTAAATATTTAGCAGCTGGGTGAAAAAAGGCAGTATCAAGTTTTTTAGTTTCGTAACAAGATTATTACATGTGGAGATATTACTTCTTTACTCCATGGACTAGAACTTGAAATGTCCAAAATTAAGCAGATCATATAAAACTTATTCCTTCCTAATTTATATCCAGCCACTATTCCAAGTGGTGCCTTGCAGGGAGCGGTCAACGCAGTCGCTGAACTCGCGAGGCAGAATCCTACCGATGCAACCCAGATGGGCATTAAGATCGCCCAAACTGCAGGGATCAAGCCAGAATATGGTTTGGCATTTGCCTCTGGATTTCTTGGTACTGCCCGTTTTGAAAAATCGGAGCAGAAGAATTAAGAAGAATGCGCAGAAGACCTGAGCAGTTTGTTTGCAATTTTTACCAAAGAAAGCAGTAAATTATATGTGTTGAACGTCTTTCGTCTTGCTCGTCTTATGCGGAGAAGCGGTGGCCTCATGGTTAGCGCGCTCGCCTCCGGATCGAAGATCCGCTGGGGACATTGTGTTGCATTCTTCAGCAAGACATTTTACTTTCACAGTGCCTCTCTCCGCCTAGGTGTATAATTGGGTACCGGCGAATTTTAAAAGCTGGGGGGTGACATAGCGATGGACTAGAATTCCATCCAGGAGGTAGTAACTGATACTCCTATCTATCTATCCTAGTCGCTTCATGCCACAGAGATAAGTGCCGGTCTGATGGGCCACTTGGCTCGTATGCAGGCTGTTCACCTCTTTTGACAGCTTACGCCACTACCCAAGCGCCAATGTTTGTTTGTTCGTTGGCTCAACAGTCTCAGAAAACGCTAAACGCAAATCAAGGCTAGTAACATTTGGGGTTCTTGTTTTTGAAAGTATTTTATCGCTTAATAAATGAAGAAAATAGCGCTTTGCATTTCCCTCTTGTTTTCCGCCATTCGGCTTTCCGCCTTTCCCCTCCGGCCTCCTGTACCGCTCCAGCTCCCTACTCTCCCGGGCTCCTGCCCCTTCCCCACACCCCCACACATTGAATTAGTTTTTCCTAAGAAAGGGGTTTCAAGGTTACACTTTAAAAACTCTTTTGTGGAGGCGTAAATCATGTTTACAATGTTGGTTAATACACAACACTGTTTCATTTATGGTTCGATGAAAGTTACATTTATTCTACAAAAAGGTGAGCACATACAGTGTAAATATGTATAACCTATTTTGAAGACAATGCTAAAACGCTGAGCATTTTCGGCATAAAGTCTGCCAAGTCACAATCTACCTTATTTCCAAAAATGGCAAATTTACAGTAAGGACACACACAATAAAAATGATTAGGTTAAGAACTTCTAACATGAAAAAGTTGCCCCTGCAAAAAGTTTAAAATGTCGATAATTAAAATAACGAAAACAAACATTAATATTCCTCAAATCCTTTAGCAGACAGTAGGTAAACTCAAAATTCAAGTTTAAAATCCAGCCAGTTAGAAAGTACTTACTGCAGTCATTGAAATGACAAGCACTGTCTTACTGCTATTGTCACTATTCCAATGTTGTGATACCAAATAAAAGTTGGACCTATTTTTCCTAAAGCAGGAATTTTCTTTCCTCCATTCTTCTTGTCAAGATTATAAGAAGGCTTTCGCTCTCGCGAGAAAGGAAATTGTCATTCTCATTATAAAGCAACTAGAAAGTGTTTTATTAAGCTACTTCTCAGTCTAAGAGTTATAGTTTTGATGCTAATACCCCTAAAACATAAAATAGCTGGGGTGGAACCTTTTTGTGGCAGAAGTTCTTGTCTTATTAAGTGTTTAGCACTGGGCAGTACTCGCCTAGCTTGACCAAACTATATTAACTGAGTCAACAAAGATTCGGTATCTAGGTTCTCAGGGGTCAAACACACAGTTTGTTGATTGTTCACACGTTAACCAGATAGTTTCCGACAGCCCAGGAGATGTCAATCCCTTTGGCCATTTTCAGAACGTCGTTTGCTGCATAGACGAACTTTTGGAGGCCATTGCACCTGAATCGCTCTTGGTATGGTGTCTGGCTCTTGCCATGATAGACAAAGAACAGGACATTATCCTGTGTGCCATACTGCAGCCTGGAATCTATTTTCAGCTTCTGTGGTATATCGTATCCACCCTGAATGTAAACTGGCACACTGTTACCGCGGCCGGTAGTGTAGTCGCACAGGACGTAGTTTTGACTTCTGTCTCCACCAAATCCAACGAATGAGCCCTGCTTCCAGTTGACGGTGACTGTTTCTCCCCTGTTCTTGAGCGTAAGAGTTTCGCCTCTCAAAGAACCCATAGTAGCAGATTCTAACGTAATAAAATAAAGTAATAGATTATCGGCTGCCCTTATTAGTAATGATTTCGATATTGTATTTTCAAAATCACTTTCTGATCTGTTCAATATCAACGGTCAATATCAGCGTTAGTCAAGGGCGTTTGCGTATACCACAGCTACCTTGTTACTCATTGTTATGACGCTCAATAATTATTATAGAATTTAGAATTTTGGTCCTTTATCACCAGCTTTTGATCGTCATTTGTAGTTCCCACGTTAATCTTGTGATTCTAGTGCGCGGCTGCTCACACAGAGAGTCTTTATATAACTTGTTGCTTATCTTGGATTATCAAGAATATTAACAGCAGCAAGCCAATACTATGATGCTATGATCGTTATGTTAACATACTGGACTCAAATGTAATTAAGTAAACTTTGATTGAAAGAAAAGTCAGTTATACACAAGAATTTTCCTGGCTGAAGAAATGTGCTATAGTGGAACACAGAGGTATAGCAATAAATAATCAGGACTGCATTAAACTCCTGAAAGGAAATGTTGCCGGCCAAGAAAAATAAATTACAATTTTCACTTCGTATTAGTTTTGCCATTCATCAACATTCGAACTGCTAAAGGAATTGCATTACTGCACACGCAAGAGTACGCAACTTCAACTTTGACTGACAAGACAAGGTTCGAAATAACAACTCGATCTGTTTTTACTTGTTGCATTACTTCTTGTGTCCTGGTAAATGGTGCGCGAGGCATCACATCAAATCATTGACCTGATTGAGCTTTTATACAATTAGCTTGTAAAACCGTAGAAAATTGAATTCCAAGAAGGAACAGATTCATCTGTTACAAAATGTATTTGGAATAGAAGTAATAAATAAAGATGTGGGAAGTAATCCGGAGGGAACTGAAACGGCAACAAATTGGAACCCGAAAAAACATGGAATACCGAAGTGGAAAAAAGGTCCGGAACGAAAATGAAATGGCCTGTCGATGGGTACTGTACTAAAACACGATAACATTGTATACAGTAAATAAATTAACGAAAGACGATAAGTAAAGTAAGCGTTTACAATCTATAGAACAAGTTCGTTTATTTAAAAAAAATTTTAAGCAGTCCACTTGAGATTCTAGTAGAGTTCTAGCCAACACAAGTCATAACAATAAGAAATGCTTCATCAGAATTTACCTTAAATACAACAAACAAAGCTAGCCTGTATTTGTTTCACTTTTCAAGACTACATTCGTTGTAGAGTTTTCCCTAAAACTGTGCTCCTCTGGTTTTATTAAAACCAGAGGAGCACAGTTTTAGGGAAAACGCTGAAGCACGTGTGGTGTCATTACGGGTTAAAAAGGTACTTACCAGTTTGTTGAAAGCAATGCAGGTGAAAATTGGCTTGCCTTCAGTGAAAGAAGAAAACAGAAAAAAAAAAAAAAAGTTAAATTTTTGGCAGCATATTGGCGGAATGTATCCTCTAAGAAGACAAAGACATTACCAAGAAACAAGAGATCAGTGCCATACCTTTGAAGTTTCCAGTAAACGATGTCTAGTGGAAGGAGACGTTAGAACTTAAATAGTCCCAAGAAGGAATCAAGCGTCACCATGTCAATCAATGTACAGGCGGGGCTAGAAAGAACACAGGAATCAAATGGTTTTTTTCCGTTTTGCAAGTTTGGTCCCATATAGTTACAAATTACTCCTTGATAGCTCAAATCATGCAGGAATTTACTTAAATCGAAAGAATGGCAGAGCTAGTTCGATGACTGGAATGGACAGTTTTTATACCGCCTCTTTGGGATGTTTGATCTCGAGATCTAAGAATTTATTCCTCAATCGTAAGAATAAAGGGTCATTTGCGTCTATGATAAAGATTGATGGGCATAGCGCTCCTTGTGATTTTTGTTTTGAGATGTTTTTATTCCCTTTTGGCAGTGTGACCCGGCTCGTGATTGGAATGTGTTCCTTAAACATCGGCAGTTTTCTTTCTTTCAACTCTACGTTCTTTCTTTTTGGATTCAGTTAGTCACTCGTACGCTCTTTCCTAGTCATACACTCGTATACTCTTTTTTAGTGAGACGGAGGGGCAAATAAAAAGAATGCTCATCTTAGAAGCAAGGTTTTATCTCTTTTATAAAAAGGAAAAAAACGGTAAGAGTTGGTTTGCCCTGAGTAGAATTTCTTTTCCTTTCTTTTCTGCTCTCTGGCATTGAAGACAGAGTCATGATCGTTTTCGTGATCTGGGCGACATTTTTAAGTGACCCATTGTATCTTGGATTCTCTTTGTGGTTGTGGTTGTGGTTGTGGTTATCCGAAGTTTATTTTTCAGCTTGCTATTTTAGCTCACGACATCCTGTGTATTCACCTCGGATCACAAGAACGTAGTACTTATTTAACATGCTTAAACAACTATTGGGGTGTAAAACAACGCATTACGGGCACTTATTTAGCGACCGAGCACAGACTTTTCTCACTTATTGATATCGTAAGTATTATTGATTTGGCGTCTTTTTTCTTTTCGAGCCGAGGTTTAAAAACACAGAAACTGGATCAACTGGTGATAGAAAGAAAACTCGGTGATATACTGTCATTTTTCTCTAAAACATGTGATATTTTTCCTGGTTTTAAATAAATCATGGCTTAACAATGATCTCTTTGCCGCGATTTAGTATGTTTTGTTCTTCGCACTCATCTATGTTACAACTGATTAATACCTATATCGTTATTATTAATACGATAATTATATTTTTTAGTCATAAATTATATTAGATGAGAGTGATCATTGAACAAGATCATGCCGAGCGATCTCTAAGTGAGTTTTCACGCAATTTTTACAGGAACTTGTGTACGCGATCACGTTGAGGAACTTGATTGCACCTTATATTTAATTAACTCTGGTCCCAAGGGATTTTTTACTTCAATATCTCTGGCTTTCAACACTGCAAAATAAACTTGGAACCTGGAAGTGCGAAAAGAGAATACTCATCTTAGAAGCAAGGTTTCATCTCTTTTTAAAAATTATATAATTAAAAAACAAACTGTAAGAGTTTGTTTTCCTTTCTTTTCTGCTCTCTGGTATTAAAGACAGAGTCATGATCGTTTTCGTGATCTGGGCGACATTTTTAAGTGACCCATTGTATCTTGGAAGCTCTATCCACCCATACCGAGAAAAAAAGTCCTGTTAACCGATGATTGTTCTGTTTTTGGTAAAGCGTGTTAATCCGCTTTCTGTGTTAGCATGCAGAGGCCTGTCTATTCAACTAGTATGACCTGAACTTGGAACGTAGTTTATTGACATCCGCTGCTCTCTAATTAACGGGAATATATGCAAACGCCCACCTTCCGTGGAAGTTGCATCCGCACACCAGACACCAAAATCCGTTAATTAAGCTGTTGGTTTCTAGTTTAAGGACAAGGTCGCTTCCAAATGTAAATAATTTTTGTACTCATCAATTTAAGGTTCACACAGAGACTACTTATCAACTGTTGTTGTACTCCCCAATCTGCATCCTGGCCGATCATCCTGGCCTAGTTAAATGACTTTCAAAAGAAGCCAAAAACGCCAAATACAGCGCCGCCATTTTCAACGGAACTTGGTAACCCGGCCTGCCTCCACACATGTCTCGAAATATCAAATGTTCAGCTTGATAGTAAAAAATAATTACATATCATCCACTTTCCTTTTTTCTTTGTCCTCTAAGCCTCTCTTTTAAGTTGAATTTTAATATATCAAAAAGGGTCTATTGCTTTTGACGGCCTGACTGACCGGATGTCGGGTCACGAAGCTTAAAAAGGAAGTAAGCCTTACTTCCGGAAGTCAAACTGCTTGTGGCAGCTTTAATTAAAGACCTACTTATTCCAAGGTATTTTTGCGTGGTTAACTGAATATGCAGGAAAAGCAGATCTTAACAAATGTTATTGAAATCCAAAAAGGAAATTTGGGGTAACCACGCATTTTTCGAAGATAATTAATCAACAGTATTTGTAAAAAGCTTTAAAATACAAAAGCAATATATGGCGTTCTTTTCCAAATTGAAGCTTAATTACTGGGTTGCCAGTATGGCAATCCCAGTCGGAAAATGGGAGGGATTTGTTGGTTTTCTCGTTTTCTTTTTTTTTCTTTTCCGTGTTGGGAAAAGTGTTTCCTATCACTCCCTTGCTAAGTGGTGTCTTTGTGCGTCGAGTCTTCCGTGCGTATTTGGTAGGATTTCAGGGGGTAGGAGAAAGGTGTAGATTTCTATGGTTTGACACGGCAGGATATTTCATTAAGCTGCAATGGCGTCGAAGATTGAAACGCAAATGGCGTTTTGGAGGATCTTTAAGCAAAATGTACTCTTAATGAGCTAAAGAATGAAACGTAAATTGGATAAACAAGCCAGGCGGTGAAGACTGAATGTCTGGAATCTTAAAAGCGACGAGTAATGGACTTCGAAAACAATCTTTCGGCCGTCGAGCCGTAATCAAAGTGAGCTGTAGTTCTAATATTGTAGCAAGTGTGGTGTTTTGTACGACACTGAAATCAAATGGAAAATTCTCTGGTAACTTATGGGTTTAACAAAGACAGAAGGAATTGAACAACATACAGTCTTCCGGTAACAATTGGGAATTTCACTAATTCTTGTTGCCCATTTTTTGCTTGATAATTCAAGTAAAGGGTTTTTCAGTAAGTGGTTTGATGCTGGACACTGGTGGGAAATTTATTTAGTTGAGTTTTTCACACGGAGCGTGTTGGCAGCTTGTTTTGTTCCCAACTTGCCCTATTATGCATAACATCCACTTGGCCTTCACAATGGATTTCACAATAACTAAAAGTTCCTGTGTTAAGCATGAGAATTCGATGAAGAGGTAAATGCGACTGAATTTGTTGCGTGCGTTGCTATTTTGTGATTTGATTGTTGTGACAGAGAATATTAAATTATGAAAAAATATCTACGGATAAATCGTTAAAAAATCTTTATTTTTAGCAGTTATTTGAACATACATGATGCAACGCTTGACGAGAAATGATATTTTTGTTGATATCGGGACGCGGTGAAAATGAGTTAACAAATTTGCATACGTGCGTTGAGATGTGACACGCGAGGAGACAGGAATTTTATTTCTCTGACAAATGATTTTGCCATTGCAGTGTAAGATGAAATTTATTTGGGAAGCCAACAATATTTCTTTAACTTCCTGGTTAAACCAATTTATTGCTGCGACTCGCTAGGGCGAAGATTGTTTACATGAAAATCACGCTTTTTTCGAATTTTGAGTGTCATGCAATTAGATCATTTGCGTGACAATATATCTCTTTACTCTAACACAGAAACATTCAGATAGTACTGAACAAACTTCATATTTATTAACCATTTCTTTTGCTTTTGTGCTTGGGGGTGACATAGCGATGGAGTAGAATTCCATCCAGAGGGTAGTAACTGATGCTCCTATCTATCTATCCTAGTCGCTTCATGCCAGAGAAATAAGTGCCAGCCTGATAGGCCAATTCAGGGGCACCCAACGAATCTGTTCCTCACATTATCTGTTCCCCAGAGGAACTTGCTGGCTGGCAAAAATACAGGTGTTTCGATTAGCTGGCTGGGAAATTTTGTTATTGATAGAGGTTTTGCCTGGGAATTACTGACTTTTTCTAGCATTTCAACCCGAGCTGGCTGTAGAAACTCTGAGGACGACTAAAAAAAAAAAAAAAAAACCCGTTCCCTCTCCCAGAGAGTAGTCACAAACATACGACGGCTGGTCAAAGTGATTGCGCTTGCGGAAAAAAAACCTGTTTTGTCCGGGTTTTGTCGCTTTTGTTCGGTCGTTTTGGATCGAGGAATTTGAAAGCGCGCGGAATTCCTGGCTGGGAAATAAACTTGATCAGCTGGCTGGGAAACCAACTAATTTTATCTAGCTGGCTGGGAAATTTCTTGTGTGTCTTGCTGGGAAAAAGGAACAGATAATGTTTTCCCAGCAACACTGAAAAACACCTGAAAAATGCCTTAATAACATGTATTTTCATTAACTGGGGTATAACAATACAATTTACAACAAATTGGTCGTTGGGTGCCCTTGCCAATTGGCTCGTATACAGGCTGTTCACCTCTTTTGACAGCTTACGCCACTACCCAAGCGCCAATGTTTGTTTGTTCGTTGGCTCAACAGTCTCAGAAAACGCTAAACGCAAATCAAGGCTAGTAACATTTGGGGTTCTTGTTTTTTAAAGTATTTTATCGCTTAATAAATGAAGAAAATAGCGCTTTGCATTTCCCTCTTGTTTTCCGCCATTCGGCTTTCCGCCTTTCCCCTCCGGCCTCCTGTACCGCTCCAGCTCCCTACTCTCCCGGGCTCCTGCCCCTTCCCCACACCCCCACACATTGAATTAGTTTTTCCTAAGAAAGGGGTTTCAAGGTTACACTTTAAAAACTCTTTTGTGGAGGCGTAAATCATGTTTACAATGTTGGTTAATACACAACACTGTTTCATTTATGGTTCGATGAAAGTTACATTTATTCTACAAAAAGGTGAGCACATACAGTGTAAATATGTATAACCTATTTTGAAGACAATGCTAAAACGCTGAGCATTTTCGGCATAAAGTCTGCCAAGTCACAATCTACCTTATTTCCAAAAATGGCAAATTTACAGTAAGGACACAAACAATAAAAATGATTGGGTTAAGAACTTCTAACATGAAAAAGTTGCCCCTGCAAAAAGTTTAAAATGTCGATAATTAAAATAACGAAAACAAGCATTAATATTTCTCAAATCCTGTAGCAGACAGTAGGTAAACTCAAAATTCAAGTTTAAAATCCAGCCAGTTAGAAAGTACTTACTGCAGTCATTGAAATGACATGCACTGTCTTACTGCTATTGTTACTATTCCAATGTTGTGATACCAAATAAAAGTTGGACCTATTTTTCCTAAAGCAGGAATTTTCTTTCCTCCATTCTTCTTGTCAAGATTATAAGAAGGCTTTCGCTCTCGCGGGAAAGGAAATTGTCATTCTCATTATAAAGCAACTAGAAAGTGTTTTTTTAAGCTACTTCTCTAAGAGTTATAGTTTTGATGCTACTACCCCCAAAACATAAAATAGCTGGGGTGGAACCTTTTTGTGGCAGAAGTTCTTGTCTTATTAAGTGTTTAGCACTGGGCAGTACTCGCCTAGCTTGACCAAACTATATTAACTGAGTCAACAAAGATTCGGTATCTAGGTTCTCAGGGGTCAAACACACAGTTTGTTGATTGTTCACACGTTAACCAGATAGTTTCCGACAGCCCAGGAGATGTCAATCCCTTTGGCCATTTTCAGAACGTCGTTTGCTGCATAGACGAACTTTTGGAGGCCATTGCACCTGAATCGCTCTTGGTATGGTGTCTGGCTCTTGTCATGATAGACAAAGAACAGGACATTATCCTGTGTGCCATACTGCAGCCTGGAATCTATTTTCAGCTTCTGTGGTATATCGTATCCACCCTGAATGTAAACTGGCACACTGTTACCGCGGCCGGTAGTGTAGTCGCACAAGACGTAGTTTTGACTTCTGTCTCCACCAAATCCAACGAATGAGCCCTGCTTCCAGTTGACGGTGACTGTTTCTCCCCTGCTCTTGAGCGTAAGAGTTTCGCCTCTCAAAGAACCCATAGTAGCAGATTCTAACGTAATACAATAAAGTAATAGATTATCGGCTGCCCTTATCAGTAATGATTTCGATATTGGATATTGTATTTTCAAAATCACTTTCTGATCTGTTCAATATCAACGCTCACTGTCAGCGTTAGTCAACGGCATTTGCGTATACCACAGCTACCTTGTTACTCATTGTTATGACGCTCAATAATTATTATAGAATTTAGAATTTTGGTCCTTTATCACCAGCTTTTGATCATCATTTTGTAGCTCCCACGTTAGTCTTGTGATTCTAGTGCGCGGCTGCTCACACAGAGAGTCTTTACATGACTTGTTGCTTATCTTGGATTATCAAGAATATTAACAGCAGCAAGCCAATACTATGATGCTATGATCGTTATGTTAACATACTGGACTCAAATGTAATTAAGTAAACTTTAATTGAACGAAAAGTCAGTTATACTCAAGAAATGTGCTATAGTGGAACACAGAGGTATAGCAATAAATAATCAGGACTGCATTAAACTCCTGAAAGGAAATGTTGCCGGCCAAGAAAAATAAATTACAATTTTCACTTCGTACTAGTTTTGCCATTCATCAACATTCGAACTGCTAAAGGAATTGCATTACTGCTCACGCAAGAGTACGCAACTTCAACTTTGACTGACAAGACAAGGTTCGAAATAACAACTCGATCTGTTTTTACTTGTTGCATTACTTCTTGTGTCCTGGTAAATGGTGCGCGAGGCATCACATCAAATCATTGACCTGATTGAGCTTTTATACAATTAGCTTGTAAAACCGTAGAAAAATTGAATTCCAAGAAGAAACAGATTCACCTGTTACAAAATGTATTTGGAATAGAAGTAATAAATAAAGATGTGGGAAGTAATCCGGAGGGAACTGAAACGGCAACAAATTGGAACCCGAAAAAACATGGAATACCGAAGTGGAAAAAAGATCCGGAACGAAAATGAAATGGCCTGTCGATGGGTACTGTACTAAAACACGATTGTATACAGTAAATAAATTATCGAAAGACGATAAGTAAAGTGAGCGTTTACAATCTATAGAACAAGTTCGTTTATTTAAAAAAATTTCTAAGCAGTCCACTAGAGATTCTAGTAGAGTTGTAGCCAACACAAGTCCTAACAATAAGAAATGCTTCATCAGAATTTACCTTAAATACAACAAACAAAGCTAGCCTGTACTTATTTAACATACTTAAACAACTATTGGGGTGTAAAACAACGCATTACGGGCACTTATTTAGCGACCGAGCACAGACTTTTCTCACTTATTGATATCGTAAGTATTATTGATTTGGCGTCTTTTTTCTCCTCGAGCCGAAGTTGAAAAACACAGAAACTGGGTCAACTGGTGATAGAAAGAAAACTCGGTGATATACTTTCATTTTTCTCTAAAACATGTGATATTTTTCCTGGTTTTAAATAAATCATGGCTTAACAATGATCTCTTTGCCGCGATTTAGTATGTTTTGTTCTTCGCACTCATCTATGTTACAACTGATTAATACCGATATCGTTATTATTAATACGATAATTATATTTTTTTAGTCATAAATTATATTAGATGAGACTGATCATTGAACAAGATCATGCCGAGCGATCTCTAAGTGAGTTTTCACGCAATTTTTACAGGAACTTGTGTACGCGATCACGTTGAGGAACTTGATTGCACCTTATATTTAATTAACTTCGGTCCCAAAAGATTTTTTACTTCAATATCTTTGCCTTTCAACACTGCAAAATAAACTTGGAACCTGGAAGTGCGAAAAGAGAATACTCATCTTAGAAGCAAAGCTTTATCTCTTTTTAAAAATTATAAAATTAAAAAACAAACGGTAAGAGTTTGTTTGCCCTGAGTAGAATTTCTTTTCCTTCCTTTTCTGCTCTCTGGTATTGAAGACAGAGTCATGATTGTTTTTGTGATCTGGGCGACATTTTTAAGTGACCCATTGTATCGTGGAATCTCTATCCACCCATACCGAGAAAAAAAGTCCTGTTAACCGATGATTGTTCTGTTTTTGGTAAAGCGTGTTAATCCGCTTTCTGTGTTAGCATGCAGAGGCCTGTCTATTCAACTAGTATGACCTGAACTTGGAACGTAGTTTATTGACATCCGCTGCTATCTAAATAACGGGAATATATGCAAACGCCCACCTTCCGTGGAAGTTGCATCCGCACACCAGACACCAAAATCCGTTAATTAAGCTGTTGGTTTCTAGTTTAAGGACAAGGTCGCTCTCAAATGTGAATAATTTTTGTACTCACCAATTTAAGGTTCACACAGAGACTACTTATCAACTGTTGTTGTACTCCCCAATCTGCATCCTGGCCGATCATCCTGGCCTAGTTAAATGACTTTCAAAAGAAGCCAAAAACGCCAAATACAGCGCCGCCATTTTAAACGGAACTTGGTAGCCCGGCCTGCCTCCACACATGTCTCGAAATATCAAATGTTCAGCTTGATAGTAAAAAATAATTACATATCATCCACTTTCCTTTTTTCTTTGTCCTCTAAGCCTCTCTTTTAAGTTGAATTTTAATATATCAAAAAGGGTCTATTGCTTTTGACGGCCTGACTGACCGGATGTCGGGTCACGAAGCTTAAAAAGGAAGTAAGCTTTACTTCCGGAAGTCAAACTGCTTGTGGCAGCTTTAAGGACCTACTTATTCAAAGGTATTTTTGCGTGGTTAACTGAATATGCAGGAAAAGCAGATCTTAACAAGTGTTATTGAAATCCAAAAAAGAAATTTGGGGTAACCACGCATTTTTCGAAGATAATTAATCAACAGTATTTGTAAAAAGCTTTAAAATACAAAAGCAATATATGGCGTTCTTTTCCAAATTGAAGCTTAATTACTGGGTTGCCAGTATGGCAATCCCAGTCGGAAAATGGGAGGGATTTGTTGGTTTTCTCTTTTTCTTTCTTTTTCTTTTCCGTGTTGGGGAAAGTGTTTCCTATCACTCCCTTGCTAAGTGGTGTCTTTGTGCGTCGAGTCTTACGTGCGCATTTGGTAGGATTTCAGGGGATAGTAGAAATGTGTAGATTTCTATGGTTTGACACGGTAGGATATTTCATTAAGCTGCAATGGCGTCGAAGATTGAAACGCAAATGGCGTTTTGGAGGATCTTTAAGCAAAATGTACCCTTATGGAGCTAAAGAATGGAACGTAAATTGGATAAACAAGCCAGGCGGTGAAGACTG
Organism: Montipora foliosa; assembly: GCF_036669935.1. Classification (NCBI taxonomy): domain Eukaryota; kingdom Metazoa; phylum Cnidaria; class Anthozoa; order Scleractinia; family Acroporidae; genus Montipora; species Montipora foliosa. The sequence continues at coordinate 56,810,283 of NC_090874.1, forward strand.
AATGTCTGGAATCTTAAAAGCGACGAGTAATGGACTTCGACAACAATCTTTCGCCCGTCGAGCCGTGATCAAAGTGAGCTGTAGTTCTAATATTGTACCAAGTGTGGTGTTTTGTACAACACTGAAATGAAATGGAAAATTCTCTGGTAACTTATGGGTTTAACAAAGACAGAAGGAATTGAACAACATACAGTCTTCCGGTAACAACTGGAAATTTCACTAATTCTTGTTGCCCATTTTTTGCTTGATAATTCAAGTAAAGGGTTTTTCAGTAAGTGGTTTGATGCTGGACACTGGTGGGAAATTTATTTAGTTGCGTTTTTGACACGGAGCGTGTTGGCAGCTTGTTTTGTTCCCAACTTGCCCTATTATGCATAACATCCACTTGGCCTTGTAACATCCCATTGAAAAAACTCGTACAATATTTGCGGAAAGATTTCACAATAATTAAAAATTCCTGTGTTAAGCATGAGAATTCGATGAAGAGGTAAATGCAACTGAATTTGTTGCGTGCGTTGCTATTTTGTGATTTGATTGTTGTGCAAATTTTGACAGAGAATATTAAATTATGAAAAAATATCTACGGATAAATCGTTAAAAAATCTTTATTTTTAGCAGTTATTTGGACATACATGATGCAACGCTTGACGAGAAATGATATTTTTGTTGATATCGGGACGCGGTGAAAATGAGTTAACAAATTTGCATACGTGCGTTGAAATGTGACACGCGAGAAGACAGGAATTTTATTTCTCTGACAAATGATTTTGCCATTGCAGTGTAAGATGAAATTTATTTGGGAAGCCAACAATATTTCTTTAACTTCATGGTTAATCCAATCTATTGCTACGACTCGCTAGGGCGAAAATTGTTTACATGAAAATCACGCTTTTTGCGAATTTTGAGTGTTATGCAATTAGATCATTTGCGTGACAATATATCTCTTTTACTGTAACACAGAAACATTCAGATAGTAACAAACTTCATATTTATTAACCATTTCTTTTGCTTTTGTGCTTAGGGGTGACATAGCGATGCACTAGAATTCCATCCAGGAGGTAGTAACTGATGCTCCTATCTATCTATCCTAGTCGCTTCATGCCAGAGAGATAAGTGCCAGCCTGATAGGCCAATTGGCTCGTATACAGGCTGTTCACCTCTTTTGACAGCTTCCGCCACTACCCAAGCGCCAATGTTTGTTTGTTCGTTGGCTCAACAGTCTCAGAAAACGCTAAACGCAAATCAAGGCTAGTAACATTTGGGGTTCTTGTTTTTTAAAGTATTTTATCGCTTAATAAATGAAGAAAATAGCGCTTTGCATTTCCCTCTTGTTTTTCGCCATTCGGCTTTCCGCCTTTCCCCTCCGGCCTCCTGTACCGCTCCAGCTCCCTACTCTCCCGGGCTCCTGCCCCTTCCCCACACCCTCACACATTGAATTAGTTTTTCCTAAGAAAGGGGTTTCAAGGTTACACTTTGAAAACTCTTTTGTGGAGGCGTAAATCATGTTTACAATGTTGGTTAATACACAACACTGTTTCATTTATGGTTCGATGAAAGTTACATTTATTCTACAAAAAGGTGAGCACATACAGTGTAAATATGTATAACCTATTTTGAAGACAATGCTAAAACGCTGAGCATTTTCGGCATAAAGTCTGCCAAGTCACAATCTACCTTATTTCCAAAAATGGCAAATTTACAGTAAGGACACAAACAATAAAAATGATTGGGTTAAGAACTTCTAACATGAAAAAGTTGCCCCTGGAAAAAGTTTAAAATGTCGATAATTAAAATAACGAAAACAAGCATTAATATTTCTCAAATCCTGTAGCAGACAGTAGGTAAACTCAAAATTCAAGTTTAAAATCCAGCCAGTTAGAAAGTACTTACTGCAGTCATTGAAATGACATGCACTGTCTTAATGCTATTGTCACTATTCCAATGTTGTGATACCAAATAAAAGTTGGACCTATTTTTCCTAAAGCAGGAATTTTCTTTCCTCCATTCTTCTTGTCAAGAGCTTTCGCTCTCGCGAGAAAGGAAATTGTCATTCTCATTATAAAGCAACTAGAAAGTGTTTTTTTAAGCTACTTCTCTAAGAGTTATAGTTTTGATGCTACTACCCTTAAAACATAAAATAGCTGGGGTGGAACCTTTTTGTGGCAGAAGTTCTTGTCTTATTAAGTGTTTAGCACTGGGCAGTACTCGCCTAGCTTGACCAAACTATATTAACTGAGTCAACAAAGATTCGGTATCTAGGTTCTCAGGGGTCAAACACACAGTTTGTTGATTGTTCACACGTTAACCAGATAGTTTCCGACAGCACAGGAGATGTCAATCCCTTTGGCCATTTTCAGAACGTCGTTTGCTGCATAGACGAACTTTTGGAGGCCATTGCACCTGAATCGCTCTTGGTATGGTGTCTGGCTCTTGTCATGATAGACAAAGAACAGGACATTATCCTGTGTGCCATACTGCAGCCTGGAATCTATTTTCAGCTTCTGTGGTATATCGTATCCACCCTGAATGTAAACTGGCACACTGTTACCGCGGCCGGTAGTGTAGTCGCACAAGACGTAGTTTTGACTTCTGTCTCCACCAAATCCAACGAATGAGCCCTGCTTCCAGTTGACGGTGACTGTTTCTCCCCTGCTCTTGAGCGTAAGAGTTTCGCCTCTCAAAGAACCCATAGTAGCAGATTCTAACGTAATACAATAAAGTAATAGATTATCGGCTGCCCTTATCAGTAATGATTTCGATATTGGATATTGTATTTTCAAAATCACTTTCTGATCTGTTCAATATCAACGCTCACTGTCAGCGTTAGTCAACGGCATTTGCGTATACCACAGCTACCTTGTTACTCATTGTTATGACGCTCAATAATTATTATAGAATTTAGAATTTTGGTCCTTTATCACCAGCTTTTGATCATCATTTTGTAGCTCCCACGTTAGTCTTGTGATTCTAGTGCGCGGCTGCTCACACAGAGAGTCTTTACATGACTTGTTGCTTATCTTGGATTATCAAGAATATTAACAGCAGCAAGCCAATACTATGATGCTATGATCGTTATGTTAACATACTGGACTCAAATGTAATTAAGTAAACTTTAATTGAACGAAAAGTCAGTTATACTCAAGAAATGTGCTATAGTGGAACACAGAGGTATAGCAATAAATAATCAGGACTGCATTTAAACTCCTGAAAGGAAATGTTGCCGGCCAAGAAAAATAAATTACAATTTTCACTTCGTACTAGTTTTGCCATTCATCAACATTCGAACTGCTAAAGGAATTGCATTACTGCTCACGCAAGAGTACGCAACTTCAACTTTGACTGACAAGACAAGGTTCGAAATAACAACTCGATCTGTTTTTACTTGTTGCATTACTTCTTGTGTCCTGGTAAATGGTGCGCGAGGCATCACATCAAATCATTGACCTGATTGAGCTTTTATACAATTAGCTTGTAAAACCGTAGAAAAATTGAATTCCAAGAAGAAA
>NC_090874.1:56818788-56831288 GCF_036669935.1 Montipora foliosa
GTAAAAACCCTTAGAACTAGAATCGGACACGGAAGTAACTAAAGCCGCAAGCCGCAAGGCGCGGCCCTGGCAAGAAAAATCCTTTAAACCCAAACCTCCACTATCAACAGAACAAATAAGCGATTTACGAGCTACAGTCTCTAATCGAGCGCGCCACAAAAAGGGCCATATCAGACTATTAAGTTTACTATAAACCCATTTAGGGGGTACTAAAACGCGAGACACATAGAGCAACTTACTTAAAGCTAATATGTTCAAAATAAGGACCTTCCCAATAAAGGACAAAGATCGCGACTTCCATCTAGAAAGAGTTTTGTCAAGTTTGGACAAACGAGGCTCCCAATTATCGCGCTCAACGTCAACAGTACCGGAGAAAACGCCTAAAATCTTCATTTTCGTAACCCATGTGAGACCAAGTGGCTCGTCGAGGCGGTCTTTCCAGGCACCAAGCCACATGGCCTCAGTTTTGGACAAATTAAGCTTCGCACCAGAGCCACGCTCGTAAAACGCAATCGCGTCAAAAAGTGAGAAAAGGGAAGAATCGTTTTTGACAAAGGCCGTAGTATCGTCAGCATACTGGCCGACTTTAAACTGGACACCACCAGCCCCTGGCAAGAGAAAGCCTTCGATCGCGGGAGAGTCCCTAATACGGCAGGCTAAAACTTCAACGCAGAGAACATAAAGCATGGGGGACAGGGCGTCGCCCTGCCTGACCCCCCGCAGTAAAGGAACAGGATCGGAAAGGAAATCGTTTACTAGGATACGCATATAAGCGCCGTTATACAAAGTGCAAATCCAGCTACAGAAGGAGGGCCCAAAACCGAAGTGTTCTAAAAGATTCATCAAAAAGGACTGATTAACGCGATCGAAGGCTTTCTCCTGGTCTAAAGAGACGAGAATACCTTTCTCGCCGGTTCTCTCAATAAAATCGAGTGTGTCGCGAAAAAGAGCCAAATTAGAAGAAATAGATCTACCTGGAACAGAACATGTCTGATCAGGGTCTACAATAGACCCCAACACTTTTTTCAAACGGAGGGAAAGGGCTTTCGAACAAATCTTATAATCCACATTCAGTAACGAAATGGGGCGCCAGTTTTTTAGATTTCTACGATCATCTTTCTTATGAACAAGACGCGTAACACTTGATTTCATAGAGTCACACAGCTCACGATGGGCGAGAGACTCATTAAACATATCAACTAAAAGGGGCCCCAAGAGGGACCAGAACGCAGAATAAAACTCAACAGTTAAGCCATCAGAACCGGGAGTTTTGTTCCTATTAGAGAGGCGAAGGGCCTCGGACGCCTCGTTCAAAGAAAGAAGACCCTCGCATGATTCGCGCTCAGCTTCCGATAACCGGCGGGTAACGTGCTCAAACAAATGGGATTGGGCTACAGGGTCAATTGGCTCTTCAGAAAATAGGGAAGAATAAAAACGCTCGTGAGCTTGAATCATGTCAGGGAGGGAAAAAACCTCTTGCCCCTCAGAATCAAAGACAGAGGAGACGGAGCCTTTCTCGTGTCTCTCATTTTCAAGACCGAGAAAGAAACCAGCTTAACCCTGCTCGAACCCTCGAGCTCGGAATCTAAAAGCGACCGCAGAGCAGCCTCTGAAGTCAGAATTTCAGGACTAGCAGAAACATCGCCCGAAGCCAAACGATTCTTCAGGGCAATTAAGCGATTGGTTAGAAAAACCTTCTGGGACGAGAGTAAACGGTGTTTACGACGAGAAAAGGCGATCGTAGTGAGCTTAATGTCAGACTTTAAACACTCCCAAAAATCGCGCTGAGAAGCAAAGCAATGCCGAAAGGCCAGAAACTGCTCAATTAAATCCGAAATCTCTAAACAAAAGGATTCGTCATCGAGGAGAGAATTGTTAAACTTCCAAACTCCCGGGCCTCGCAGGGGAAGAGCCGCAATATCATAGTCTAAAATAACAAAGTCATGATCTGAGAAAACGCATGGGAGAATATCGCACCTAGTGACTTGATTACACTGAAGCCGCGGGACCAAAAAGGTATCCAGTCTGCTGGCAATTGAATGGTCTGGGCTGAACCAGATGAACTGCCTGTCTCGGGGATGCAAAAGACGCCAAGCGTCACGGAGGTTACAGCGAGATTTTAGGTCCGAGAAGCCGGAGTCGAGGGAAACCGACCTACCCAATTTGTCAAGCGCCGAGTCAAAACAATTCATATCCCCCCCCGATCAGGAGCCGGGAGTTTGGAAGAAAAAAGGACGGGACCGACTGAAAGAAAATCTTTCTCTCAGCCGGAATCGTCGGCACATAAAGGTTAACTAGATTAAGATTGAAATCGTCAAACTTAACAAGTAAGCTGAGAATGCGCCCACTTTGATCCTTCTGCCAAACAGAAACATTATTACGAAAAACATCAGAACATAAGATAGCTACCCCCCCTCTCCTCCCGACAGCAGGGGCCCAGAAGCTGGGGCCCGCCCACGTAGAGAAGAAGGAGCGCAGAACAGCGTCATTCGAAATCATAGTTTCTTGAATGAAACAAAAGTCTAGGCGTGAAGCACGAAAGAAATCAGAGACCAGCGAAAACTTACGTTGACTTAAACCCCTAACATTAATCGTAGCGCACTTTAAGAAGGTTAAACTAAGTGGGCGCATCCTCACTTACTACAGACAGACGAGACGACTTGCCCAAAGCAGCGCGTCGGGACGAGCCATGTCGAGATCTCTTCCTTCCTCGAGAGGGCCGCTCAGACACAGGAGACATATTATCAGGCACAGCGTCGGAATCCATCATTTCAGATGTGGCAATACTCTCAGGCTCAGACTCGTCACTCTCAACACTCGTATCGGTCAGGGAAGAAACGGGAAATTCTTGCACTCCGGGAACTTGAACATGAGGGGAATCCTTGATGAAGCCTTGAGAAGTTAAAAGGTCAGGCGCAGGCTCAGAAGAAATGGCCGAGGCCAAGGGCTGGTCAAATTCAGCTTCCAGGGAATCGTCCTCAGACCTTGCCGAATCTTCCTCTGCATTCTCTCCTGGGGGGCTATCAAGATCCACGTCACCTGAATCAGCATTCTCAGCATCTAGAGTAGTGGGGGGGACATCCACGGGAGGAGGGTCAGCAGCAGGCTGGCTCGGGGGCTCAGCATCAACGGCATCACGATGCGAAAGCGGGCGGCGATACCAAGAGTGGCGGCAGTCAATGGCCATGTGGTCAGGTTCTTTACAAATACAGCATCGAACCCCAGCAGGACAATCACGGGCATGATGGCCAATTACTTCACAGTTAAAGCAGAGCATCTGACGACACTCTTGGGCCAAATGACCTGGCTCGTTGCATCTTCTACAGGTCTTCACTTGGCCTTCGTACTGTACACCGAGAAGGTACTTACCAAAACGAAGGTACGACGGGATGGGGTCATCGATACACATGCGAAGAGTACGGATACCATTCTGGACTTGGGGGAAGCCCTGGACGGAGGAGCGACGCTGGGAGTAAACAGTGCCATACTTCGACAGACGGAAGGTCAAAGCCGAGTCAGGTAACTCAAAAGGAGCGTCGTACACAATAACATAAGACAAGGATCTGCCTGCAAGATGAGCTGCATGAGGCTGGTTTCCAACAAAGAAAGACGACTGCTGCAGAAATTTGTTTCGGATCTCCTCTTTCGTAAAGGTGAAGACTACTGACCCATTCTGGGATCTCTGAAGGCAACGGACTGACGTCGGAGGAAAACCATCTCTCACCAAACTATCAACGATTTGCTTGGTCGTAACTGAGCTGTCAGGGAGTGTGAAGTATGCAGAAGCAGGACGATCAGGCATGACATTCAAAACATCAAAATGCTCTCTTTCAAAAGAAGACAGATAAGACCTGCGACGCGGAGCTACACTGGAAACTTTTGGACGAGAATCAACAGCACCAATAGTCACTCTATCAGCATATGAGCCTCCAGGACTGGTATCCATGTGGGATGGCGAATCAGATTGGCCAGCTCCAGAAACAGAGGGATGCACAGGCGTATTCTCCACAATATCAGACCACAGAGGGGATACAGGCTTAGGCTGAGACATACAGAAAGCACAATTTAGGGTAGGACCCGCGTCGTTCCCTCCCGGCAGGTATTTAGGGCAGGGTCCAACAACAAAAGATAAAAGCCAGTTAGTCTACCTCAAACGTGCTATGATGGGCTTCTTGGCCTCGTCAGTGCAGTGATGACATTTAGTATGCAGGTTAAGCTTATAAGACCACCCCAAATGTCCCACACATGTGGTACATCTAAGCCATGCCAGAGTGCTCAAACTAGCGAGCTAGTGAGCATGCGCAATTGCTAGCGGCAATAACTCATCCCAGTAGAGTGCAATGCCAAAGAGCTGTATCTAACTGCAGACAGTACTGTTTCGGCCTAATAATAATAATAATGTAAAAAATATCCTAAACATTCATAAAAGCTAACCTTAGGCCTAATTAGGCCTAAACAAACGTTTTTAGGCCTAAAGTTAAAGCTTTTATGAATGTTTAGGATAGTTTTTACTTTCTGTATTGGTAAAAGAATGACCTGTGATTCCGGATTCCGGATTCCTGGTTTTAGGGTTGTCCTTTTTGACACGGAGCGTGTTGGCAGCTTGTTTTGTTGCCCGAACTTGCCCTATTGCCCGAACTTGCCCCATTGTGCATAACATCCACTTGGCCTTGTGACATCCCATTGAAAAAAATTCGCGGACCGGTCGATTTCTCTGAAATTTGAAAGGATGATTTCTAACGAATAGAGAAAGATTTTCACAATAACTAAAAATTCCTGTGTTAAGCATGAGAATTCGATGAAGAGGTAAATGCGACTGAATTGGTTGCGTGCGTTGCTATTTTGTGATTTCATTGTTGTGCAAATTTCGACAGAGAATATTAAATTATGAAAAAATAACTACGGATAAATCGTTAAAAAATCTTTATTTTTAGCGGTTATTTGAACATAAAAGATGCAACGCTTGACGAGACAAAATATTTTTGTTAATATCGGGACACGATGATGATGAGTTAACAAATTTGCATACGTGCGTTGAAATGTGACACGCGGGGAGACAGGAATTTTATTTCTCTGACAAATGATTTTGCCATTGCAGTGTAAGATGAAATTTATTTGCGAAGCCAACAATATTTCTTTAACTTCCTGGTTAATCCAATTTATTGCTACGATTCGCTAGTGCGAAGATTGTTTACATGAAAATCACGCTTTTTGCGAATTTTGAGTGTCATGAAATTACGGGCAACCCTAAAATCACTTAAAGGAAGGTCTAATTTTGGGGCTGAAGCTGAACGTTCCTATTTTATTTTATCTTTTTTGCAATGTGAGCCTAACATTTTCTTAAAGTTGAGTGGTATAACAGAAAAAGACAAGCCAGAAGACAGATGAAGCAAAAAAATAACATATATAGCTCTGAATCGAATTGTCATCGAAAGATTAATGACAATCGATCGCAAAAACACGAAGATTTCTGCAATCTCTGACTTTTATGATGTTTTGTCAAAAGGAAGAATTGATCACGTGCTAGGCAACCTTAAAGGTGCACGTGATCACCTTGTGTCAGCGGAATGAACTACGGGAAAGAATGTTAATCGTTCGTCGTTTTCAGAGTAAAACAACGTCTTTGGTTTTTTAATTTTGTTGTAATATTTAACTGAATATTTACATTTCATCTGTCCGGTCAGCAAGCCTTCTTTGTCGGGTTCCTGAGAACGTATCTATTTTGACTTCAGGGTGAACTATTTACATAATCGCGAGGTTGAGCGGCCATGTAATTGAAACTCTGAACATCCATGAGATACAAAAACAGACTTGCGAACTATCGCAAATCACAATGTTGACAAGCACAAAAGCAGAAAAAATGGTTAATAAATATGAAGTTTGTTACTATCTGAATGTTTTTGTGTTAGAGTAAAGAGATATAATGTCACGCAAATGATGTAATTTCACCGCAACCCTAAAACCAAGAATCCGGAATCCGGAATCCGGAATCCGGAATCCGGAATCACAGTTTAATACAGAGAGTAAAAACTATCCTAAACATTCATAAAAGCTAACCTTAGGCCTAATTAGGCCTAAAAACGTTTGTTTAGGCCTAATTAGGCCTAACGTTAGCTTTTATGAATGTTTAGGATAGTTTTTACTCTGTGTATTGTACTGTGATTCCGGATTCCGGGTTCCGGATTCCTGGTTTTAGATTTGCCAGGAATTTTATTTCTCTGACAAATGAATTTGCTATTGCAGTGTAAGATGAAATTTATTTGGGAAGCCAAGAATATTTTTTTAACTTCCTGGTTAATCCAATTTATTGCTACGACTCACTAGTGCGAAGATTGTTTTCATGAAAATCACGCTTTTTGCGAATTTTGAGTGTCATGAAATTACGGGCAACCCGAGAACCAGCAATCCGGAATCCGGAATCCGGAATCCGGAATCCGGAATCGCAGTACAATACAGAGAGTAAAAACTATCCTAAACATTCATAAAAGCTAACCTTAGGCCTAATTAGGCCTAAGCAAACGTTTACATCATTTGCGTGACAATATATCTCTTTACTCTAACACAAAAACATTCAGATAGTAACAAACTTCATATTTATTAACCATTTTTTCTGCTTTTGTGCTTGTCAACATTGTGATTTGTGATAGTTCGCAAGTCTGTTTTTGTATCTCATGGATGTTCAGAGTTTCAATTACATGGCCGCTCAACCTCGCGATTATGTAAATAGTTCACCCTGAAGTCAAAATAGATACGTTCTCAGGAACCCGACAAAGAAGGCTTGCTGACCGGACAGATGAAATGTAAATATTCAGTTAAATATTACAACAAAATTAAAAAACCAAAGACGTTGTTTTACTCTGAAAACGACGAACGATTAACATTCTTTCCCGTAGTTCATTCAGCTGACACAAGGTGATCACGTGCACCTTTAAGGTTGCCTAGCACGTGATCAATTCTTCCTTTTGACAAAACATCATAAAAGTCAGAGATTGCAGAAATCTTCGTGTTTTTGCGATCGATTGTCATTAATCTTTCGATGACAATTCGATTCAGAGCTATATATGTTATTTTTTTGCTTCATCTGTCTTCTGGCTTGTCTTTTTCTGTTATACCACTCAACTTTAAGAAAATGTTAGGCTCACATTGCAAAAAAGATAAAATAAAATAGGAACGTTCAGCTTCAGCCCCAAAATTAGATCTTCCTTTAAGTAATTAAAAAATGCAATTTATTCCACATTATTTCAGTTATTCTTTTCTGCACAATGAATGGTGACAGGAATTTTTGCAGTTTGATCAGAAAAAGCAGAAATCTTGCGACTTAAAGAAACTGAATTAATCCTTTTAAAGTATTTTTGATTTAAAAACCTCCTTCCTGTCGACAAATAAAAGGTAGTAAACCTCCGGAGCAATATTAAGTTTTTACGAATTCCAAATAGCCGTAAAAGGATATTAAGAGAATGCCATTGATATAGCAAAGACAAACAGTTGACACCAATCACTACTGCCTACTTCGATGATATCTGAAGGAGTATATTCTTGATGTCTGTTAAGCTCACTCTCGATAAATGGCACGTATACTATTTCCAAAAAAATTCCATTGCAACCATTTCATTCATTCGTTCGTTCTTTCGTTCGTTCGTTCATTCATTCAATTGTATGCGTTCCTAACGGATCCTGGGGCGCTTTTAAGACCCAGACATATTCTCAGTTTCGAAATTTGCTTTATCGATGCTCCGACTAAGCCGATTTAAATATTTTTTTGCTGCTAACTTGACACATTTTCAGTCAAAGAAAAGAGAATCTTGAGAATCGGCTGATCTCCAAACAACCATCTGAGCCTGTTATGCCATTGTTGAAGGAAGGAACACTGACTCGAGTCAATCGCGAATTTGAAGCATCTGGTAGCGTGTATCCCAAATTAATAGTTATAAAAGATTTAGCCAGGAAAAGAGAGAGAAACAACAACAAAAAAAAATGATAATAAGAAAGGATATTATCAACGCTGAAACCAGCGTATAGGTTAGATAAGTACCATCGGCATACACCCTTGATTGACAACATGAAAGGCAATTTGGTAAAGTACATTATATGCAGCCTTAAGATAGTGCCTTGAGGAACATCACAGCTTAACGAGCAGCTCCTACAGGGTGAGCCATTAAATGATATTTATATAAAAAATCGTTTTCAGCCAAATATGTATATAACTGCCGTCGTAAACTATTCTCTAAAATACCTTGGCTACTACCGAGATAACGGAAATGGGCCGGTAATTGTACAAATCATTCTGTTCCCCTTGTTGGAAAAGTGGGGTAACTCTGGCGCTTTTCCATCGTCAGGAAATCTTCCAAGACTTAGAGATTGATTAAAAATGATGCAAATGGAAAAGCAGATCTATAAGAGACAATTGCTTAACTTGTTCAGATAATTTGGATATGTGCAACCAATAGCATTTCAGTCCACAAGTGATAAAAATATATCATAACGCCTTATTACAACGCATTATGACATTGAAATGCCAATAAACATCACCAAATTGTCCTTTTTTGTCCGCATATTAATCCCATAATGCTTTGGGCGTTAAATCGTGACGTCAATTGAAAAGAATGCTATTGTAAGGGTCCCGTTCAAATTATCCAATCACGGTCTGGGTATTTTGTATGCGTGCAATTAATTTTTCTTACGATGCGTTCAAATTGGGTTCATGATATATTTGTCTCGTTGATCGATAACAAAAGCCCCATTGAGTTTTTTACTACCCTACAATAAGGAAACGGACTGATTCTATCGTAATAGTCCCGACCGAAAACCAGCCAATCAGAGTGCACTATTTTTGCCTTAGAATTGCTTTCCTAACTAGTGATCGGAAAATCGTGGGTTCGACTCCTAAAAAGAAGCACTCGGATTTATCTTTGCACCCGAGGCTTGCTCATATTTGTCGAATGTACGAAAAGACTCAGCTATAGACTTGTCATCAATAAGCAGCAGAGTGGTATCGTCGGCAAATTGGGACAACTTTTCCTTCGCATTCAAGTTAGGTGGGGGAACGCCGTTAATTAGAGGATTCTCTGTTATATTTATCGCCAGAGTTTTCGCTGTTAGCACATAGAGGGGCATAGATAAAGCACATCCCTGCCTCAGGCCTCGTTCTAATGCTATAAATGCTGTAAGCTAACCGTTCGTTTTAACAGAACTAGAAACGGAATTGTAAATAACGCGGATCCATCGAATGAAATTAGGCCCAAAGCCAAAAGTCACTAAGGTCTCGAACAAAAACTCGTGCGAAACTCTGTCAAAAGCTTTTATTTGGTCAAGGCTGATGAGAGCAAGAGGTTCTTCCTCTCACCGAGGCCGTCTGATCAGAATGTATCACAGATGGGAGCACACAATGAAGCCTGTTGGCAAGCGCTTTGGTCAGGATCTTATAGTCCGTAGCAAGGAGAGTGATTGGTCTCCAATTCTTCAGCAGAGTCCGATCACCCTTTTTGAAGGCCTCGTCGCTACGACACCGATTGGAAAGCATAATTGTAAACAATGACTACTTTTTCACCCAATAAAGAACAAAAGTGTTTATAAAAGTTAGTGCTCAAACCGTCGAAACCGGGTGAGTTATTACTCTCCATAGAGTTTAAGACTTTCGTCAATTTCTCCAGGTTGAGAGGGGCTCCACAAAATACATGCTCAGATTCCAACAGTTTCGGGGCATTAATATTAAGAAACGCGTCCCGAGCGGGCTTATCGTCAGGCTGTGCCGAGTACAAAGACTTATAAAAGTTGTAAGTTTCAGAAATCAGTTGACCTGGTTCTCAAACAGTGTCCATATTATCCTTTGTCAATTTTTTTATTGCCAAAGGCAAAGGCAACTCTACATCAATTTTATCGACTTTGAAAAGGCTTTTGATAGCCTTCATAGGAACAGCTTATGGAAAATACTGAGGGCATATGGGATCTCCCACCATCTGGTTTGTGTAATTAAGAGCTTTTACGCAAACTTCACATGTCGTGTGGAAAACAGTTACATATACAACAGCTTTGAAGTGAAGACCGGAGTAAGACAGGGGTGCGTGATGTCATCACTACTCTTCAACCTTGTCATTGACTGGGTGATGCACCAAACAACAGAGGACCAAAACAGAGGCATAAGATGGTCTCTCTTCTCTTTCCTAGAGGACTTAGAAATCAGAAGTCATGGCTTTAAGCATTACAAATCCACAACCCACAATCCAAGTGAATGGTAATGTTCTTAAAACCACCAAAGAATTTACATACCTTGGAAGTATTGTCACGAACGTAGGCAAAGACATTAGGAACCGAATCAGCAAGGCCAGATACGCCTTTAACATGCTCAATAACATCTGGAAGTCACAGCAGTACAGTATCAAGACCAAGCTGAAACTATACCAGAGCTGCGTTCTTCCTACCCTTCTATACGCATCAGAGTCCTGGCGAATGACCAAGGATGACCTTGACAAGGCATCAGTTTTCCACACAAAGAGCTTACTGCGAATATCGAGAATATTCTGGCCAAACAAGATCTCAAATGAAGAGCTGCTGAGGAGATGCGAACAAGAAAGCATGGCAAACATACTGATCAAGCGAAGATGGAGGTGGATTGGGCATGTCCTTAGAAGGGATAAAGATGACAATGCTAGAAAATGGACACGTCGTTCGTGGGCCCTACTATCGGCCAGCGAGCCCAGTTCTCGGCCACAAAAGAGTGCGCTCGATTCCTCAGAATAAACAACGCTTTATCACCAATTTTTGTTGTTAAGTCACTAATAAGGCTTGTGTTTGACAAAGTATCCTTAACGCGCTTTGTTTCATGTTAGAAAAGGAAGTTTTTTGCACACCTAGTTTTTCTCCTAATTGCTCCATGGCATGCCATGGCAAGCGAGGCTAAAAAAAGAGTTGGGTATTTCAAAACGGGGTCCGGTAAGTCAGAACTCATAGTTTTAATTCATATCTACTGTCAGAACATGCCACCCCATTACAAGTTTACTTTTACAAATGATTTGACAAGAAAACTCCATACAAAAATATGAGCGCTTTTTTATAGTGTTGTCGACGGCGAGCAGGGTGGCCGAGATCGTGATAGGCAAATACGCAAAAGTATTAAGGAAATATTGAGGAGTGAATTTAGGTCAAAGAATAAAATAGGCCAGGAAAAGTTTATAATTAACAGAAAGCTTTATCACTCTACGTTCTTTATGCCAAGAATTGGGTCATTTGGGCCTCCAATACGGATGAAATATAAACTTGAATTAGACCATGTAATTCGAGTAGCCGTAAACAAACACGTTTTCGTGGAAACCAAATGCACCAACCTTTGTGTCACCTCCACTTACTCACAGTATATAGTAGCTGTAAACTCAAAACTCGGCAGGACGAAAAACAAGGAATCAAGCTACCTTTGGAAGCAATTGCTTTTTATTCAGATTCATTTGTGGCGCGAAAAATAAACGTTGAACAAGAAGTGGCCGACAACTGGGCCCCTTACTGTAGTCTGAAGCCAAATTTTGTGGTGTCCTCTCCGGGTGACCTCTTCGAGGTCTCCTTTGTCTTTCTTACACAAACTCTTGCCCACGCACATTCAACCTTTAAGGCCATTGATGTAAGACCTTTGTTAGTTTCTACAGAAACTGTTGCTGAAGGGAATTATTTTGAATGAAAGTTTCGCTGAAAACTTCAAATCGAATTAAAATAGTGAGACGTGAGCGAGATCTCTGAGCTCAGGGAAACAGAAACGTTGATTCTGAGAGTGTAAGCTGATATGCGGCAGTTTATTGCGCCCAAATTTCGCGCCACAACTATGACGAAAGGTAACGCGACGAGAAACTACTTTCCAGTTTGAGTCCTAGTTTGAAGAGCTCGTCACATCGATGCATAAGAGAACGAGAAAGACACTTAAAAAAACGCCTTTTAAGCGTAGCCGAGAACCCAAGTAGATAGGGAATAAAACAAAAAACGACCACGAAATTCTCGCTGACCTGCATAACCTTAGGTTTAGGTCATATATTACTCACTTCGATTGAACGAAGTAATTATTAAAAGGCGGTGTTGTATGTGTAATTCATATACCTTTAATTTTGGGGTAAAATTGAGAGCGCAAAAGCAGCTTAACTGTACCCCGTTTTTTAAGAATAGGCAACACACTTTCCGTAACACATTTTGACGCATAAATGACGCGGAGATAGTTGCCATAGCAACAAAACTATCCCAGGTTATTTTTCTTGCTCTCCTCCACATTATTGGAAAGTTTCATGAGATTCTCCCAAAAAGTGGGAGAAAAGTGAAATAGCCTCGGTTTCGTGTCCTGGTCAAGCCTTAATACACTAGTATCCCACGAGGTTCTATTGCTGGTTTTCACCGTCACACCCTCATCAAAACCATTCAATAAATAAACTCAAGAGTCAAAGAGATAAAAGAATATGAATAGTGAAACAGTCTCGCAAAGGTTCAGGTCTGTGCGATGTTTAGTGCTGGAGATATTCAAAGAAATATTT
>NC_090874.1:56846288-56848788 GCF_036669935.1 Montipora foliosa
AAATTGAAAAACCAATACCGTTCATTTTGGGTTGACGTATCTTCCCATCTCACAAAAAATGATATCAACCGGTATGTCATGCCAAAAATGTGAAACAATCCGATTTTGTGTAACTGTCACAGAGGACTCAAAATGGGTCAAAAAAACCCGAATCATTGTTCGCTTTTATCATGACTCGAGACGCACTATCCGTCTAAACGAACTTGGGCAAGACCTCCTCAGAAACATGACCTTCGATAGATCTATTCTAACTAACGAACGACTAAGATAATTAGAGATTCGAAAACTGGAAGACATGAAATAAGATAAAAGGCCAAAAATTTGCCAGATTGCACTTCAGATCTTCAACAAAAATGAATTTCGTAGGAAACAATAAACAACTGCGTTATACATTATTATTATATGGCTTTTGTTTGTAGCCGATATAACGCACGCTCTGATTGGCTAATTGTGACTGAATTGTAGGGCATTATTCTCCCGTAATGCCCACGGGCCGATTACGGGCTTGCAAAAACAAAGCAAAAGGTAATTAAAAAGCCATATAATAAACAACTTAGTAACCTCACTTGCTGGGGACCGTTTGGTCGTTTTTGTACGGACCTCGCTGCGCTCGGTCCGTACTGCCACGACCTCGGGCCAATATTCCCGAGTACGACCCTCGCGCTCGGTTAGTAAGTAGTTAACAAATCTTACAAATAAGAAGGGGGAAGCTGGCAGAAACAAGATCGTAATTAGGAGAATTGTAAAACTTATGACCTTGATAAAAAGCGCGGAGAATTATTTAATATTAGTTCTGCAGTAACGTAATTGGAAGGACTTACATTTTCTTGTATGTATTTGAATTTTTCAGTAAAATAATTTTGTTTGCTTACAGTGAACGGGAAGGGTCGAGATTTGATAGGAGTACATAAATTTGCCCAATTGCAAGGTGTTTATGCTTATGTTCAATATGCACTCAGATGAATTGAGGAAACTTGTTTGGAGCCTAAATTGAACCTCGAGAAAAAATAGGGTCAGGTTAGGATTAGTTTTGGTTATTATACATCCTTGTCAATTCTGACTTATCAGTATAAAAAAGTAAATAATGAAAAGAACTGTGTTGAGTTCATCATATTTGTCGCAAAAGTGTAGCGATGAAGACACAGGACGATAGATCTCGAGTCACAGGTAAGTGCATACTGTACAGTTCTTTATTCCCAAATAATTTTGCAATGTTGAGACTGAATAGCTAAATGTATGAAAAATCGATAACCGATTAGAAAGCTGCCTCGAAGTTGCGGCAGCACTAAAAGGACTTTAGTTTTATGATATGCGTGGACAGGTATCGCCATGGCTATGACTTTCTTTACATCGGAGTCCATCTTGAAAGTCGCCTGTAGATAGTCACCACGAACAATGTATTTAAGTTCTAGCTTTGTAAGTACTTTCTGTCGTGTACCTCAAGGATGCTCCTTGGAACAATTCCCTTTGATTCATTTCTCCTTTCCTAACCTATGACCGTGACACACTTGCCTGGGGTAGTAGATATTTCAACACACTTCATTCCTTCGGTTGTTAAATGTTAAATTTTTCACTCAAGTAAGTAAAAAATTACGGTTATTAAACATTCCTATTTAAAATAACATAAAATCATGTTTCTTGAAGAAATTTTAAGTGTTTAAAATGATCTTCGAAGTAAATACTAAAATTTGAACAATTTTCTTATTCAATTAATTTTTCTCATGATTTATTTATTGCAACAAGGATCAAATTCATTTACCTATTCTAGGTTAGTCGCAGATAGGCTCTTTGTTCTTGACGTGTGCAACGGGGCTTTGCTTTGGCACCCTTTCCCTTTTGGGACGTAGAGTTATTTTTAAGACGGCCAACACCTATTGTATCTTTTCGTTTTTCTTTTCATTGCTTCAATATGCTAAGGATTCAAAGTTACTTTTGTGGGATGAATCTCAAGCCATTGCGGTGACAAATTCCAATTAATTTAATGGGTGTTCAATTAATTTAATGGGTGTCAGTGAATAGGTGACTACGGTGTGTGAACAATCATGATAACGACTTCCAACATAAAACGGTTGGAAGAAAGGAAAACGAATCCTGTTTCGTATTTTCCAACAATTCTCGATAATAGTTGTCCCTTTTATTCAACGAAGACTATAGCCTGCGAGCAGGCTCTCGGTGATTCGAGGCGCATGAAGGGCCTTTGTTGTCAGCTGCGGTTTCACAGTTAGTGGCTACGTCATCCTAATCTAATAACACAACGATTGTTCTTTCACAAATATAGATTTTTAAAGACAAAAAGCAGTGAGGATAAAATTTGTTCCACCAAAAGAGCAGACAGAAAAGTATAAAATAGAAAAAAAAATAGAGCTTATGAGCTGAATACTCCGCCACTTATTTGCATAATAATAACATCCATTGTATTCTGGCTCGTTCCGAAAGTCGCTTTTAGTAATGAAGTTGGAACGAAGATTCAAGTATTTCATCAAATAGAATCATGTTTTAA
>NC_090874.1:56851288-56863788 GCF_036669935.1 Montipora foliosa
GCAAAACACGTTGACATCTACATTGTTGTCGGAGATACAAAGTGTGCAATTTCTATTATTATATTATTGCTAACCAGATAAGTTGAGTTGCAGTACTTTCGAAAAAAAAATTACAACTACTGTTGGGTATTTTGGAACTCTGATACAAATCTGAAAACTATGTATTATCTTGACTGTTTCGTTGGCACTTAGCGGCGATAGCTACTACTAGTAATAACATCTATTGTATTCTGACTCGTTCTGAAAGTCGCTTATAGTATTGAAGTCGGAACGAAGATTCAAGTTTTTCATCAAATAGAGTCATGTTTTAAGACTGACGAAATTTGTTTTTTTCTATTATTTTACAAGATCTAGAGCGCGCGGAGCCAGGAGAGGTGATTCATTCATTTCCTTTAATTGGATAAAGAATTGGACTGAGCAGCGTTTGTCGGAATTTTTTTCATGACCACTAAACAAAAAGTGTGCAATAAACCATAATACTACCCTTTACTAACAACCTACCTATCTCCTTTGCTCCGGGATTTTCAGTGGGTGCTTTGTTTTTGAAGGAATGAGCTACGCCTCCCCGTAATTTAAAAGTAGGGGTGTCTGAAAGCTTGACGCTGGATGACGTAACATTTTCGTTCACTTTTAGCCTCAAAGAAGGGAAAGTACATTTGAAGCGGCAACTTCAGAGGAGGTAAATAACAAGGCTTGAAGCCGTGGTGATTTAATATTATCTTTCTGATGTACTTGACGAAAACCAAAGCTTCGAATCTCATATTTTTTCTTTAATAGACAACAACACTATGCGAATGTTTGGAGGAAACGGGGGTTGATTCGGAAGAGGTAATGCTATTTACCAGTTTTGTCATTAACCATTTTGTTCGTTGTTTGCAACTCAACCCACTCCATAATTTCCAATAATTACCTAATATGTACGTTTTTCCTGTTGCCATATAATGCAAGAATTGTATCCACGTACATCATGACGAAAGCAGGAAGATCCTAGAGAAGAAGCCCTGCCCATTTGACGATAGTCCGAACGATAAAAAACTAACCGTTGTTATGTGCAATGTGAAAAACATCATGAGGAACAATTCCTTCATATTTATTTACATTAAATTTGTGTTAGATACTTTAATGGACTTTCGTATTACCTTTCCTGAAATATATCATCCAAATCGTTGCGCTTTCTCTTAGGTGCGACAAAAAAGACGCAGGTTCCTGGAAAAATGTCAGGTACAAATTTTCCTCTGCATTTAAAATATTGTCAGGCTCAGCCCTAGCCTAATGCATCTCTATGTAGACAGTCGGTTCCTCTGTGTACTACTTCCTGCCAAAAACCTTAGTAATATATAGGTCTCGGTTTTTACGTAGAGAGAAAATGAGGGCAAACGCCAACGCACGGATCATGGTCATTGTGGTGGTGATGATGGCGAGGGCAATGACAGTGGAACTGTAAGTACCTGCCGTAAATGCTATGATAACTTAAAGAAAATTGGATAAAAAGTCGTATTGCTCTCAGTCTCTCTCCGGGGTTCCAAAATTTTCAATGAGTATTTCATGATGCTTTTCAATGGTATGAAAAGGCTCAAGCTTATGGAAATTTGGATTGTGACAGGGTAACCATGTCTAGCAGTACTGAAACAGTAAGTAATGAAACAGTCCCCTGCAATATTGCAGAGTTTCAACCGTTAGAAATTCTTTTTTTAAGGCAACACTTAGTCTCATAGCTCTTACCGAGGGCCACCCTCTCATCTTGTACCTTCCATTATTTGTGTTGTGTTTTTCAGGTAACATTACACATTCCTGAAGATGACAACTCGCCAAGATGTTCCAACGCAGAGCAAGGCTCCATCCCCACATCAAAAATTTATTATTATTTTTTTATTATATCCACATGAAAACACCTTCGTGAATAAGCTATTGACAAAACGTTAAATTGCCTCTAAACTTGAACATTCAATTATTCTCTTTGCCTGCGTAGTTGGCGGTATTGTTGGCGTGATAGGCATAAGCCTCACGGAGAATGAGGAGGAGCGCTGTGAGATACATCAAAGCTCCCCTCCCCCTTGACCGCTCATTAATTTGCCTCTTTCGCCTACAATACTACCAACTACACAGGCTATTTTTCTCTATACAAGGTACATTCATCCGGCTACTGGGCTAGTAACAAGCAAATGGAATATCATATGTAACGTGCCACCCATGGCTCGAACAAAAACTTAACTTTTGGCACTTACGTAGCATTTGAAAAAGAAATAAGACAGGGAATAACAAAACAACATTGCTGTAATTCAAGGCTTTCGTCTTAAGGGTAAAGCACCGTTTTCGCTGTCTATAGCTTGAAGAATGGATGTAATTAAATAGTCGAGCATAATAGATGAATTCACGTTTTTCTTTCCGATTAATTTGATTGATCTTTTTCTTGTTAAGTTGCAACAAAGATTGTAAAAAGATAATAATAATATTAAAAGTGAAGGTTTAAAAAAAACGAATTGCTCTTGTGAACAAGATATACAGTCCACAGCAAGCACTCGGTTCCTACAGCCCCTGTGAAGCGCAGTAACAGGCCTTTTATTAAATCTTTTAAAACTGCGCACTTTTGTAAATAGTCTGTACGAGGAAAATGCCACACAGCTGTAGCCTATACGCGTACCTCAAATCTCAGTGCTCGCACTAGGCCACTTTTGAATTGGCCGAAAACAACAAGTTACCTCTCTACTTTGCACCCTATGTACGCATACACGGAATATAAAGCGTTTTTGGTATTTGACGGCATTTGTAGCGACGCTAGTATTACAAGGGGTCATAGACGACATATATCAGGGGTTTCAATAACGTCTGAAATAGCCGTCCATGATAGCCCATTGAAGGCGGCAGTTTGAAAAGTTTATGATATAAGTTTTAGTGAAAATCAAGGTAAACTAGCCGGCGGTGAGAGGCAAAGCAGGCGGCGGTATAGGTAACCGGCTTCTATTGAAACCCCTGCATATACATTTATCAATCCGACTATGGACTCTTGCGTGAAACCACAGACAACAGAAACTATCGACAATAGTCACGCAACGCGGCTTAGAGACTCAAGTTACAAACTGCTGGAGTCTCGCATGAAAAGTGTAAGCAGTCTTACACACGGCCTTTGTAAGCAGTCTAACACACGGCGTTTGTAAGCAGTCTTACACACGGCGTTTGTAAGCGGTCTAAAACACGGCGTTTGTAAGCAGTCTTACAGACGGCCTTTATAAGCCGAGTCTTACAGACGGCGTTTGTAAGCCGTCTTACACACGGCGTTTGTAACAGGGGCACCCAACGAGAATATAGTTCAAAACCACTTAAACATAGCATTGTTAAACGTATTTTGGTGTTTAAACGGTAGATATAGGTATATTTTTACCCCCTAAATTGTTTTTATCTGTTCGGATTTCCTAGCTGAAAGTCTAGTGATCCGAAAATTATAGGGATCAAAACATACCTTTTCGAAAATTTCAGGCAGAAAAAGGGCTCCGAAAATTCTAGGTGACCTTTTTAGGGTAAAAATCCGTTAAAAATGGGCAATTATTTCATTTTTTAGATGTTCGAAAATCCTAGGACAGGCAGGCAAGCAAGAAATTTTGGAACAAATGTTCCGAAAATTCTAGATCTCAAATCGTCTTCCGAACAGATATTTTCCGAAAATTGACGTTGGGTGCCCCTTTTGTAAGCAGTCTTAAACACGGCGATTATAAGCCGTCTTACACACGGCCTTTGTAAGTCTTATGTATACAGACGGTGTTTGTAAGCAGTCTTACAAACGGCGTTTGTAAGTCGTCTTACACACGGCGTTTGTAAGCCGTCTTACACACGGCGTTTGTAAGCAGTCTTACCGTGACACGGCATTTGTATTAACAGTCTTAGGAACAGCCAGCTGTGGTAAGCCGTGGGGTTACAGTAGAGTACTGAAATTCGGTAGTTATAACTAAGCAGCGTTAGGAATTTAGATTCATTATAACTTCCTCGGATGACCCAGTTTGTTATCTAAACAAATTTTGAAGACCCTTTGTTAATTAACTTAGGTAATTCATTTCAGTCAATTGTCGAATGATGTTTGTTAGTCAGGTAACGCTTACATAAGAAACAAGAGTTATAAAGGGTGTTGTCTGTTTGTAGAATTATATAGCGTGTTAAATGTTTACATTTATCACTGTTTTTTGCATAGGGCCTCGTCCACAGCTGCTGATAATGATCCGTTTTTCTTAGTACTTAATGGACAGTCAGTGGACCTACCAGGAACAACCTGAACAGGCATTAACTAGTTACCTAACAAAAAGGCTACAATGCTAAGCATGGCAGAAATTCCAGAGGCATGCGGTCACAGGGTCTAGAGAAACTCACACTGTTGCTAGTATTTTGAGCCACAAAGTAAGTGACGTTGAGACGAGATTTTTTGGAACTTCGAGCATTGCACGACCATGATAATCTTTTGTGCTTTGCACTATTACTAAAAATAGACTTTGTCATATGAGCCCCCCGCGTAGACTCAGACAAACATTTCGATCTACTCAAAGAAAATGTATGAGTCGAGGAAGGCGATATTGAAGGAAAAAAGAAGAAATCTTGATAAATTTGTGGAGTTGGTTTCTAAAAAGGAGATAAAAAGGTTAGTATTAAACCCTGTCGATGTAAATCGGACTCACAGTATCCAGATAAATGACCATAAATTGCCGAAATCCCTCAAAGAGTAGAAGGAATCAGGAGAGAAAGTCTTCAAACTGCTGCCAAAACCATCCTAAAACATCGACAAATGTAAGTCTTAGCAAATCGATTGAACCCGGAAATTCTTAACAGTGAAAAACATATCATTTTGTACTCTACAAAAGATCCCACAGCAGAATTTCCTGATGTCCACCAGGAGTATTAAACAAGAAGGTTTGAAAAACGCACGAGACTTTGAAATACGTCTAAAAAATAGAGGATACCCATAGAACAGTGTTAAATGGCATCTCTCTAAACTGAAATTCTCCAACAAAAAGAGGTCATGCACTAGGAGATGAAACACATGTAACACAATTCTGACTTTTGTCACAAATTAAAATACCACTCCGCTCACGAGGAAATCATTTTAAGTGGCACCTGATAGAAAATTACCTACATCAAAGAGAACTATTTATAACACGCCCCCAATACTACGTAGTATATCGCAAAGAAAAATCCATGAAAGATATGTTAGTCAGAGCAAAACAGACAACCATTTGCGAACAGCAGGAGTAGCGTAGGACACTTTTCCAACATGCCAATCTGTCGACGGAAGTAGAATAGGGAACAGAACTTGCACAGTGGTACTATTTCCTTCCAACATCGAACCCCTTTTTTTGTATTTTCGCCGCAGAACAATGGCCATTGTCGATGCTCGGATCAAGCGCCTGGTCACTTCCACTGTTTACACGACCTACAGTATAAATTTACAGCCCCTCGCTCGTTTAAAGGGGTCAATTTCAACCCCCTACACTTTAATTAAACGCCGTTCTCGCTGCTCAATTGTGTATTTTTCTCGTTCTTTCTCGAGAATAGAGCCCCAAGAACACGGTCTACGACGCTTAAAACCGAAAAGATTGAAGCGAATATTATGCCTCATTTCCCTTGTGACTCTTACAGACTGAACCTTGCTTGTCTGAGTCACTTGGGGGTCTATAATTTCATGACGTCATTAGTGCAAACCGCTAGTTGGAATCACGTGTGTTTCGCGCGAGGGAATGACTTTGATGGCCGCTATAATCATTTCGACTCATAAAAAGTGCTGTTCCCTTTGCTCATTTCTAACCTTTGTCGGAAGGATATGAAGCATTTTGTGCATGGTAGAAAAACCTCCAGGATGTTGCCATGAGATGCGAACGTAGTTAGTAGAGTCACAGGCAGCCCAACCTCAATGTGAGCATGGGCGACAAAAATATAAGGATTTGTATGAGAATCCCGATAAAAGGATTAAGAAGATAATTATATGAAAAAACTCTCAAGTAAAAAGCCTAACCTTATTGTTATCGTGGATAGCTTCCTTCCTGTGTAGTTATTTTCCAGATGAGACGCGATTTGAGCCATTTCTCAATTTCGTGGTTGCCAACCGTTATAATAAAATCCCAAGGCTGAAGACTAAATTCTCAGGTGCCACCAGTTTGGATCAAATATTCCTGGATAAAATATTCCCACGGTCACAATTTCTCATCAGAATCAATTGACAAAGATTGAACTTTCATCTCCGCCAGTCCTGCGAGCAGTCCTGCGAGCAACGTCAGGCGGTGAATATTGCAACAAAACAGCGTTGAAAGGCGGTGCTTTAGCACCAAAGTGGCCACGGCTTCGACCGTTGACCCTTACCGGGGTGGCGGACCGTTGTTTGTCATCTGCAATTTTTTTTATTTTCCCTGGGTCTCCTGGCATAACTGCATTGACTCAAGCCTTCAAGGAATATTTATTGACATGCAAATAAACTTTGTTCGCGTAGGATCTTGTGCTACGAATATTTTGTGGCTGGACTTACTGAAGCCAGTGAAATTTAACTATTAACATCTGAGAGAAAACAGTCGCGTCGGGAGACCCAGGGGAATAAAACAAATTGCGCTTGATAAACTACGCGAACAAATTTTATTTGCATAATTAATGTTAAAATTCCTTGAAGGCTTGATAAATACAGTTACGATCGCGAACAGCCTACTACGTACAAAATCCTATTAACTAATAAAAAAGCGGCATGAATGCACAAAAGCTTGTTTACAGCGGCTTTCATTCTTGCATCTTTCAATGCTTTCCGGCTTCGCGAATGTGTCTGAACTTTGTCGACACGAAGGAGGCGTGACTGTGATTGGACGACTGAGTCAATGCAGTTATGCCGTTGTATAGCGATATTTCTTGTTTACAAACATTGACGTCACATTTCTTTTGACATTCAAATTTGCCAGCTACGGAACAAAAGAAGTCATTGTTTCAACAGCCAATTAGGCTCTGCTTGGCACATTAATAACAATGGGTGACGTCACGAGAAACATCCCTATAATATCCTTTGCAAAGGAGAATGATTTGACTCTTACAAATAAGCGAACAATACTGCAGGAAACATCTTTTTCGACATGGGTGTTTGTAACTAGCTGGTCATCTGCTTCTGAGACCATGGATTGGTAGTTTGCTATCATCTCACTGTCCTTGACTACTTTTCCACCCATGACATGTCTATCATGCGTAAACCAAAAATAGAAGTTAATTGTCTAAAATTATGTTCTGTATAAAGAATATGTTTTGTGCAGGCTTAGTGATACATATAGACCCCGGGTTAAGCTTGACACCAACCTGTGTGTCTCGGTCCATGTCTTAACTTCTTTAAATCAACTTATATTTTTGTAACGCGAGGGCATGTGTAGGGTAAGCAATGGGAAAAGTGTTAAGCTGAGGAAATTCAGTTGTCCGATACTGTCTTGGCAGTTAGATAGCAATTACAATACTGCTATTTGCTTGTTTGTTTTTTTCTGATCAGATGTTGCCTTTTTTTGTTTCGTGTAATTTTGTGGTGGGAGATATTTGTATACTAATAATTAGTTTTCCGGCTGGTCCCATTCAAGAAGGAATTTTTGAATTTTGAATTAAATTCTTGTAATGTGACGGACGGATTCGATCCTCCACAAAGAGAAGAACCTTCTTTAAAAGGCTCAATCAGCGAAATACGACATCAGTTTGCTTCAAGAAACCTTAGTACAGCACTGTAGTTGTCGAAGGCAATTGAAAAGCACAATGGCGAGGTATTATAATTACTAAGCATTTTTTTTGCGCACGCGTGGGGTTCCAGTCATAGTTGTGAGTCAGTAACATTCTCGCCTCGGTGCGCGCAAGCACGTTAAGCATTTTCTTTCCCTTTCGAATTCTAACCTTTTCTTTGGCTGTATTTGTAAATTAAATTAAACTGACGTCCCTACTGATTTCCTCGCACCCTGTGCAGCCCATTGGGTATTTAAGTATGCACAAATAAATACTTGCTCGAGGCAAAACCGTTCACGGGAGAGGAGTCATGGTAAAATAGCGAGAGTAAATGAGGAGAGAAAGCGAACCCAACCAGTCCAGAAACTTTGTAAGCTAGCTGCTCCGTTTAGAGCGGGAAACATCTGTAAGTGCGTTTTTCTGTGGGCTTGTTCCATTCAATTTCGTTTGTTATATTTTCTCGATTGTCATTCTGTTGATTTTCCATTATTTGCAGTGAAACCGTCGCTGTGATAACGATCGTACGCGTTTGAAATTTACCTCTAGTCAGTCGTTCTTCCGAGAAAGCTACAGTGTGGCGATGATCTTAGTGAGAAATGACTTAGTTTAACCCAAAAAACGTCAAATTGTGATGAAGAAGATCGCTCGATATTAAAGCTGAGATTCAAGGTTCGTCGTTCTTATTTGTTGATATTTATATACTCCAAATAAGGTGCAAGACCAGTGCGTTTCGCTGATAAGTGTTATAAGTTAAATAAAAACATTGAAGAGGTTGCTGGTGCAGATCATAGGATAGTTTTTGGGGGAGATTTTAATGCTACACTTGACTCTGATCTACAGAATGTTGAAGGGGTAGTTTCTAAAGAAACTGTGGTGCTGCGTCGGTGGAGAAGTAGTATACAAAAATTTGGTTTTATCAACGGAGTTGAGAATGTAAATTGGCCACCGTACAGAGATTCTAAAAGTTAAAGTCTACACAGCTTTTAGAATCTCTGTACGGTGGCCAATTTACATTCTCAACTCCGTTATAAAACCAAATTTTTCTATAAAATGTTGTTGCGGTAAACCTTTTAGAAAAATATACACCAGATTTATGTGTAGACTTTAACTTGGCTGACAATTGGCGATTTCGACATTCGGATACTGAACTGAAGTGCAACGTTTTAAGTGGTGACAAAGAAATCCTTTCATTCAGCCGGAAAAGGCAGTTGACTATTGGCTGAGGGATTTTTCCCAAGACGATATTAATAAATCTGATATTATTCCTTCAATCAATTCGGACCATTTGGCAATCTTTCTCCATGGACCCTCTTCGTTGCACGAACTTATGCCAGCCGTGTCACTTATGACGACGACTTTGTTACTTTGATTAATGAAAGTGTGCCTTATGATTCAATGAATTCAGAATTCGAAGTTATATTCGGATCGCTTATTATTATTATTATTATTATTATTATTATTATTATTATTATTATTATTATTATTATTATTATTATTATTATTATTATTTGTGAATAACTGTTGCAAATATGATCGAAGATTGTTAGGAAACTGTTGATACTTAGACTATGCTTTTGCTTTCTGAGGTTGGCGCAGTCTAGCAATTTATGGGCCGAGTCTGGCGCCTCTGTTTCTGATTTATGTCTGACAAATCTTCTCCCCTGTTTCTGATTTGTGCCTGAAAAATCGATATCTGACCCAGGCAATATGATTTTCGATCAGATACTATAATCTTTGATTTTCAAAGTAAAAGGAATCGCTGTAAATATTCGAAAATTACTCATCTTGAATCGAGCCACAACACTTCGTTATCGATATTCGTTGTGACTTTCCGCCTCGTGACTCAAGTTACCCAGAACGCCTCGCGAACTCGGTGAACACTACAGATACCACATTGCGCGCCCTGTTGAGCAATACCGATACCACCTTGCGTGCTCGGTTGAGCAAATCGAGATTGCTTCCCCTATAAAATATCTACCATTAGTATAAATACACAGGTGATTATACAAAATCGCTCGCTCTCATTGGCTCGCTATCTCGGATTATCAGCCGATAATCACCTCGACGGACAAAATGGCTGCCAATGGTCGTTGTGCCAGTGTAAGTGAAGATGATTTCGCGTTGAAATGTAGATTTTTTTTCTCTCTTTTGAAATAATCACCTGTATATTTATACTAAAACAATTATTCGCGTCAGGCTCAGTGATTATCGGTGAATATTCACCGATAATCACCTCGCCTTCGGCGAATATTTATTAAATTTACATATTAATTTACATAATTTCCCTTTTTAGATGGAGGCTTCTAGGTTGCCTGCCGACTAGTCGACTCATTAGCGGTCGGTTCGGACGCTTCAGCGAGCGCTCCGTCGAAATCCAGTTTTGTTGCAAAGATACCAAATGTTTATTGTAATAATATATCCATTACTTAAGAAATGGCGGGAGACAAGGATAAAGTGAAAGCTCTACGCAACGAAAATGATCAGTTAAAGTGACAACTAGAAGCGTTAAAAAAGGAGTTCGAATCCATTAAGACCAAAATGGCGGAACAAAGGGAAAGCCGCACAGCGACCGTATGTAAACCAGGAATTCAATCTGTAAACTGTATGATTGGCTAACGGCGAATAAATTGACCCTGAATATAAAAAAAAAACAAACTTCGTCATATTTTCTCCTGCTCAAAGAAAACTCACTTACCAACCTAAAATTATGATATATGATAACGAACAAAATAAAACTGTAGCTTTAGAATGTAAGGAGTTTGTAAAATATTTAGGGATCCTAATTGATAATAACTTATCTTGGAAATACCATATTGATCATATAGTGATTAAAATCAGCCGAACTATGTGTTTAATATCTATCGATCCCTTATTGCTCCTTACTTAAGCTATGGTCTGATAGCTTGGGGCCAAGCATTTAAATCATATCTAGATAAGCTTCTCAAGCTGCAAAAACGAGCTCCCCGCTTTATTTATTTTTCTGATCACAATCAGCATGCAATTCCTCTATTTTCCGATGCCAGCACCTTACCGCTACACTTTTCTCATCATGAACTTACAGCTAACTTGATGTTTGACATTAGACACAGAAATGCACCTAGAAATATTCGAGACCTTTTTCAAGACATTTCTAATATTCACTCTTATAATACCCGATCCTCTGCTTCGAACAACTTTTACACACAAAGCTCTAGACTCTCTGTTCAACTAAACTCGTTTTCTAGAATTGGAACAACAATTTGGAACGAGATGCCTCTTACATTAAGAAATCTTTCAAAATATGACTTTAAAAGAAAAATTAAAAGAGTACTTTTCGATATCCTGACTTCGGAAGACTCTTACCTTGATGTACGAAACATTTAGTCAAAAGGTAAAGTTTTCTTAAGATTTTATTTTATTTTCTTTTTTAGAATAATAAGTATAGCCTTAATTGTATTATTCCAGATTTAGATCTATTAAGAACTTTTGTAAAATAAGATATCTCATGGCGCTTTCTGTGAATGTGGTACTAATTAGCTCATAAACTTAATTTTATAATTTATATTCTTGTACATTTATCTTCTTGATTTTCCTGTAAACTTGTCTACCTACTCTTTTTAGTCACGACATGACCCACCTACAATAGATTAGCATCTGCTACCTGTGGGCATTTCCAATTTGTTAACAATACCTATTAGAAAAATAAAGAACTGAACTGAACTGAACTGAACTGAACCCTGCGGGGGCAACAAATATGATTGGCAAATCGGTCAGCCGTCTGACTCCTCTACCCAATTTAAATTCTCTGATACCCAGTCATTACTTTGGATAGCACTGGAAACATCTTTATAAAATACCTTTAACTTTTGTGCCCCTCAATAGTGACTGAATTGGTTCTAGGGTATATGTTGCCAGCAAAATCCGTTCTCAGGTTCAATCCGTTTTTACCTAGGTTGAATTGGTGATCCTCATTCTACCTAGGTTGAATGTGCACTCAGATGATTGAAGAAACGTTTTTGGGGCCTAAATTAAGTCTGGAGAAAAATGAGAGTCAGGTTAGGATTACTTTTGGTTATTATAAAATTTATACAAAAGTAACTAATGAAAGAACTATGTTGAGGTGAGCATGTTTGTCGTTGTAGTGTACTGATGAGGACACAGGACTATAGATCTGGAGGGCCGAGTTCGAATACCGGTAAGTGCATAGTACGGTTCTTTGTTCCCTGTGTTGTAATGTTGAGACTGAATGGTTAAGTGTACTGTATGGATATAGAAACTGGTAAAATGATACGAAACATTAATGAATTAATTAAGAAGATGTGTTGAGATGCGTAAGACAAAGCTTGAGGGAAGGTATAGGTGTTTTCAGTCCTTTTTGGGGGGTTGATAGCTGCTTTAACAGACCTAGAGTGCATATTCAAGCTAGGTAAAATGCGGATCGCGAATTTAACCTCGGCAAAGGTGGATTCAACCTATACTGGACGGATTTGACCGACAACATACACGCACTCTTTCTTTAAAAGACCACACACTTTTCACAGTCTATAAAAATAATTAAACCCGGTTAATTAACAATTATTCCATGAACGCGCGTTGGATATGAGATGGTAAATAGCCAACGAGGCGCGTAGCGCCGAGTTGGCTATAACCAGTCTCATATCCAACAAGCACGAATGGAATAACTGTTTTATTAAATTCCTTAAACTCCAAAAGTTTGGAAGTACGAAATACGAGCGAAAAAAGAGAGAAAATTTTAGCGAAATCAAAAAAAAGTTGATGAAGATGCGATGTTGTGTAATACCTCGTGGTCAGACAGACGC
>NC_090874.1:56868788-56873788 GCF_036669935.1 Montipora foliosa
CTAGTTACTGGTGCTTGTCCTTTATCTTTAAGTTAGCTTCTTTAAACTGATGCAGATCGTTTAACCGTCACTTCTGATGATGTTTTAAGAAACGTCAAGTTTTGAAATTAAATACAGTATGTTTTATAATGCGAAGTTTGTTCACTATGTTCATTTCCGCCGTGGTGTACGTTTTTAATACCTAACAATAACAACAACAACAACAATAACAATAAAACTTTATTGATATTATTTAACAATTAAAAGAAGGACATGTACAACTAGCGTATAGCGTAAGCTAGTCGAGGCGAGATGTGCAGGGAAAAAAAGGGAAAACGAAGAAAATAAACCAATTTGTAAGCTTCAAATAACAGACTATGAAAAATGACAGGAATAAACTATAAATAAAATACAATCATTAGCATCCGGAGATAAATATAGTTACACTATTGATTGATAATAAGTAGCTTAATAAACTAAACAAACTAAACAGGCGAAAAGATTGACAGTGAATTGTTACAAAAAGTTATGTAAGATATAAATTAATTTTGGATAGTAAATTGGGTGCCTCAATATAATCCTCCTCGCTTTCTACAGCTGCGAATAAAGCTTTGCGAATTGATTTCTTAAACGCCAGTTTAGGTATAGATTACATACTCGCGATGGGAGACAATTCCACGCTTTCACGCCAAAGCATGAAAAAGAATTGTGCTGTTGATTTAAACGTGAAAATTTAATATGATATTTGCCACAAGAAGCAGCCCTCGTGTTATATGAATGAATCAAGCTGGTCTTGATAAATTTGTCACAAAAATCTTTTGGAGCAGAGTTATTTGAAACATCATACATAGAGTGTAAGATAGCTTCAAAGTAAAGCAGGTGAATGGGTAATATTTTTGAAGAAATGAAAAAAGGAATAGCATGAGTTCTTGGATTTAGAAAATACATCAAACGTATTGCACGTTTTTGAAGTAACAATAATTTATTAAGGTGGGCATTGGCGGCTTGGCCCCAAGCAGTTAAACCATACGTCAAGGAGGGAAGTATGAGGGACTGATGTATGCTTCTCAAAATACAGAATGGAACGAAGTGTCTTAGACGAGATATTACTCCAACAATTTTACTAATCTTCACGGCGATATAGTCTACGTGATATTTCCAGGACAAATGGTTGTCAATCAGAACACCTAAGTGTGGTTGTCAATCAGAACACCTAAGTACTTAAAGAAATTGGTCTATTCCTTACACTCCAGACCTGACGATATGTTGGTGCTGTAGTCTATTACTTTTAGTTTGATCTCATAATTTAGCGATCGCTGTGGAGGTCGAAAAATAACAAAGTTAGATTTCTTAATGTTAATTGTCAATTCATTTACATGCAGCCATTCACATACATTTTTCAGCTCTTTGTTAACGGTCTCCTCGAGGAACTTGAGATGTCTATCAGCATAAAGCATGTTTGTGTAATCCGCAAATAGGACAAAATTTAACTTCTGTGAAGAATTTGGAATATCGTTAATAAATATCAGAAATAGAAGAGGACCCAGCACTGAGCCTTGTGGAACACCAAATGGGACAATTTCCGAAATAAACGAATTGATCTCAGTTGTTTGAGTGCGCTTAAATAGGTATGATGAAAACCAATCGTTAACAATGCCTCGGACTCCATAGTGATTTAATTTGTTGAGCAAGATTGAGTGATCAACTGTATCGAAAGCTTTCTTTAAACCGATAAAAATACCACACGAAAGCAGTTTATTGTTCATGTTCCTTTGAATGGAGTTGACGATATCAAGTATTGCACGTTGAGTGGAATGTTTATCTCGGAAACCATACTGCGATCTATAAAGAATATCATTTTTATCAATAAACGCTTATAATCGGTTAAACATTATTTTCTCAAAGATACGATTGTAGTTAGATAATAAAGAAATTGGTCTATGGTTGGCCGGGTCAGTCTCATCATCATCTTTGTAGACTGAAATGACTTAAGCATGCTTTAATTTGGAGGGATACTCTCCTGAAATAACTGACAAGTTCATTAGTTTTGCGAATGGATAAGACAGAATATATCTGGCAGAGCGAAGCATGCGATTCGGGCAGTAATACAAACCATGCGCCTTATTGAGAGGGATAGAGAGTATCTCCCTCTCAATCTCAGCTGGTGCAACTGGATCAAAAAAGAACGACTTCTCATAATTTCCGCGTAGGTATTCACTAAAATGACGATTGGATGATGGCAAATTGGACGCAAGTCTGTGTCCCACAGAAGAAAAATTTTTGTTGAAAATATTATTGATTTCCATAGGGTCATATGTTAAGTTACCTCTTGTTGGGCACCTAACAGAGGAAAAGCGTCTAGACTTTTTCTTTCCTCGATTAATTAGATCATTAATACCGGCCCAAGTTTGTTTCATATTATATAAATTATCAGAGAAAAACTTATGAAAATATATCTTGTTTGACTGACGTGAAATATTAAGAATTTTGTTCCTATAGATTCTATACAATTCCTTGTTACCAGACAGGTAAAGCGAATTCTTCACTCTTATTGATTTCCTTATCCTACGTGTAATCCAGGGCTTTGAGAGTTGCTTGGCTCTTCGTCGTGACAGAGTTTTCAAGGGGGCATGTTTATCCACGACTTTGTTTACCTTATTGTAAAATGTAGAGAAAGAACGATTTATATTGCCTTGTTCCGTGGTGACGACGATATCCCAGTTAATTTCAGCGAGGTCAGCAACAAAATCATGTTCTGAGAACTGAGAATAATCTCTTCTTGATATTTTGCTATTTACAGCAATCACCTTGACGCCATGAACAAAACAGAATTGTGAATAGTGGTCGCTAATGTCAGATACGATGTTCCCACTTATAATTTTGCTATCAAGCTTGTTAACAAAAATGTTATCAGTTAGAGTTGCGGCGTCATTATATACTCGAATTGGTTTGTCAACTGTTGGAATTAATGAACAGCTTTGTAACGAGAGAAGAAATGTATGTGCATAACTACATGTTTCAACAGCAAGGAGGTTTATCTTGAAATCACCCATGATAAAAATGGGTTTATTATTTAAAGCGCTGAACTTTTCCAGTGTTTCATCAAAATAGTCCAAGAATTGTTGTGGAGAGTTATGTTGTCTATACATCACACCACAGATGATGTTTGGCTGCCGAGAGAGATGAATTTCAATCCATAAAGCTTGGAAAGCCTCGTTGGAAGTTTTGTCAATAAAGGCCCAGTACATGTAATACGGGCAACATTTTCCGTTGCCCAGGTTGGTACTGCATGTAAGTTAAATATGGGTACCTAGGTTAGTACTTGATATAAACCAAACATATCGATGCCTAAGTTGGTACTTCATGTGATTTAAACATATGGGTAGCTACGTTAGTACTTCATATAAACCAAACATATCGATGCCTAGATTGGTACCTCATGTAAGTGAAACATATGGGCACCTAGGTTAGTACTTCATGTAAGCCAAATATATCGTTACCTAGGTTGGTACTTCATGTAAACCGAACATATCGTTGCCTAGGTTGATGCTTCATGTAAGTTAAACATATGGGTACATACGTTGGTACTTCATGTAAGCTAAACATATGGGTACCTAGATAAGGACTTCATGTCGGAAAAACATTTGGGAACCTAGGTTAGTACTTCATGTAAACCAAACATATCAATGCCTGGGTTGGTACCTCATGTAAGTTAAACATATGGGTATCTAGATAAGTACTTCATGTCGGCCAAACATATGGGTACCTAGGTTAGTACTTCATGTAGCTTAAACACCAGTGCACATAAGTTAGCACTTCATGTAAACCAAACATATCGATGCCTAGGTTGGTACTTCGTGTAAGTTAAACATATGGGTATCTAGGTAAGTACCTCATGTCCGCCAAACATACCGATGCCTACGTTGATACTTCATGTAAGTTGAACATATTGTTACCTACGTAAGTACTTCATGTCGGACAAACATATAGGCACCTAGGTTAATACTTCATGTAAGTTAAACATATGGGTACCTAGGTTACTACTTCATGTAAGTTAAACATAAGGGCACCTAAGTTAGTACTTCATGTAAACCAAACATATCGATGCCTAGGTTGGTACTTCATGTAAGTTAAACATATGGGTATCTAGGTAAGTACCTCATGTCCGCCAAACATACCGATGCCTACGTTGATACTTCATGTAAGTTGAACATATTGTTACCTACGTAAGTACTTCATGTCGGAAAAACATATGGGCAACTAGGTTGGTACTTCATGTATGTTAAACATATGGGTACCTAGGTTAGTACTTCATGTAAGTTAAACATAAGGGCACCTAAGTTAGTTCTTCATGTAAAACAAACACATCGATGCCTAGGTTGGTACTTCATGTAAGTTAAACATATGGGCACCTGGGTTAGTACTTTATGTAAACCAAACATATCGATGCCTAAAGGGGTAGTTTCTAAAGAAACTGTGGTGCTGCGTCCTTCGTCAGAGCCCTTTAGCCCTTCCCCTTCGCTCTGACGAAGGGCTAACGCTCGAAACGTCAGCTTTTAGAATCTCTGTACGGTGGTCAATTTACATTATCAACTCCGTTGATAAACCAAATATCGATGCCTAGGTTGGTACTTCATGCAAGTTAAACATATGAGGACCTAGGTACTTACTTCATGTCGGACAAACATATGGGCACCTAGGTTAGTACTTCTTGTAAGTTAATTATAAGGGCACCTAAGTTAGTACTTCATGTAAAACAGACACATCGATGCCTAGGCTGGTACTTTATGTAAGTTAAACATATGGGCACCTAGGTTAGTACTTTATGCGAACCAAACATATCGCTGCCTTGGTTGTTACCTCATGTAAGTTAAACATATTGGTACCTAGGTTAGTAGTTCATGTAAGTTAAACATATGGGCACCTAGGTTAGTAGTTCATGTAAAACAAACATATCGATGCCTAGGTCGGTACATCACGTAAGTTAAACATATGGGCACCTAGGTTAGTACTTCATGTAA
>NC_090874.1:56888788-56896288 GCF_036669935.1 Montipora foliosa
ACAAAGGTACGATATCGAGTGCGAGCCAGATTTATGCGCTGTTTGTAAGGCGGGCTTAAAACATGACGGACATGTAATTTATAAAGGTTTAGCATCACGTTTGCGTGAAACAGAAAATGGCAAATAGTGAGGCGGTTGCTCGTTATTAAAGCAATTCTCGTATTCTAACTCGTTCATCTCTCCAGAGAAGTTACTAGCTTGATACCTGTAGCAAAAGGGCAAGAAACGTGCCAGTGTCGAACAAATTTCTTCCGTTTTTTGCGAAACGCGTTTAATCTGCCTTAAATGGTTGACAGCCATTCAGACACTTTGCCGATGCGATAAGATGATTTATCATATGGCCCGTACTGCCCCGCGCGCTCTTTCATTGTAAAATATTGGGAAAATCCCCGTATGAGGGCCTTACGCATTAACGCAAATAGGGCCGGAAAAAGCCGTGCGGCGCTACTAGGAACACGTACTGTTCCATGCGATGCAATTTTAGGGGATTTCGTAGCTTTTAAACATTCAAGTTAATTACAGCGAGAAAAGCAAATGCAAACAACATTAAGATATGTTTTCTGTGCAAACTTTCGTTTTTTATTTTGTCCTAACTTCATCTTCTGAGTGCTCATAAATAGTATAAAGAGCCCATATGACAAAATGCTTATTGACTGAGTGTAGGTGGGGACGGACAGGAAAATATTTGGCGCTAGGTCCGTACGCCGTGACCTCGGGCCAAGTATTTTCCCATCCGGCCCTCCTACTCAGTCAATAACTAAGTATTCATAGCCAAGTACTGAGTGAGACTTGCCTTGTGATTTAGCACTTTTTGGCATCTCGACGAACCAAATGCTATCAAGTAAAACGGAAATTTGTGCGGCAACAAGATTGCCTCTGAATTTTTTCCTGATGTGCTGCAGCAAAAATAAATGACCGTATTTTCTCCGTATATGCCATCCGGAACTTCACCTCCAAGGGAATTTGGATAGTCGATATGGGTGTTTTCATCATCCCATCGAACCCAACCTCAACAAATAAAAGTAAATAATAAATAAATATGTAATTAAGGCAAATTTAAAAGTCGTTTTTTGCCAGTTGAAAAGTTTAAACTAAACTATATCATTAACGTAATTCAAGTCTCATAGAAGTTTTCTATCAATTAAAGGATAAAAGGCAAAAAACAATCAAACGAGTCAGTTAATTCAAATAATCGTTTGTGGTGAAAGGGAAAAATCGGAGAGACAAAACACAAATTAGCCCACCGAGTCCCACATCGAGCCTTGGATTCGACCCTGGGATACATTGTTATAAGGCCAGCTGGGCTACTGCAACCCTATTCACATAGACGTCGCGTATTTATCGGTTGTGACTCGGGGATACCTGGAAAAAGCCGAGCGATCCTTTTCTAATGATAAAAGGAGTCGAACCTCGATTTCGGACGTTCTACTACTGAGCTATAGAAAATTAATGGTAAGTAAACTATACTAAGGCCATTAAACTAGGTGATAATTCTCCTGCTAATGATACAGCTAGGACTGAAAAAAATTGTGGACATTTAGCATTCTCCTAAACGTTCTAAATTGATGGTGAATTTTAAATCCGCTGCAAGCGAATAGAGGGGTGTTTATCAATAGTGGAAAAAAAAAACACGGAACCAAGTGAAGAGGGTAACACAAGAAATTCTAAAAGATACAAGGACTGGCAAATTAATGTAAATCCGCGGAGTCCAACGTAATTTCCGCTCGTTTACTTCAGTGTACATGTTCTTCATTGCTCTTCATCAGTGAAATCTCCTTACCATGAAGAAAACATCGATGCAATTCTTTGGCCAATTTTGATAGATAGGAAAGACAGTAAAATAGCTGTTTCATTTTCTCGAAATATATACCTGAGGTTTGGTTTGACTGTGGTTTGTAGGATTCAGATCTTAAATGTGAGCATTGGCATATCAGAAAACATACCCTCTTGCAAGCCATCTGGACAAGTTCCTCCCTTTTTGTATATACAGTACTTTCCGTGGGGCCAAGGTAACCGCTCACTGGTAGTTTGGTCCAGGTGAATGCAGAATTCTTGTCGAATGCCATGCAGAGTCACATTCCCAGACAGTTTACTCTTGTTTGATTTAAAATTTGAATTTTCAACATTCTC
This sequence comes from Montipora foliosa, assembly GCF_036669935.1. Classification (NCBI taxonomy): domain Eukaryota; kingdom Metazoa; phylum Cnidaria; class Anthozoa; order Scleractinia; family Acroporidae; genus Montipora; species Montipora foliosa. The sequence continues at coordinate 56,890,919 of NC_090874.1, forward strand.
GGAGTCATGATATCGATATCCTTCTCTCCAGTTGTTGTCAGGGCAACCTGATCTTGGCTTCGGAAGACCATAACTCCCAGAAGGCCATACATTTTGAAACACTGGCACAGCGACCGAGACGAAATCATGATTGCTGTCAGCTTTTCAAAAGAAAAATCATTGAAAGCGCTCTTAAGAGAGTATCCCAGGGGTTTGCAAATGGCAAATTTGAACTTGCATTGAGAACAGGGGAACAAAGACAAAATAACTTGGGTAACAAGGGAACATAAACCATTTTTAGGGATCAAAAAGCTGAGAACAAGTTTGGAAGCAATTTCAGGAACAAGGGAACACAAGCAAGTTTTTAACAACAAGGTCCTTTCCTTGGATGGCCCTCTCTTAAAAGCTCTCTGAAATTCACAAATTCAGAAAATCGCTACCGTCATTTTAAGCAAAATCGGAACAATGCATCAAATATGAATCAATTGAGACCTTTGGATCGGAGGACGAGGACAACTAAGAGTAAGAGCTTTCCGTTCCGAGCACGCGCACTTCGAAAAATGTCGGCCTCGGCATGCTCCGGCAGTACGAAAAACTCGTACGTATACTCGTAGTTGTCCTCGTCCTACGATCTAAAGGTCCTTTATATCAACACGGAGTAAGCGCTTAGTCTTCTCGGTGCCCATGTCTATTGTTAAGTTTTGCACGAAGCGAGGTGCAAACCGATTTTAATAAGCGTGACGAGGTGGCGCCTGCTCATCCAACAATTCAGGTGACAGCATTATACTTACAAAAATACCCTTCTGCCTTTACATTTTCAAATAGGTATTTTTCATGGTTTGATGCTACTCTCCACCTTTGTATAATTAGGAATGTACCTTAATTAAAAACTCAAGGTCCGTTTTAAACGTCGCATTTTTACATGTGCCGAATCTAATGCAAATGAGAAAAATCGATTGCTTTCGCTCATTTGCATTAGATTCGGCACATATAAAATGCGACGTTTAAACGGGCCTAAGGCTGCTTCCGCTTTAGCATAATTCATAAACCGTAGTTAATGTCTAGCGGCACTCGGGTCCTGGCGCCCGTTTCTCGAAAGTCCCGAAAATTTTTCGGGCCCGAAAAGCCATTTGTGAAATTGCCAACCGCTTGCTTTGGAAAGTCGATCTCTTAACATGTTTTCAAGCTAACTAATATAAAAGAAACAGGTCTGTGAAGTTTGACGACTTAAATCCTCTCCGTTCTTGAAATACAAAGGGAATTGTGACACCCGAAAATGTCCCGTAAAGTTTCGGGACTTTCGAGGAATGGGCCCCGGGAAGACCCTTCATCCCCGGCCTTTTTCGTTCCACCAATACTGCGTCTTTAATTGTGCGTGACATTAACAAGGCTTTAAAATGCAACTTTTTAAGATCCATTCGCAACTCTCCAAACAAGAGTAGCATGTAACTTTGTGTCATTTTTAACCTTATTAGATGGTTTTGTGTGTGGTATTACTGAGTATTTTTACGAGTTGTGCTGTATTTTGACGAGCCCGCTAGGGCTCGTCAAAATACAAACAACGAGCAGAAATACTCAGTGATACCAAACACCAGAACATCAGTAATAAGCTATTTATTATCCAACTTTTTTGTGTGCACTAATTTTTTAGCAAATGAATTGTAAACAACCGAGAACATGTGACAGATTTGTGCATGCGGGGCAACGTCAGCAAGTAAACTAGTCAAACCGGTTTTCTACTGTACAATAACCAAGTGTAAAAATAACTAACTGTACAATTCACCTTTATCACGCGGCGGCCATTTTGGAGTCCGTGGGGAATAAAGGCTTTGTTTTTGCATTGTCTTTGCCCGTCCAACCTCACACTGAATGAGAGGTTCGACGGGCAAAATCTTTTGTTTGGACATTGAGTGATATGGATCTATATCGTGGAATATTTGTACTCGTTTCGTGCGTTTTTTGTAAAATAACCGATACAGTTGGATAATAAACACTTCGAGTTAAACACTGACAAAGATTTTCGAACGCCCCTTTTAGTTACTTAGATGTGCTTAAAGTATGCATATTCACAGTTACGCCAGCAAACATTTAAATCCTTGCACAGACTGAAATTGTTGCATGGATAGTTACCAGTATCCGACGGACAAAGTTATTCCCCCTTTGAACAACTGTCCACCACTAGCCACTGACACTGAGGTTAGTAGTTGTTTTAGTATATGCTAAAACAGTGAGATAATATAGTACAAAAAGATGATATTAATTCATTTATTTCTGCAAAAATTACACCATTTTCGGGCGCAAATTCCACGCGAATTGCTCGAGGTGAATAGTTAACAACTATTCACCGAAGTGGAGGTGGCTAGCGGTGGATATTTACCGAGCCGAAGCGGCGAGGTTAATATCCAACACTAGCCACCGACACTGAGGTGAATAGCTGTTTTGGTATATACTAAAACAGTGAGATAATATACAGCACAAAAAATTAATTTTGATGTTTTCTTTAGTTGCCACAGATGCAAATCGGGACGCCATTTTTTCCCGAGTTGCTCGGAGGTAAATAGCACAGGGTAATTCGGAGTTTGACGAGCCAATCAGTCCCCGCGTTCAACGCTATCCACTGTTTTAGTATATACGAATAATGGTTATCCGGAGTTTGAGTAGCTAATCATCGCGCGCGTTCAACGCTGTCTACTGTTTTTATATATACCAACAATGGCTAGCTGCCGAAGAGCAATTCCTTAGGCTCGTCCCACAAGACAGTCAGTACGGCTTCAATTTTGATTCATAACGGGTTCTAAACGTTCTTTTTGTTTCAAAAACTCCAATTACGATTGCGATTTTGATAGAACACTACCTCACTTTATACTATGAAGGCAATGAAGAGAAGTAAACCAACTTACCATTAGAATAGTGATGGGGAGGAGTGAGTGACGTCATGGAAAATCCTAGAAACAAAGGTCATAATTTTTGTCACTGATCCCTTTTTACATGGGTCCTTTCTCTTTTGTCGGGTTCAATCAATTTAAGCCTGGATGTGTTATAATTAAACCATGATACCGAGTTTTATTATTCAACACATTGATGACAAAGCATAATTTTCTACGTTTATTAAAAAGAAAAAAAAGCTGGAAAAACTACCATTTTTAATTTCTCCGCGACACACAAAATCACGTATATCGCAGGATATACTTTGAGTACGCACAACGAATATATTGAGCACGCTATCACCATATTTGGACATTGTCACAATGTGTTGAATAATAAGTAGGAATGTCGGTCTATGCAGCGTCACCGACACAAATATAAAAAAGGTTGTACGCGCCTGATAAAAAGCTCATGACCGTACTGTTTTATCGCAGTTTAGCCAATTGAAATCGGATATCGCGTCTGACAAATAAGAAGTTTGGCATCCTAGCTAATCTGTACTTACTATTCCCAAGCTATAAATGTGGTTAAATGACAGATCCTCACTTTTTAAAACTTTTGAAAGGCCGTTTATGACTAGGGAACCGCTCTTAACTGGAATTGAATCCAATGCACCTCTCTGGACCGTCTTGAAAAGAGTGTAAACACTGTTGCTGATTCGTGAATTGTTGTTAAACGATATCTCAAAATCCACAGCAAGATTTCCTTGGACTGAATTTGCTTGGTGTTCCCTGTTTTTTTTTTTTTTTTTTTTTAATAAAAGGAGTAATTAAAACACAAAGATCGTTAGTATAACGGTATAAGTTAATTAAGACCCCGAAATAATGGAAGGAAGATCCCATCGGAAGCATCAGTAAAAATGGATTTTGGTCTGTCTGAAGACCTTCCAATGTCGGTTCAGTTCGTTCCTACGTTCTCTGTCAAAATTAATTAGTGTTGCCTTGTTGCTACCATCAGTTCGAAACTGACTGTTTACTTTTTAATTCCCTAAAAATAATAATAATTTGCTCTAGATACTCTCTTTTGGTTCTTATTGTCCCCAATTTAAATTGACCCGTGTTCCTAGGGGGCCAGGTTAGGGGTGAATAGTTTAAGCAAACTATAAATAGATTTAATGAAGGACTGTCAGTGAACAAATGGTGTACCTACCTCAACCGAGTCACCTGAACACCCTCAAAATAAGAATCATTCTTGAATGTCCGTCGTATCTTAAAAAACAAAACAAAAAAAAAAACAAATGCCATGCGAAAGTCAAGCGACATTTCAAATTTTTGTGAGCCTTGCTTGTTGTTGGTCTCTCTTCCAAACAGAAGAATTGATATAACCTGAAGGAATGATCCTCCAACTTATCAAATTAAATAATTTGAGCAATTGTCATCAAGGAAGTTGAGTTTCCCTACCGATTTCTCAATGTTCTCAATCATCACCTGAAACTGTGTTGATTCAGGGGCGCCGCGAAAATCTGTCCATTTTTGTTGTAATGTTATCGAACCGGTGTACATTTTTCCTGCAAGATAATAATTAGCGCAACCCGTTTACCCAAACCACATTGACAAGGAAACCTTTATACGACATCTGAGTTTCACTTGAATCATCATCTACCTTCAATGAATTGATAGGCACAGCAGTTTAACATGGCGCAGACCAGAAAATAAATTTTCATTCCGTTTGGCCCAGCCTGTCATGGCGACAGAAAGTCTTCGTCCAGGAACAGAACTAAGGGAACAAGACATCGGTTAAATAATTAACTTGTAGCAGTCTATTATTCATGGGTTATGCTCGGGTCTGTAATGTGGAATTCCAAACTCTTATGTACTAAGTGCCAAGGTTGACCGCTAGGTATTTATCGAAGTAATATATATTTTGTTCAATTATGGTTCTGTTCACATCCTGCGAAAATTCAAATACAATAGGCATGGTAACCTCGCAGTGTGAGACAAAATGGCGCCGTATCGTATGGCTGCCACGATTATCATCACCATCCTTGAGACGAGAAGACAGCCAAGGATAGCTTCCGAGAATGTAAGAAGACAAATCCAAATCTTTGCTCCGTACAGCGATTAGAAGTTTCGTCTGTTCATACGACCCTTCTGTTCGATTACGCACTGTAATTACTTGAAAGGACCCCCTTTATTTTGTTTGAAATAATTATAATCCAATTGGCAAGTTCTGCAATTAGTTGATGTGAACCCATTCCAAACTTAATTGGATTATAATTCGATCACAATCAAGGCTTAATGTGAACGGGGCTCAGCAAAGAATTAAAAAATACAACATCATAGAACATGCATTTAGTTTGTCGCCTCTCTCATGAATCTTGTTCAAATAAAATACTTTTCCTTGTCAAAAATACTGGATGCCAGAAAATCAACACCTCCAAATGTATTTAGAGGAGTATTCATTCCAGGCATTCAAGGGGTGATGTAAGATCCTTGTGGGTTGCAAAGCAGCCAATGAAAACACTCT
>NC_090874.1:56901288-56911288 GCF_036669935.1 Montipora foliosa
TGATACAAGAAGTTCTGAGGGAACTTGGAAATGATCAACATGTCAGTGTAGAGGCCAATGTCTGTCGATTCCCTTTTATTTTCTTCAATCTTTTTGTGGGTTTGGTACTTTCCGAGTAACCACATGTCCTCTCATGGGACTTTTACCATGACACAACAATGATATACAATACCAAAACAATATTGTGTACCTTTAAAAGTAAAGAAGTCTGCTTACGAGCCAGAAGGCCCAATCAAGCCGGGATGTATCTCCGGTTTCATTAGCATGAAGCGACCAGGAGTATTCGCTACTTCCCCCTGGATGGGATGCTAGTCTATCACAGGGTTATCCCCAGCAATTCACGGTACCCATTTATACACCTGGGTGGAGAGAGGCACCGTGAGAGTAAAGTGTCTTGCCCAAGAACACAACACAATGTCCCCAGCCAGGACCTGAACCCAGAGCACTCGATCCGGAGTCGAGCACTCCAACCATGAGGGCACCTCGCCTCCTATCGTGCACTATTAGAGCTACACATTGAACTTGAATATCCTGGAAGACAAAACGCAGCTCAGTTGACACCAGGGCACTTTGGAAAATAACACAATACTCTTTGTTTGTCCCCCCAAATTTTGCATGAGCATTGTTTCTGTTTTCTCTTGGGACCATTGTAAGTCCCAATTTACGATGGAAACAATGCTTATGCAAAATTTGGGGGGACAGACAAAGATTATTATGGTATTTTCCAAAGTGGCCTATATGGAATGAAGTGCTGTGTTACTGCACTACCACACGTACGCGATGAGTGCCTATTTTTTCTTAAGATGACAGGCTTTTTTTCTTTCTGACAAAATATTAATGATTAATAGCCTGGTAGTCAGGTTTTTAACCTCAGAAAAAGATCTGTTTCATCGTATCTACATGTGAGGCAAAGGGCCTCTGCTGGCACGACTTCTGGGTGACCCCTTAAATGGTCTTAATGACCCCCGACTTGAAAAAACTGACTGGATCACTGCAGTTCAATACCACCCAACTCAGTCCCTTCTGTTTTTGAGTAACACCTACCAAAGGCAACCCAGTGTACGCTCATCGAGCGTCTAGTTAAATTAAACTTACGTCCCACATAGTATCATAATATTTTTTTTTTGCAATTTTGGAGCCTGCAAAGAGAATTTGCTGGCATTTGTTTTTATGATTTAGCTTCAAGCCACAGTCTTTTGTTTAATATTGAAGTTTCCATCGACATTCATTTGTTTATTTCTGTCTGGAACTTGTTAAATTCTATTAATGGAATTTTAAAAGGTTAGAGCGACCCATGATGGAGAGGTTTTTTCGCCGTCTGATTGCAGCAACCCGAGATATAACTATAACATTGTTAAAAGGCAAAGCTCTTTTTAAGGTTCACACTGAAACCAGGTTGAAAATCAGTCATAGTTTGATGCTACACTGGTTTGGATAATTTTGAATCGGCTTGTGTCGACCTACACCTAATTGCAATAAGGTTGTCAAAGAAAAAAGAAAAAAGGAAAAAGGAAACAGCAAAAATTAAAGTCAAATAGGAATTTATTACCATGTAATTATCATAGCTTGCAACATTCACAACGCACACGCTTATAGCTGAATATTAATTACGTAATATGCAATTCGAGGCTGATTCATCTAGAGAATTTCAAACGTGCTCGAATTACAAACGTACTTTAGATAACTATTAAAGAAATAATGGCACCTTTTTTTTTTTAATAAAGATAGCTTGGGGTAAATTCCAAGAACGCGACATGTGTTTTAGTTTAGTGCGAAATAGAAGTCTGCGTATGGTTTGCAGGAAAATGGCATTGCCTTTCGTTGCTGTCTTCAGCCCCATGCGTTTATCTTGCATGCTTTTGCGCAAATTTCACCAGAAAACTGCGAAGGGTATTTCAGAATTACTCTGGTTATGAGTAACGATTCGACTGAAGTAATGATTTTGAACCCTTTTGTTACACACATCGCTGTTTCATGTGCGGAATCCTACAGCGCGGAATTACAGAATTGTCTCTTGTTATTGTGAATGACTTCTTACGTAACTGTTAAATTATTAAAATATGAAAATGTAAATTACATGGCTAATTAATTCCTACTTGGCTTTTTGATGTTTGGTTTTTACTTTTTGCTTTTTTCTTTGACCACCTTATTGCAATTAGGTGTATGTACATTCAAACGTCTGTGCTTAAGCTCTCTAAATTGTCACATCCGGATCATTGAAGTAGAAGTGGTAATGTTGCGGCCTCTATTTATCTCTTATCTTAAGTTTGCTTAGTCTGTGTAAAGTTGTGGTGTTAATGTTTATTATCTCCATTAAGTGTTTTAAGTAAGAATGCTTTCCTTGCTTTTCATGAGTACAGCGGTCTGACTTTTTTGTGGAACGATCTGAGGTTACTTGGGAACGATGTGAATATGGAAATGACATTTAAGATATATTTTCAGCTTTTTTTTAGAGGACTTTCCTCAAAAGCACGTTTAGGTGATTGGAGGCCTTCTCCTAAATATTATCTTAAAAATATTTATTTATAGGTCCGCCGCAGGTTCAATTGTAAAGAAAAACAGTCCGGCCCTCTCCTGATATGTGAACGCTGTCAGGGTAAAACTCAGAATGCGGATACTAACTGGACTTTGCATAAAATTCAGACCAGGCCCCAGTTGTCCGAGGACTGGATAACGCTATCCACTGAATAAATCGCTATCCAGCGGATGAGTGTTAACAAAACAAACCACACTATCCGCTGGATAGTGATTTATCCGGTGAATAGCTTTATCCACCTTTCGAACCACCCGGGCCTCTGCTAAAATGCTAACTGTGGACTAAAGAGTTTTAAGGCATATATAATTTTGTTTCCATTATTAAAATGGACCTTCTCGGAGATATGTTGGCCATTTTTAATTCTCTTGTTTCAAATAGCTATTATGGGATCCCCAGAGGGTAAATACAAATTAATAGCTATTTAAAACAATGAACTTAAAAATAGCCGAAAAGGTTTATTCAGGCTAATCGGAGCAAAAGCCTGCTATCCGGCTAGCCTGAATACTTGGGCCTGAGGAGTGTAATGATTAACCTGAATATCACTCACGTTAGCCTAAATAATGCTTCGGTTATCCTTTGTGAGGTTAGTTCTGAATGATGGAAACGGTAACATGATTCCTTTTGCTCCTGGTCTGCTGTGTACATTTTACCATTTGTCTGCATTATTTCATGTCCGGTCCACTGTCTGCGTTTTACACTGACTGTCCTTGAACGCCCGAGAACTTGGCGCAAGGACAGGGCAAAAAGAAAAAATCTTCAGCGACCAAGAAGCTTCAGAAAAAAGGTCTTGGGCCCAAAGAAGGAGGTGAGTATTGTTTAACAAATAACGAAGCCTATGCCATATATTACACTGTTATAAAACACGACGGGCATTTGAGAACAAGAGGGAAATGTAAAACACTCGCCCGCGGCTCGTGTTTTCTACATTTCCATCGTGTTCTCAAATGCCCGTTTTACATTTTTCGAGTGTTCTCAAATGTCCGGAGTGTTTTATCACAGTGTAAAACACGGCTTAGGCTTCTTCATTTGCCTTATGATATAGAGGTAATGTACAGAAAAACAATAAAACACGCTTTTTCTATGTTTCATACTTTGAAAAAACATGGGTCGTTCACCAATCAGAGCGCGCCCAGTGTCCTATCTATAATATTAAAAAAAATTTATGCACGACAGAGATTATAGTTCTTATGATGAATTGATCAAGCAAACCATTCTCCCTAGATTGACTTCGGATTGTCAGATAAACTCGAGAGGGTATAAAGCCAAGCATGGAGAATTATCTAAGGGCTACGTAGCTTCGCCGCTCGATCAACTTTGTTCGTTTGCGTTCTTCTCCTCGGATTTTCGAGCTAAACAGAGACTGTTCTCAGTATATCGCAAGGCTAACAGAACTACCTGTACACAAAATATGAGAAAAAAGTTGGGCTTACACAGTGTAATTAACGGGAGATTTCTTAGGTTTATTTATATAATCAAAGTTCTGCCCTAAGCAATTACAAGGTTGTTTTATGAATAGAAGTGAGCTCCATGGCAACACAGATCGTACTTAAAGCAAAAACGTTATCTGGAAGTAGGACCTTTACGAATGTTGGAGCAAGTTACTGGAACCAGTTAATCCCCATAGAACTAACTGAGGAGGTGAAGAACTAGGTTCTTTTAAACAACTTCTTGAAAGAACTTGGCGGACATCATAGTTAATAGAGGGGACTGGTTATGAAGCCCGGCAAACATCAAAGGAGCAAACAAAGATGTCAAGATTTATGTTATATATATTTATGCATGAATTACCAGGCCAACACGTTTCTGTTGGTTAGTTCCTCAGTACGAAGTAAACAACTATTATGTTTTGTGCACGGCCAAGGCCAAAAAAGAGAACAAAAACATACAACAAAGAACTTTGACGAGTTTCATAACCATGTCCTTCTATTACCTATGCTGATATCGAGAACTATAAATTCATGGCCCTATATAACTTTTACCTGTACATTTGAATATTTTGAAAGTAAATTTTCGTGCAGGTTTACACATGGGTTTCTTATGTTTAGTTACATGATGCACGTGCAAATCCAGACATGTGCGCTGCCGAATAGCGCAAAAATACGCAAAAGGAAAGTACAATGTAGACATGCTTGCATCACATTTGTAATCCAGGCCGTTTGTAGAGAGCAAACGTTGCTATGACAACTTTTTGACATCTTTCTGTTAGTTTAGTCCCAGCGAAACAAACAGCACAGCCACGTGTGCATTTTGATTTCTCCTCCTCCAATACCAACATAGAGTCTGATTGAGCAAGAATGGGGAAAACCAGCAAACATCGAGATGTCAACTGAGAGTCAATCAAAACTTTGAGTGGCTTCCAGTGTTCATCATGATATAGTTTTGAAGATATGATTATCATCGCAGTTTTGCACACAACTTAAGCAGTAGTGAAATCAAAGCCTGAAAAAAATTCAGGCGTGAACGGGATTCGAACCCATGACCTCTGCGATACCGGTGCAGTGCTCTACCAACTGAGCTATCAAGCCATTGGGAGCTCGCCACTTTGTGAGTTCGTAATAATATACCCGTAGAAGTTGAAGAATACAAGTGAATATATGAAAGTTCATATATTTGAACTCACAAAGTGGCCAGCTCCCAGTGGCTTGAATAACTGCACCGCTATCGCAGAGGTCATGGGTTCGAATCCCGTTAAGGCCTGAATTTTTTTCAGGCTTTGATTTCACTACTGCTTAAGTTGTGTGCATAACTGCGATGATCAATCATACCTTCATATCATTCTCTGCAGTTCAAATATATAACTTTCATATATTCACTTGTATGATATAGTTTTCTTTGTGCTGTAATGGAGAGATTGTCGGTTCTAGGAGGTTGGCCATTTTCTTAAGTCCACATTTCTTAACAACAAATATGTGTCATTTGGTTCGATTTTTCTTCCATCTGCGATGCATTTTTTTCCTTCTTTCACATTAAAATCCTTAAAACTTAAATGAACTTTGCTATATGTGGTGCATAATTAGTTTTGAAGAACCGAAGATGCAGATGTTGAGAGAGATCAAGCCGAACTGATTTACTTGTTAAAGTAAGAATTTTTTCAATTTTGTCAATTTTTTTCTACTTGCATCCTAATATGTTTGAAATTATTGTGCAACAAAATTCATTGCATGGACAAGTTGTACTGAATTCCAGTTAATAGTTATAAGGTATCTTCTAAGTACCACTCACATGGGCTGCTCGGGTTTCGTCGGAATACTAGGAAGGATTATATGGTAGAGGGATACGATAATATTGGATTATTTTAGGTGTAAACTCATCGACACACCGCCGCTAGTCCTCCAATCAAGGAATGGCCCCAGTATCGAGAGTTTCGTAGCCTCTTCATAACAAAGACTGTCAATTAATAAGTTATGTACAGAGTATTGTAGTAAATGTGCATGATATTCAAATTAAATTAATAAATTGAAAAAAAAAAAAGCAAAGACTGCAAGCTCAGTCCGTTCTCGGCGATTAACTGGTACTTCGTCACCGACTATTCTGGCAAAATTGTTGAAAAGGTTGGTGCATAATACCTTTAAAAAGCGGCGCCACTCTCTATAGCATCAGGCTGTGACCTTCAAAAGTTGATGAAGGATCATACAAATCTCTCTGTCAGCAATGGATATCCGAGAATGGTATCGTATGATATTCTGCGGCGGTAGGAAGAATGATGGCAAATTTTTGCTCTTGATGCAGTTCTCAAGTTGGGCAAAAATTGAGGATGTCAGGCGCCTTACATTTTCAACTGGAATTTCTTCAGAAGATGACTGAATCTCTTTGTCCTCTTGATTTCCAGACTGAAGAAAATGTTCATACTGAGTGAAGAATGCCATTTTCAACATGTAGCTGGAAATGTATGTCCTACCACTGTGGTGATTTGGTACCAGCTTTGATATGTTTTTCATCAAAATCTTCGCAAGAACGTAGCTGTACTTGATGTCAAGTGGCAGAGAATTGAAAATACTGGTTTCCATATGCGAATAGGACAATCTGAAGTAAGATTCATGGCCTCCCTCAAATGACTCCTCAGGTGCTGGTTTACAGACCACAATCAAAGAGCCGTAATTCTTCACAGCCTTTGGTAGCAGTAGGGTCTTTTCTACCACAGCTTTTGGCCACCAGTTCTGGAGGTGTATGACTGGAGCTAGATCCACGGATATGGACAGGTTGTTGTACTCTCTGCCAACCCATCTCAGGTCTAGGTTGCAGACTTGTAAAGTTCCCCCATATATGTTTAGAGGGCCCTTGTTCCAGTAGAAGTGAAGGTCCAGCCAGGTGTCCTCTCTGCCAAGAACCCTTTGAATGAGACTGTATATATAGCAGTTAAAGACCGAGGCCACTAACTTGTTGCCAATGAAGATATCCTGGCTTTGGTCTCTGGAGAGGTCTGGCTTAGCATTCATTTTTACAAATCCTGGTAATGTATCATCAGCTTCTTTTATGTCCATCAACTCTGCTACAGAATGCATGTACAAGAGGAAATCAAACTCGTCCATTCTTCCGATTTTGGTTCCCTCACTCATACTGCCAGAAAGTACAGGTGTGAACCCCATTCTGGTGTCTAGCTCCTTCACACCTCTGGCAATTCTACTCATCAGTGTGCTGATTTCTTCCTTTATGATTTCCAACTCTTCTGTCATTTTTACAGGTCCTTCATTTGGATCAGACAAATAGTTAAGGCACAGAGAATCAATGTCCCCCAATTGAGACTTTAATGTGGCTACATGATTGCCCACATTGAGATTTTTGTCTATTGGGGTCACCAGTGCTTCCAAGATTTTGGCCAGAAGCGAATCTCGATCATCATCGTCGTCATCTACTCCAGCACCAAATCGCATGGCCAGTACTTCCATTTCTAGGTTTATATCACACTCACTATCATCAGAATCATCGTCGTCTTCATTAAATGCAATGTTCCATGTATTCGTAAGCTCATCTGGCGTTTCATTTCCAAGCTGGAGATTATGACTTGAATCATCACCTTGATTCCGTTTCTTTCTAACATTTGATAACCGATCCAATTCATCAAAAGGCTCAGTGTGGCATGTATCTTCCTTTACATGCTGTTTCTTAGATAAAGGCTGATCGAATGTTTTGGTTTTACTGACTTCATAGCACGTCATCCCATTTACATCTCTAATATCATCGGGAACACCGGCTTTCATCAACATAGCACTCAACGATCTATCCATGTCATTCATTTCTATGAAATGAAGACAAGTCCTTCCAAATCTGTCTTGCATGTCCAGTCTGCTTCCATTTTGCAACATTACTTCAACCAAATCTTGGTCTTTCCGCTCAAGTGCTGCAAACAGGGGTGTGTGTCCATTTATGTTTCTTAAATTCACATCAGCCCCATTGGCTGCCATCATTTTCACTATGGCTTCTTTGAATGTGGACGTAGCCTCGGGTCTGTCATGTCTTCTTAAAGAGTACATATCCAGATAATGAAGTGCACACTCCTGCCTGATGTTAACTGCATTCACCATAGCTCCAGTTTTGATGAACTCATCCAGCATCGGTGGTGTAAAATCAGAGGGGTTTGCCAGCAGCCAATGCAGAGGGGTGTCTCCCATAGAGTTGCTGAAATTGATATCACCATTATAGGCTTGCAGTACCTTCAGAGTCTTTATCCTCTTCTGAATGAATCTGTTCTCATCTCCCACAACGTCAGAGAATGAAGGAGTTGTGTGGCGAGCTAAGTTAGATATTGCTGTCGCCCCGCTGAGATTTGCTGCATTGACCAGGGCACCGGACTCCAGCAAAAACTTCACGACATCATCACAGCCATCGGCTGCAGCAAAATGAAGAGGGGTGTCATGCGAACTGGTTTGACCATTGACATCCCCACCTTTTTCGAGAATCATCTGCGTCACTCTCACACACAAAGGAGTCTGATCTCCATCATGTTTCTGCTCACACTTAGCGGAGTGGAAGATCTTCACAGAATTATGGAGCGGCTGACCACCAAAAGCCGCTTTAGTGTTCACTGATGCTCCTGCCTCCAGTAACAACTGGAACTTCTCAAATTGGAACTGATTCTCAGGACCAGGCTCCAAGAACAAGAGCTGGAATGGAGTGCAGTCCATCTCATCACAGAGCTCCGTGGAGGCACCATTCTGAAGCAGTAAGTTCACAATGGTAGCATCTACACTAGTATCTATAGCCATATGCAGAGGAGCTTGCAGTTCCCTCTCATTCTGCAGATTCACATCACTCCCCATATATATCAGTAACTGACATATCTCTTTTCTGTTCTTGGCCACTGCAAAATGAAGAGGACCCATCAAGTCCTCAGGCCCAAATGGTCTGTTTAGCAGAGTCAAAACGTCATCACTGTCATTAAAAATCTGGGCCACCTCATCTGTATCCCCATTTTCTATTGCTTTATGTAGCTTGCGTATCTTCTCATCTTGTGACGGATCACTTACATCATCCTCTCCTGGAAAGGACTGCTCTGTCATGTTTACAATTCTTGTATACTTGTAAATTATAGTGTTCTGTGTTTGTCCCAGAAACAGCTTACACTGAAACAAATACAAGTAAAGAAATATGACTCATTTACCTGTACACGCCACAAGTTTAAACATTTTCGATGTGCTCAACGTCATAGCACAGTTTGAAACAAACTTGATCCCCCCGTTCTCACCAGTTGGGTGCGAATGCTCAGACTTCCTAAAATTAGGCAAGGCATCCAAATTTTAAATCTCAGTTTAATCAGATGAACAACAAGCATGGGTAAAGCAAGTGTAAACTAAGGCTGATAACAATGAATGGCAAGCCAAAAGGTCTGATCGAAAGGTACACCGGCGAACGGGTGCACAGTTAATTCTTTTAACACTATGGAGTCACATTTTAAAAGTGCAATGAAAGACAAAACAAGATTTGCTAATACAAAATTTATTTGGTGTGGAGCAAACTAGAATTGATTCGAAAGTGCATTTGCTCCAGTTAGGTGAATTGAAGTGCTCCGTAATGGCGCCGTCGTAAGCGGCTGCCACAACCTTTTCAGACAGTAATCACAAAATGGATGAAGAAGAAAGCGATAACAGTGCAACTACTAACGCAGAACGAATAAAAAAAACAAAGATATACTAGATCGCAAACTAACGGAGATTTGATTAACGCTGTCCACGAAAATTCCGAGGTCCGACTGTAAGAGCGTTTCTTTTATTTTAGAGCAGAACGAAAAAAAGTGGCGTTTCGTCATGACCACCCCCTGGGGAATTTTGTTGTCTCCTCATATCTGAGATTTCAGCCCGGTCGACTGGAGCGAAATTCAAGAAACAAAACCAAAATGGTAGCACATAAAGTTGCATCGTTCCCGACCGTCATTACCTTTTGGAACTTACTAGTAAAGTTATAAATTCGCATACTTATGAAGTGGAAATACATTAAAGACAAAAATTATGCCATTTTGGTCGCTATGTT
>NC_090874.1:56916288-56938788 GCF_036669935.1 Montipora foliosa
AATTTTGGGCTAAAAGTAGAGAATTTACTGTACATGCATATGCTTCTATCGTTATATTAGACTTGCCACAAGTCGACCTCACGATAACCCCAGAAGAAAATGTTTCGGCGAGCGAATCGTGATTTTTCGTACGCGAAGTGAATGAGCGAGCGACGAAGTCGCGAGAGGTCGACCTTCGTTCCGCGCGTATCTAGACGAAGGACTTTTCTAAAGTCTATCGTTATATGAGCAACGTGTGTTCTTCTTTCGCTGCCTTTTTCGCGCTTCCCCCCAGACAATGTTGAAACATGCCCGGCCAGCGAACGATGAACGGAACTTGATTTTGTAGACCGTGAAAAATCAACATTGTAACGGGGGGAGGGGGAAAAGCGCGAATTGCCCCAGCAGTTTTGACTTGGATTGTAGGTTTAACTTCGAGAATTGCTATGAAATTAAGTTATGCAACTATTTGTGTTTGAAGGAGGTGTTATGCGTCCGTGGGAAGGATGATAATCTGGTTGCTTGGCAACGGACGAAAGAGCAACTGAACTGATTATATTCCTCAGAAGCACATCTTGTCCTCACCTTAATCCTGTCGTGGACTCTTCCTTTCGCCCTTTGCCATGCAACCTGTTTATTAAATTAAACTTACGTTCCACATAGTATCATAAGATTTTTTTTTCACAATTTTGGAGCCTGCAAAGAGAATTTCCCGGCATTTGTTTTTCTGATTTTTTTTACCCCTAAGGAGAACTTAGCTTCAAGCTACAGTTTTTTTTTCAATATTGAAGTTTCCATTGACATTCATTTGTGTATTTCTGTCTGGAAAATGTTAAATTCTATTAATGGGATTTAAAAATGTTAGAGCAACCCACGATGGAGAGGTTTTTAACGAGTTCGGCGTCAGCTGATTGTTGCAAGCCGAGATCTAACTATAACATTGGTAAAAGGCAAAGCTATTTTTCAGGTTCACACCGAAACCAGGTTGAAAATCAGTCATAGTTTGATGCTACACTGGTTTGGGTAATTTTGAATCGCCTGGTGTCGACCTACGTTCATTCAAAATTCTCCACACGAGATTAGCATCTAACTATGTCTTATACCTATGGTTATTGGAAAGAAATGATAGAGTGGCTTGGCGAACATATACACATTAAGTACGAACACGTTCAACGAACGGTCAAGTTTCACAATGGAAGTAACGTTCATACGAGAGTAGCTCTATAATTTCGCACGCTAGACGTAAGTTTCCATGAGTATTTTCCATTGACCTGCCGGGAATCGGCAGGGTTTCTAGTGTCGATTAGTGGAACGTAAAACTCTCCTCCTCAAAACAATTTCCAAAGTAACTTTAACAGAATAAAGGCTAAAGGCATACTGATAAACGTTTGGGCGCAAACCGTTCAAAAGGGTTAAGTATTCAGAACATTTGTCCCGTAATGATCAAAGATATCATACACTTGCTTGCTATGCTTACAAAAAAAATTAAGCAATTTTTTTTTTGCAGTCTGAAAGCAATTCAAATGAAGAACTATAACTTGCCAACAGGTCAAATAAAGCATCCCCTAAGCTTCGAACAAATCATTTCTGACTTACAGAAATATAATATTATCCTTAGTCCTCGCATTACTGAACTGAAATAGTAATTTATGAAATAGTAATCTATAATAATTGTGAACTTATGAGTTCCTTAGATGTTCTACTCCTCGAATTTCTGCCTTCATGTAAAACACAGCCGGCAGTCCAGCAGTTGATTATTTTTTGCAATATTTGAATTTTAACTGGTTTGAATGGTTATTTTCGGGTGGCCACATCCTTCCATTTAAATCGCCGCAAATTAACAAACTGTAGGTCATTAATTCTCGTCATGGAAAAAGATCCCAAATCTTCAATAGTTGACAGAGTCCATTGTCCACTGAAGTTCTAAAAAACTTGATAAAATTCGCTCGTGAGGGTTAAACTGTCCTCCGTAGCCACCGCAAATCTTTTTTTATCATAAAGAAAACCATCTTCTGTATCTTCTTAATGTTCTTGGTGAATTTCATTAAGCCAACGATTCACCACAATCCTCTAAACGCAAAACCTTTCCAGTATCTTCTAAGACTGCGTTTCTTATTCAGATTAACTGTCCTTACTATATAATATTCAATTCCTTACATAAAGGAAATGAGGTCTGGTGTCTACAATTTTTGGCCAATCAAATCGCAGACAAAAGGATGGCGTCATCGACACGACATTGGCTCTTTAATAAGGTCACTTTCTTTATTATCTCCCGTCCAGGCTACAGACTAACAATATATAAACACAGCGTACATGTAACTGGTTGCTTTATTTTTGAACGTCAGTATTCTGTATTTGAAGGTTGGATATTCCGTGAATGTAGTCTCTTCATCCTTCGCGGTAAACAGGATTTGCAGTGAAATTGAATTTCTTTTCCAAAGTGACTCTGAGCTCGCAAAGGACCAATTCCACTGAATATTTGATTAAACTCGGTTTTGTCAATGTTTAATATCAGCGCACTGTTAAAGCAAAGAGGACCAGTGAACAATGAACAATATGAATGATAACAGCAACTGCGCAAAAAACATTTCTTCGAAATTAATTCAGTTACAAGTTATCCGGAAATGGTGGTGGACTCATGTTATAGAGATTAGCAGCAGAGTTTTGCCGGAATCTTATTGAATTCGATAAGACAGAACTAGCGGATCTGAACGCATTCACATGCGAGGTCTGGGAACAGGTCTCCTGAGAGTCCGTAAAAACCACTGGTCGTACTTGAGCCCGCGCTGCTACTCTCTTGGTCTGCTGATTCGCTCTCACTTGACCACAGCTTGCTGCTTGTTTGCAATTGACAGGCTGAGTTTTCTGAAATATCAGAAGGGCAATGAACTAGGTGTAGCATTACTAAATCAAAGCCATAAGAGTAGTATATAAAGTTCTGCGTCGGGCAGATCATGCGAATCTACTCTCATCCTTAACCCTAAACCTCCCTAACCGACGACAGCATCAACAACAACTTTATTGTACCCCATGAAGATTACAAGGTTTCCCATTTACAACTAATACTAGCCAACTCTAAAGCACAGCCCCAATCCTTAATCCAAATGGGTAAAAAGAAAAAGATATTATTGCAGTTTTCTTCTCCTTTCTCAGAGGATGTCTTTGCCGTAGAGTAATCAATTCAATTGGGCTTCTGTTATAGATGGAGTTTCAATCAAGTGTCGTAAAAACCAAAGCCAAAGTAATTACTTTGACTAATCAGAAAGGACGGAGACAATCCGGTAAACCAATCAAAACTCAAAGTAATTACACGTAGCCGACAGAAAGCGCGGGAAAATGTGCACGCGCGAGCCACGATTGGCTTTGGTGTCACTTCTGATTGGTTGAAAAAGTGGCCCGAGAACTTTGAACCAATCACTAAGTGAAGTAATGCAAAACCAAAGCAATTAGCTAATCACTTTTGACAAAACTAACCTGCCGCCCTAAAACGTGAAATTACCGCAGATAGTAGAGACCTTAAGATACCCCGAAATCGGTGTACGGGTAACGGGTAGCGGCATGTTTTTTTTCATTTTGCGATGACGTCATCGACCTTACCCGGTAGACCCAGCCGTTTTCCCGGGGTAGACACCAGTTTACCCGTGGAAGAATTACGAGTAAGACAAGATGGAGAAGCGAGTAAGTTTTTAAGACGTTTTAAGTGCAAATGTGAATTGTATTACTCCTTGGCAATGTTATTGCAAGTCTGTTGAAATATTTTTGCCAAATTTAAATTTTAGCTGTAAAGAAAGCGCTTCAAACTGGATTGATTTTGGATCTCAAATGAGCAGTTTGAACTCTGAAACGATATCAATTTGTGGCGGATTTGGGGGATTTCTGTGAATTGCTCCAACGTTCGAGTCTCCCAAAAGCACTAGCATTGAAAAATTTTGCATGGGAGTCACTGCTGAAGTTGAAAATCAAAAAAATTGTTTGGCGATGTGCCTCGATCAAATGGCGGGGTTGCGATAACAATTGTTGACCATCGTTATGCCCTCGCGCTTTCGGTCGAGGGACTTCCCGCCAAGTTTCTTTAAATAGTTCCATGATATTTCAATAAGCTAGTGTATGAATGAATTACTTGTTGTAGCTTGTTGTTAAGATATAAACTGTAGAATTTGAGTGCGATTTTGTATGTATCAAGCGACATGCGTGTACAAAATTACTTTAAAATTACTATAACTTGTTTAGAACTAAAATAAGATCACCTACGGTTCAAAGCAATGTACCTAATTGTGAGAAGTGCAAAGAAGTGTGTTCGTTTTCAGAAACCCTCCTATCCACTCTTCAGTATCTTAGAAAAAACCTCACAGTGGTTTTTCATTTCTAGACTATGTTTAGATGGCACATAAACCATGACCTTGATCTCCTTAGAGAAGTGCTGGCATTAAGACCTAGTAATCCCAATGACTAGAACCTAATTGCTGACAATCTCCAAAGAGCATGGGCAAATGAAGAAATCACACTGAAAGGCCGCTCATGTAAAGAGCACTTTGATGTTCTTCTCCGCCATCACAAAGATGAAAACTCTGCAGCCTTAAAAAAGTACTTCATTAATTCCTTTTTGAGTTTTTACAACACTTTGCAGCCATTAAAATAATAAGCAAATAGCTGAGGGTCTTATTGTTAAATTGTCAGGTCAGGCACTGAGGAGCAGTATAATGAAATTCATCAACTTTTAGATGATATCAGGGCTTATGTTGATGACTTACAGCAGCAGAGCAAGAAGGGCAAGAAAAAAGATGAAGAGGATAAAAAGAAAGCAAATGAATTCAGGGATAAGGCTATGGAAACACTGAAGAGAAGTAAGTTGTTACTCACTTGAGACTTAACTTTTAAAATAGAGGAATGTTAAAAATAACCATCCCTGTTCTGTTCTTTCTCTTTTTTCAGAATCAAGTCCTTCAGGCAGTGAGAACTCAGATGATGAGGGAGCAGCTGGCCCTAGTGCCAGTAAGTATAACTGGTTGTGCATGCTACTACTTTACTTGTGAATAAAAGTGTTATCCTCTGGAAGTGTTCAGAAGATGTATATTCATTCCAGAGCCAGAACCTGGCCCATTGTCTTTTATTTTCTAAAGATTTATGAGCTAGAATGGTACTACCCATAGAATACATAGGGAAGACTGGCCAAACCACCCCCTCTCCCTCAAAAAGTAAATATGAAAATGCATTATTGCAAACACTCAAAAATTTCTTGTTCATCAAGATTCATTTTTGGGAGTGCAGTTTCATGACCCTTTTTTTTGAAGGGGGGTTGGGGGGTAATTTTCATTTCTATTTCTTTGTATGTCAAGTCCCTCTATATCAGGTTCACTGTGGAGTAAAATAAGTACCAAGCTGTCTGCAAAATGTCATTTTGTAGTTTGAAAATGCCGTTAGTTATAACCTTGGTATTTCCTGTGAGAATAATAATTCACACAGATTGTGTAATTACCTTTAAATAATTATTATTGTACTAGGGAAGCCAAAGAAAACAAAGCAACAAGGTCGACCAGATGTGATGTCATACCTGTCAGAAAAGAAGGAGCTAGAACAAGCAATCAGAACCCAGGAGCTAGAATACAAACGTGATGCACTTGAGGCTGAAACTAAACTTAGGCAAGAGCAATTAGAAGTTGACAAGAGACGCATTTCCCTCCGGGAGCAACAAATGAAAATGCAGCTTGAATTATTAAAAGCTTTTATGACCTCCAAAAAGTAGCACTACAAAATTAATGTTACATTCTTGCATGAGACTTCTTGCTGACTTTTCATGTTGGGTTGGATATTTCATTCTTGTGGTAAGAGAAGTTATGGACTTGCCCTTTTATCTGAGTAAAGAAACTTATCAAGGTTTCATATCTGTAACTAAAAAAATCATGAAAAATGAAGGTGAAGTTTTGAGTTAAGGTTGTATTTGTCAGTTTAATTATCAGTTAAGGTATGTGTGTAGGTCAGGGGGAGGCAAGAAGAAGTAATCTGAAGTCACACTACCATATAGACAAGTATGGCAGTTAATCAAAAGAACACCCACAACATAGTATTTCCCAATTGGTTGCAAAAGGACTTTGAGGTTTTTCCGAAAATCGAGAAACGCAAAATATTGCACAACCTTCTCGAATGCCCATTCAACTGATTCCCGAACTTTGCTCATTCTTTTGTTGAACAATTCTTGAGCTGGAGTTAGCATTGCTCCTCTATAAGGGGCAAGTAAATGCTGTCGGAGAGGGTAAGGCCGGATCTCCATACAGGCTGAATATATGTGGAGCTCTGAACTTTCCTTCAAGCCTGGGCATTGAATTACTCTCATGAAGCATGAAGGCATCATGGTGATGTCCAGCAATTGGGCCATATAAGTTTGCTATCAAACCATTTGGACAAACAACACTCTGAAAAATAAAACGGTATTTAAGATATTTTTTAACTTGAACATTTGCAAAATGCACTCTTAAAAGCAAATGAACACAAGTTAGGTTAACATCCAATTATGAAATGGACAAAGAATAACATATTAGCACTATAAATGGCCAGATGTCCTTTCTACCTGGAATTTCAAACCATGTGTCCGCTTGTGCCCGGAAAACAAAATTCGCTGGTTTCTTATGGGTCTGCAGCGTGGCCTCAGTGTGCCATCAATAAAACCCCAGCAGTTGTCTAGTGGACTTCCAGCATTGTGAATGGCTTCTGCAAATGACTGTGCATCAATCCAGTTCTGGTCCAAGTTCTCCAACTTGTGGTTCCACCTGATGTATATGTCATTCAAAACCTTTAAAAAGTAGGGGGAAAAGGTCAATAAACAGGTGGCTTGAAAGAAGACAGTTAGGGGGGTGCTTCAAATACATGGAATACCCTTAATTAGCTTTTGATATGTTTTATAAATATTAATACCAGTTAATACTACCAGGGAATACTAGTTCTGATCTGTTTATTATGTCCCATGTGTCTGAAAAACGCACTTAATGATAAGAGTAGGGCCATTTATTTACACAAGTTAATGTTGACTCTCCCCTCCCCACCCCTTGCCAACTCAAAAAAAAATTGACTTACCTCATGGACTATCATGCTGAGTTCCGGCTCGGGTCTTCCAAACAACTGACACAAATCACACAAACGGTTTGGATATGTCAATCTTCGTAGTAGGATAAGCAGAGCTTCCAAGCCACCAGCCACAGTTCCATTTGGACACTTATACACAGCAGGTATTGAAAGAGCATCGTGCAGTACTCTAAGATCGTTTTTGCTAAACCTGTGTCGGAAAGTTGTAAGGTTTGGAGAGTTCCAATACCATACCTTTGTTATCACGACTATAATTCAAACTCGCCGTTACCTAAACAGGTCGATGGAAGTTTGCTCGTCCAGATTTTCAAGGTCAATTTTAAAACCTATGTCAACACTAGACGGAACCTTACTCAAAGCATCCACAAGGAGAATTTCGATGTCCTCATCGTCAGTGTCAGACGCATGGAGAAGAAGCATATCATTGGTGTACTTTCTAAAGACAGAACATTCGTAAAGAAGACGTTTGGATACATTTGATAGACTTTATTAAACAATTTAGACAACTTATTTCTGAGTAAAAAGAGCAAACCTTGCTGCCGCAGCCGCCATCTTTGTAAACAATCGCTACCAATCCCCGCGCGTTAACTCTTCGGGTATCTTAATCAAATTAGCTGCGCACAAGAACATTTTACGCGTACGAGTACACTACCCGTACCCGTACACCGATATACGAGTATATACGAGATATACGAGATTGGATAATTCAAACGGGGCCGTGACAATTGATTGTGGCATGGGCTCCTGATTGCACAAGTGCAAAAAATTGCAATTCATGGATGGATAACAGAAAGTTAAAGCTGTTTTAACACTTTTGGGCATGCCAGAGCGTCTTACCATGACTATGCACCCTGAGATTTTGACTCGTTAACGGATTTCACTCGCACTGAGGTTTTACATTACATTACATTACATGATGTTTGCACAGGTGCATATGCTGAACTACGAAGACTGTTTTAAAGGGTCAAGGATACGGGACTATGCACTGTTAAACCTACAAGCAGGGTCGACAACAGCGGAGCTCCAGCCGAGACAAATCCTACTCATCCTTCTACCGTAAAGCCTACAAACGGATTGTCAAGAAAACTTCTTGCTACAACAACCGCTCCATCGAAGATTCCCGTTAGGATTGAAACACCGCCTTCCGCTCAAGAATCAGAGGGAGAATACCCGGTAGCGAGGTTAAGAAGAAATAGAGCGTAGAAAAGTACCTAAATTGTTACCATAAACTCATTTGTTTAAGCAAAAAGATGTTAATTGCATTTAACTTAAATACTAAGCAATGGGTTTAGGTATTCTAGGTTTCCCTCGAGAGGTACATACCTCGAAAGGTACATACAGGAAGCTGACGCCCACATTTGTTTTAGGGGATTCTGACGTTAGAGCACAGCGAGTATCTACCCAAAGGAGCCCGGGAAGCAGATCTGAACTCGCTTTGATTTGCCTTTTTCAGATTTTTTAACAATTCTTCGCATAAAACTGTGAATTAATGAGGTTGGAGGAATTTCAAGAAAATTTGTGTACAGAGTAAATAAATAAAAAACAATTACCTCTGCACAGGAATACCCCATCAAGTGAAGTGCCCAGCTAGAGTTTGCATGTCGCTTGGACTCACCTGTGAAGCCTGGAAACGTCTCTTTTGTGGCTTTGAAGTGGGGTTGTTCTTCAGCGATTGGGAGACTAAGCATTCGTAAAGATCTGAATGGACCAGCAGTGGATTATATGTAGTGGATAATTCTAACTGTGAAATAGGCAGGCAAAAAATCTGGCTTACGGTCTCGAAACAATATTCAATTTGTTAACGTTAACTGGATAGGTTTGTAATCTATCTTGGACTGCAATGTTTCAAGAAAGCTTTACAATGCATTTTTTTCAAGGAATTTGTGCTAAACAAGACCATTATCACAGCACTTTTAAATTGATTATGAAATGCTGACCACATAAGTCGAATTCAGTTCTTTTTTGATATTCAGCAGTGCAGCTACAATCAGTGGCAACAGTACTTGGGACGCTCACGGAAGGATCGGCCTGAAAACCTCTCGGACGTCATAAACTAAGCATAACGGTCAAAATTCCACTGAAAGCTTCAATATAGAAGTCCCCCAATCTCCCCACCAATCAATGTTGCTGTTCACGATTGCCAACATTGTTCTAGGGGGGAGGGGGCAATTATTCAAATAGACTGCAAGCAGTCTCTCTTTGCTCAAGGATCGTTGAAACGAAAGCGTAAGTTGAACTTTCAATGACTGAAGCTGCGGGTCGAAAATACCGCGGGCATTGGTTAGAATGCTTACCAACGCCCGCGGTATTTGCGACCCGCAGTTTTAGCCATTTTGAAGTGTTCGCTCGTTTCAACGATTTTAGTGCAAAAGAGTGACTGCTCGCAGCCTATTATTCAAGCCAAGTAAGAAAACAAACTAATAGGGTGAGTGTTCCAATACTTTTGCCAATGATTGTAACTTTTAACCATTTGATAATCTTGGGGCAGTAATGCAAGCGCACAAAGAATCTTTGGAGAGACCGTTCTTCGAGGCCTTCAAATAACTCTTATTACACGCAACTGCTGTTTTACAAGCGAGGTGCGTGCAAACACTTTACGAATGAAACTTTACCTGATCAAGACACGAAGCTACAACAGAGAGGGCGTTGTCACTTGGTCCTTCGACTGAAGGTTGCACATCACTTGGCAACGTAAGTTCACTTACAGCGATGGATTTCAACAAAAGGCAGTTACTGTCAGAGGGTAGCAACAGAAAATACCCCTGAGGAGATGGCTTTGGAGATCGGTGACAAACTGGGGATGTTACTGTGTCAACAGTCATCTTTGTCAACAAGAATACATCCTTAAAAATCGTGACAAGAGATGAGAAGAAAGGTTAGTCATAATAATAGGAGATGATTATAGTGACTCCTAACTGGACGATCCTTCTAAATTAATGTTTCATATCTGCATTCTCAAATATATGATATTTTAAATGTCATTCTCCATCTTTCTGTTCAATCATATAACAACTTACATCAAATAAATGACAAATAAGCGAGAAACTCGAAGTTATATTGTTAGATTTAGCTCAATGAATTTTTATTCCACAAACGTTTTCGCACCTCAGCTTCAAATCAACGTTAGAACTAGCAGAGATCAATGGGGATTAACTCTTCAAAGAAGACATCTTAGAAACCGGTTGGCGTTTATTAGCTGCAGTCTTCAAAGCTCGAATTTAACAGAGATAATGTAAGTTTGGTAGATACATATGGTATGAGCATACCCTATCTTTAAGTACTGAACACAAAGCGTAGAAGTGTTGTTGGTTACTTTCAAGATCCTCCCAGTCCATCTTCCAGCACAAGGTGGGTCGAACAACATACGGCTTTATATGAAAATGATAAAGCATGCTACAATCACTCGAAATATATATAAACTATTAATTGTGTTGAATAAAGGTTGGCCTCTTTTTTCCCATTGTTTCAGTGAAATACAGAAGTCAGGATGATATTGTTTTAGAACTTCTTTCAATGGAAATTGCCATAACTGTATGGATAAACCTCAGTGGGCATGGGTGGGAGGCGAGTGCAATCATCACTATGCAATGATCACCTGCATTATGCAATGATCACCTGCACTATGCAATGATCACCTGCTTCCTATGCCATCCCAGCTCCCTTCGCCCAAAAACTGGAACAAATCCTTACTTCAACTATTTCTTTTGCCAAGAGTTCAAAAGCAATCGATTAGGATTTGTGAGCTGTGCGCTCATAAAAGCGAATGCCACTTCCAAAGCACCAGTGTTTCAGGTTGAAATTCGGTCGAAGTTTTTCAAAAATGGGTCTGCATGGGAAGAGCTTGTTTATTTCAAAGAAATTTCCACTCACCATTCCGAAGAGCTATAAAGTAACAAATCCGAGGAAAGGAAACAAAATAAAAATAATACAAGTAGTTAGTAAAGGGAATATTAAAAAAGATTTGGAGAAATAAATGCATTTACAAAAAGCAGAAAGCAAAAGAAACGAATTCTTATGTTTTTATTTATGTCCCTTCTCCCTTTAGTTCTCTGATATCATCAATGACTTTTCCTGGCTTGTTTCTAATTTCTTCAGTTTGGCGAGTTCACTTTGCAATGTCAACAACCTGAGGTTGTTGAAAACCATAAATTTTGAAACCATCAATAGTAATAACAGAATTTTTATATTTGCGACCAAGCTCCTCAAAAATCTGATTAGGTTCTGTGCATCTCAGCGCTCGTTCTTCTGGCACTATTCCGGAATAGGAATACACGGAATAAGCGGTATTCGTGTTCTTTTGGGACCTATTCCGTTTTCGGAACAAACGGACTACTATTCCGTTAATTCTGCTCCCGATAGCAGAATGAACGAAATGATCGGAATTCGGTTAAACTCCGAATAGGGAGAATATGCGTTCTTTTGGGAAAATTTTGGCGGGAAATGATACGCTGCCGGCCGGTCGCGCACCGGCGGCTTGAAAATTATAAAAATTTAAATAGAATAACGATCCAAAATATCTACCGTAGATGCGGTTGTGCATGACCTCTGTTCTGATTTTTTGCGTACCGATGCTAGAACAAGAAGGTCTGTTAGTTTGTGTTATTTAAAAAAAAACGTGCCCTTGCGGCCTGGTCAAAAGAAATGACGTTGGCATTAATTGGTTTGTACAAAACCACGTACGAACTGCTTTTTCAACAAAGTCAACATCAAGAAGGAGGGCGTATGGGAACGCATTTGCACTACGCAAAGCACTCACAAGTACAAAAACTTCTTCGTCATCTTCCCCTTAAGGTTTTTAGCAAATGAAGCAAACCGAAAAATCGAGAAAACCGCCAAAAAATTGGTACGTTTGTCCATATTTCAATATTTCGTGCGCCAAACTTTCGGGAAACCGGCGCATCCGCAAATACAATGGTTCCCAGGTCACCTTCGCTTATAGCATTCCGTTTTAAGAATATGCGCTCTTTTGCGAAGTGAAGTTCCTTGTATTCTGTTATTCCGAATTCGGGATGAGAATAGCACGGATACTCCCAAAAGAATGCACCCTCAGTAAGACTTCGGCGAGTAACCCTTAAAATATCGATACAATATACTTCCACATACCACAGACTCGCATACGGCATTTGCCTTGACAAGTTTTACTGCAGTCAGATTGTATACAGGATACGTCAGTATGTTCGGTTTTGTCACTGCTACTCCTTTGCTTGATATATTTGCTGATTCTGAACACACCGTCTATGTTGATCAGAATGATCGAGTAAGGACACAGTAATTACAATGACTCTCGAGGGTGGTTCACAGAACAAGACACCAACCGCAAACAAAATGGAGCCAGGAGCGGATCCGAGGGGGAGTGGGGGGAGTTGAATAGGGTGGTTAGCCACCCCCCATTTTGAATTTCCTTTTTCTCTCTAGTTATCTGATTTTCATTGTATTTTTCTTTTTGCTGGAACAGATACTGTTTACCTGATGTGAACGTTTTGATTAATGCAAAACACAACAAAGTGAAAATGACAGCCGAAACTATCTGGACTTTTTTTAGAGTATATACTACGATTCTTTCAATTCACCCCCTCCACCCCCTTAAAATATTCCTAGATATACCTGATTTATGAAAGGTGGGACAAGCAATTGATGTGTTCGTCATAGTCCATCTTAACTTAATTCATCCAAGTCATTACTTGTTTGCACCTCTCTCTGGTCTGAATGTCACTAAACCTTGAAAACAATTTCATTTTATAAAGACTAATTGAAAGCGTGTAGAACGTGGAGATATACTTACAAAACAAGACTGGTATGGTAGATGAAAAGGATCCAGCATACATTCATGCAGATCACACTTGAGCGTGAGACCCGTATTGACGGTTTCTTGACTCAGTTGATCGCCTGTAAGTAATCACGCGCTAAAAATATATAAAGTAACTCCCAATGACACTCTTGTTCTGCAGTCAGACAAAAGCCAGTGACTTACTTCCGCTGTCATTATCCTGGGCAAAGGCGTTGGGAAGAGTCAACTGTAAGTGTTCCTGATCTGTGCTCCCATCAATTAACCAAGACTTGAAAAAGTTTTGAAAGCTAAGAACATCTACAAAACAGAAATGAGATTTGTAAATTAGCAAGATTTCACGAAACACATTTGAACTAGGCTTGCCTCGAAGTTTCTGCAAGCACAATATTAATATTTCCTTTTGGTCTAGCTGATTCTAAAGTTAATGACCGATGTAAATGGTCTGGGATGGTAATTTGCATAAGAGACTTATCAAAGCTTGTCTTGAACTTATGCAGCGCGGTGTGTATGTCCAACGTGTTTTACTAGTCATTTTAACTAAAAACAGTCCTAAGTTGTAATTAATTTAATTTGTTACCTTTCTCCAAGGAAATAACATCGACGAGGCCACATTCCACGAGACCATCATCATCAGTTCCAGGTGAACTGTTATCTTTAATTTTTGGATAAAAAGTAGCAAAAAAAATGCTCGTGTCATCAACAGTTATTAATATTAACGTTTTAAGTGTACTCATTTTCAAATGAGGCACGCTCAAGAGCCGCTGGAGCTCACACGGCCGGCCAGAGTTTATCCCGTTTTCAAGTAGCATGAAGCGACAAAGAGCATTGCTAACCCCTTGAACGGGATAATCTCGTACCCAGATCACCCTATTTCCAATGACAGAGTGAGATCTGGGTACGAGATTATGAACGGGATGCTACAAACGTGGTCAAAATCTGTTAAGTAAACCGTATACAAACCAACAAAATACACTTGTTCGTTATTTCTCCCTTGTGAATTCCAAAACAGTTACTTTTCCCTCCCCACTCCCCCTATCCAATGTTGCTTTGGAAAGTGTTGATCCAGGTAATTATCCGTGTCCCCAAAAAAACAACGATGAGTCGGGAGAGAGGGAGTTGAAAAATGGTTAATTTTTTGTTTGTAACTGAAAGCACTTGGAAGCAGGGTTATTTTATTAAGAGTTTGTCCTCGATTGTTTATTGACTCCTGTCTTGCAAAAGTCTCGGAAGATCTCCGACTTATTGCCTCTTGGTGCTGCACGAATAAGTTGCTTCTTAATCCAGACAAAACTAAACTTATTCTCTTTGGAACGAAACAGCTTTTAAGTAAAGTACTTGATATCAGAGTCCCCTTTCTTGAGCAACATTTAATTCCTGTGTCCTCAGTCAAAGACCTGGGTATAATATTGGACTCGAACCTCACACGTTAATACTCTGACCTCGTCTCTTATTTCTATCCCATGCCAGACAAGCAGAGTTAGGCACTTGTTTTCTAAATCAGTACTTACCACCATTCTGAACTGTCTAGTTTTTTGTAAACTTTTTTATTGCTCGACAATCTGGTCTGGAACGTTTGCGTACAACATAAACAAATTGCAACTTGTACAAAACTTCGCCGCCCGCGTGTGTTGACTAACACCAAGAAGTTTTATCACATCTCACCAGTGCTGCGGGCACTGTGTTGGCCTTCTATTAAGAATCAGGTATTAGTGCGTGATGCTACGATGCTATATAAAATAGTTAATGGCCTTGCACCACAATATTTAGAGTGTTACGTCAACAAAAGATCAGCTATCCCCAGCTACAATACTAGATCTAGGGACAACCTAGTCGTACCCTTTTGTAGGACAGCTACAGCACAGAGGTCCTTTAGTTATAAAGCAATCACCGCTCGGAATTCTCTTATAAGTGAAGAAACGAAAAATAGCGCAACACTCTCAGTTTTCAAGCGCGCAGTAAAGCGCGAAATATATAACAGTCCGTAGCAATTTTTAGGATTAGAATTGTAGAATAGTTAATTATTTATTTATTTACTTTTATTTTTTTATGATTATATTGTAATTTTTATTGGTAGTTTTATTCGATTTCCAATTATTGTAAATTAAATCGGAAGAGCCACTGGCTGGAGATTTAATAAACTTACTATTACTACTACTATCCCCAAAGTTATTTGTCTATGGATACAACACAATGATTGAGCTAGGTCTCGAACCAGCGTTCTTGCAGTTGGGGGCGGGAATCCGAATCACTGACCATTACACCAGTGTGTCTCCACAAATGAAGAAATGGAGATATACTGATGCAAAGAACGAAATGATCATAAGGGTGTGTGAGAATTTTAAATTATCGTTTTCTATCCTACCTGAGCGTGTATCATCTTCTTGTGTGTTCAGTTCGTCCAATTTTTGGACATTGACCACCTGGATTTTCTAAAGAAGGAATACAAAAGTAAGGTACAAAACTCGTTAGCCTGCGCAGCTGGCGGTTCGGTTGTTGCGGAGCAAGGGATGGCTGGGACGGGGGAAAGGAAGAACACTCGCCCCAGCCTTCTCGCGGCTTCGTCGCTCGAGATCTCTCGCTTTCCGCAACAACAGAACCGCCAGCAACGCAGGCTAAAAAATTCACAAATTCAGGCTCCTGGAGCACTTACATTTCATAGTATGCCAGTATCCCGTTGGAGCCACCTGAATCACTTCAGGTATATGTGCTTAAACTATCTAGATAAGTGCAAGAATCATTTCTCTCTTTCGTTTAATTAAACTAGAACTAACGATGAAATGATATATGAAATGGATCATATATGAACTGCGGATATGAAATTAAGTGAAGCTGTGATCTTCGCAGTTATGGACGCAATTTTTGCAGTTGCGTAAAGAAGCCTGAAAAATTCAGGACTTGAACGGGGTTTGAACCCGTGACCTCGCGATACCGGTGCGACGCTCTAACCAACTGAGCTATGAAGCCGCACCGGTGTCGCGAGGTCACGGGTTCAAACCTCCTTGAAGTCCTGAATTTTTCAGGGTTCTTTATGCAATTGCAAAAATTGCGTTCATAACTGCGAAGATCACAGTTCACTTGATAAACTAAGTGTATCAGTAAAATTGTAGGTCACTTCTTTTCGACAAGCTCTTTTTAACTTTTTTTTTTTTAATTATACAAGCGTTTAGTCCTCGCTAATAAATGTCATGAGTTATCAAATCTGTAAATACTGTTCATGAAAGCATTTGCTCCAGGGATGTCA
The DNA here is from genome assembly GCF_036669935.1 of Montipora foliosa. Classification (NCBI taxonomy): domain Eukaryota; kingdom Metazoa; phylum Cnidaria; class Anthozoa; order Scleractinia; family Acroporidae; genus Montipora; species Montipora foliosa. Next base: position 56,932,374 of record NC_090874.1, read on the forward strand.
TACAAAAAGTATGGATTTTCTCAATCTTAGTGTCTTTGAATGTAATAACATATGACTTGTAAAGGACGCCAAACCTTCAGATTCTCGAGGTCGATGCTTTTTGAGAACTTTTCGATATGTTTTGTGACACAAATTGCCGATCTGCAGGTGAAGAAGACGATCTCTAGCTGACAACTTGATGTGCTCATCTTGAAGACAAAAGACATAAATAAAGATAAGATAAACGCTAAATTCGAAAAGTGAAGACTGACGATCATAACAACAATCCTTATCGATTCAGTATCCTCCAAGTTTTTTTTAACAACCTTCCTTACCTTTGACTAGTCTTAGCTGGGACATTGCCTTTGACTAGTCTTCGCTGGGACAAAGGTAAGGTACGGTGGTTGTCCAAACTTGGGAGAGGCCAGCGACAAAACTGGATGAAATATTTCACCACAAAGAGAGTAGAGCACATGATGGCTATGAGGCGGGAAGATATCAATGTTGGGAAATGGAGCTCCAATCACGCCTTTACAAGTCTCATTCGATGCCGGGTTGAAAAGGCCAATTCTCTTAGAAACGTTTTCATAGTTGTTTGCCGCTAATCGTCTAACGGTCCAAATTTTTTATGTTAAAGAACGCGAGAGAAACTTCCAAGAGAGACTTGGAAAAAGGGGGTATATTGCTCTCAATTTAAACAGCTAAATGATTCGAGCCTGGCGGCAACTGACCTGTCTTAAGCTTTGAGATTGCCGTTTAAACTGTGTCACAGCCTCTTTCAGCCCTTGATGAATAACGTCTCAAAAAAAATTAAAATATTGGTAAGATGAGATTATCGTTCTTGTGGAAAACATGCTCCCTTAAAAATACAAGTGACTTTTACATCATGGTGATTAACTGTTCTCATTCCACCTCTTACACTTTAATTAAGTCAGCAAACAAATTGATGCACTCTCGATATCGTTTGCATTTTAGTGAGACAATTTTATACAATGTTTAATAAACAGACATCCTTTCCTTTTTTCGTATATGAACGTATTTTTTAACAGTACGGAGAAGTGCCAGCCACGACTGTCAAACTTGGTTTTGACGGAATGAACTCCTGTCGAAGTAACGAAATTTTATTCAAAACAACGCGGAGGGTAAATGTCCTCCAACTTACGCACGTTTGAGTCTCTCAAAGCTGGCCGATTTTATAGTGAAATGGCTGGAAAGGAAAACAAAGGATTTAACTTGATGATACTTAACTTTCTGGCCCCAGCTGTTCAAAAAGTAGAAAGCGCTATCCACCGGACACATCGCTATCCATTATCCTATTGCCATTGGTTTCGCTAATACTTATCCACTGGATAGTGATTTATCCGGTGGATAGCGCTATCCATCATTTGAACAACTGTGGCCTGACGTATATATGTATATAACCTTCCAAATTAAACTTACTGTTGCCGTGCGGTACCTCCTAATTACCTGGAGAGGATAAAGTGGTTGGATTTCCTTTGGCAAGGAACTTTAATTCCTCAAACGCTGCATGAAGTCGTGAAAAGTTTCCTCTGACATGTTGCAATGGAACCAAGTTCTGAAAATAAATAACTGATTTGATCCTTTTCTGAGAATTTAGCCACTGAAAGATCGATTCAGTCGTGGTAAATTACCAATAGTTGATACGAACATCAATCTGTGCAATATAAAAAAAAATGTTGGCAGGACCACCTTATGACGATTTTTATTCACCGTTTCTAAAAAATAACTTGACTGATTTTACTCTGTCTAACACCAGACTGATTTTACTCTGTCAAACGCCAGAGGATTTTACTCGTCAAAGCCAGGTGGTTTTCCCCGTTACATTGTCATGAGTAACATTAACAATTCAAGTAAGTAAATTTAGCATACCTTGGGAAAGCTTTTAAGTACAAACAACCCGAAAAATGGTGTTCGACAAGGTCCGCTGAGATGTGTAACCAGTGAAAAGAAATTCACAAGAGCTTCGTGAAGGTATTCACAGATGTCTGCATCTAAGGGCGGGCTGCAGTCCACGAATAACACTCTAGCTACAATGGATAATTTAAAAAAAACAACAACACTGAACAGTGAGTTTAAGTAACAGCAATCTAGCCTTTGAAAATCTAAGTGATCCGGTGGCCGAAGTTGAGGACGAGCATGTTTAATATAAGTTAAATTTGCATTTAGGAAGAATGTAAAGATTCACTGAATATGAAATTAGGTGAACTTGCCCATTGGCCAAGAATAGTGGAATGTAATTCAGGACCATCGAGGAAAATCCTAGTTTTGTTCGGAATGGCATTCAAACTGAAAATCACTCCACTCTCCCTTTCCCCCATACTTTCTGAGACACGTCGCCGCTTGCATAAAAGCAAAGCCGATTTGAAAAATAATATAATTTTATTCCAAACGTTTGCGACTTTTAATAAAACCTCTTCTCTTTGCTGGATTTTCATTAATTTACTTTCGTTTCTTTCATTTTACCTAGTTCGAACACAAAATTTCTTTGCCACCCGATGCAAAAACGTCCCACGACCTACTAACCCTCGAAATCTCAGCTTTCCACAGAACAAGATATAGTTAATTAAAATTACCAATTCGTTTGAAAACAACTCGTTTGATACCATATTTTTGGGGTCAACAGTAAATGATATGCACATGACCACTTTATTGGTGGTACATGTTTCAGTAAAAATTATTTTGGCAAATAGTCGACCAACTACGCTCCAGTCATGTGTCGAACCTGACGGTTGAGCTATTAGTCTAAGCACGGCAGAAGAGGGCCGTTTGATTCAGCTTGGTTCGGCAGGTTAGCTTTAAATTTAGAGCGGCAAACAACGTTAATTTCGACAGGTCTGTCGCATTATGCGACCATGGAGCGACGGCTGATTGATTTCTGGTCATGTGCCGAACGAAACCCATAAATTACGACAACTTTTCAGCTTCCTAAGCTTAGAAGTTATACCCTCACTCAAGCCCTTACCTCATCGTTAGTTTGGTGCAACCCACAGGTACGATGTATGAATCAGTCGTTGCTCAGAAGTCGCACCGTTATTGAGTTATGTATTAGGGCTAAAAAATTCCGTTGTTTATCTTCTTACCTGGTTGTCTTACAAACGCTGTACGATTGCAATTGGGTTGTTTTCTTGCAATTTTCTCCATGTCATTTATGAACTGACAAAAAATATAATAAGCGTATTGTGACCCTTTAAAAATTTACACTTGAATGTCCATTAAGCAACAGATAACGAAATATGATCCTATCGATGACCTATCAATGATGAAATTCATGACATTGGGCCGGCTGAAAGACCACTAACTTGAGTACAAAGCAAACTAGTAGAACTGTAAAAAGGCCTACCCCTTTTCCTTCAACTGGGATATTTACTCGAGCATTTTCGATCTTCTTTTGCCTTTATATAGCGCAATGCCTTGAATAAAAATATCTTTTAGAATTTACTGTTCTTCTTTGGCGAAGAATTTCCCACAAGTTTAGAAAACTAACAAAACACTATTTTCCACATTTTGGCGGGAAACTTGTCGGCTGCGTTTATAGCATTCAATTGGGTACCCATATATGAAGCCTCTAGCAAGGCGCTGAATTAAAACGAGGGCTCAAAGCGACACAAAATCCACCATTTTGAAGCAGATCTTTTGTTATCCAACTATTTTTGCCAGTAATATGAGAGACGTAAAAGGATTTTTGAGTAGAAAACAGAGTGAAGGTGGACCTTTGGCATCAGAGTGGGCTGTTCTTGGAGAACTATACGAGAAAAAGTAAGTTGGCTCGAGCTAAACTAACTTTTTGCCTTGTCACGTCTTTTGGCACAACTGATCGCACTTCCCATCCCTTTCCTAAATTTTAGCACTCAGGATCTCCTAGAAAAATTATGCCGAGTTAACCTTGGGAGGGAACACGGACTAGCGATGGTGCCAAATCTGTGTAATTGAGTTTGAGCGGTTTCATTTTGTCAGTCTGTACATGTACATTTTAACTTATACTTTATCGAAAGATTGTTTTCCTGCTCTGGAAGCATAACCTAATCCAAAAAAAAAAAAAATTAATCAACCATCGGACTGTTGAAGACGTTGTGAAGACATCGAAATATTATTTTCTTTTCACTACTGATGACTCTGAGTTGGTAATTTTTTAAATATAGTATTTCACCACCACTAAATGACTGAATCATTTTTGGTTATGTATAGATCTGTAGCTCAAATTGTGTATGCTTTATCACAGTGAAGAGAGTTTTGGAGAGCAAAGTTTGTGGAAAGATCGAGAGAGCTAGTAATTTAGTGTTTTAAACCAGAGTATGTGTTTTAGATAGAGCACTTATTAATTGCATGCCATTGTGTTATCTCTTTAAGGTTGTGGCATCAGCTGACACTCAAACTTGCTCAGTTTGTCAAGAGTGATTACTTTGCTCAGAATGGGGGGCTTGTTGAGGTACATGCATATGTGCAGCAGTATTCAAGAGAACAGAAAAATCTTGTAGCCTCCCAAGCAGTTGTTTTTATGGCTTTGTGACACATGAATTTCCCCAGAAACATGAAAGGAAGTCCGAAGGCTTGCTTGGGAGTCTAGATGAGCTGTAGGTCACAAGTAAAAGATATATCTACCTTAGGAAGCTGGATACACGACTCAGTATAATAATACAATTTAATAGGGACCCTATAGTATGCACTCCTTATTGAGCCCTTTATAAGGGTTAGTCATGGTCTAAGTAAAATGATACTAAATATGTTAGGTTTCAAAGAAACATAAAAATTTAGTCGGGACAATGCTATCACTTTCTGCTATAAGGCAGTGGTGTGACCTCCTTACAGTACTGTGTACTTGATGGCAGGATGGACTGTGTTCTTTATGTGAATGAGTATTGTAGTTTTGACCTTTAGGTTTTGTTTGATTTTTTCAGATGTATGAAAATTTCCTTGCAGATTTTGAACATAGGTAAGGATTTAGTGGGGACTTTGGCAACAATACTGTTGTCAGGGTTTATACTACTCCTTGAAGTCCTTGAAAAGCCCTGGAATTTAATTTTAGACTTCAAGGGTGCTTGAAAATCCCTTAAAAGAAAGTATTTGGTGGGAAAGGTTTGAAAACCCCTTGAAGTTTTGCTTGGGTGAAAAGTGTTGGAAATTGTTGAAATTGCATCATGCTACATGTAAGTTAAAGAGACATTTTCAAAAATTTAACCCAAATTTGACTGTTGGGGTAAAATTAAATGCAAAAGTTAAAGTGTCTTTGAATGCACTTAACTCACAGGACTTGGGAAATAATATCAAAGTAGGCTTTTTCAGCAAAGAAAACACTGAAACATGATATATGGCATAGAAATCTTCTTCCAAACATCCCTTGAAAATGCAATTTCTGGTTCTTGAAAACTCCTTGAATACTCCTGGAATTTTGTAAACAAAATCCAGTGACAACCCTGCGTTGTCAGCGAGCCTGTGTTTCATCAAATTTTGATTGTCTTTTCTTCTGGCAAAACTGTTCAACACACTGTACTTACATGGTGTTCCAGCAAATAAGGACTGCTACAATCTCCTGTTTGTTCTCTTTGTCTCAGAATAAACATGCTGTCCCTCATGGAAATTGTTCTATTTGTTATAAAGGAAATAAAAGGTAACAAATTGCTTTTTCACTCTGAGCACTTTTTTTGTGATTTTTTTTACACTTTTTGACTGTATTTCAGTAGTTGATAACCTTCTTTTGCTTCATGCTTCAAAGGCAAAGGTGACAGTATTTTTGGTTATTTATCTCTTGAAAATGAAGCTCAAATCAGAGAAAAAAAACTACACTTTAGGGCTTTCCAGGCAACTGACAAAGATTGTTGGTAGTTCTGAGCGAAAGTTAAAATAGACCAAAAATGTAGTCACTTTTGTTACCGGTATTCTGTGTCTTATAATACTCTATTGATTTCAGAGCCAGAAGCTGCACTTGAATTCCTGGAAAGAGAAAAAGAAAAGGTTTGTTTTAATTTCGGTTCAATTCTAATTTCATGTTGGTTATAGCAACATACAGTATCCTTTTTGCTAGGACTTTAGAATAATAACTCTTCACAAATAGCTTGAATGTTGTCATGCATCTAAGAGTCTGTTTAGTATATGTAATACATCAATCACAGGCAACATAGAATATGTTGGCCAAGTATACAGTAAGTAAAACTTTTAAGTGTTGCATTACTATAGAGTGTATTCACTCACGTGATCAGTAACCTTGTTTTTCCAGCAAAACTAAAGACAGTGTTAGCATGATAATAGAGTTCAATTCCCAGAGGATTGGTTGGGTACACCATCACTGCCGCTGTTTCATTGTTTAGGAATACCAACATGGCCCCCATGACATCACATGAAAACACTCGATATACATGTAATGCCTATAATAGTAAATTTAGGGTTAACTTGCTTAATGCAGAGCGGTGTATCATGTGTT
>NC_090874.1:56946288-56951288 GCF_036669935.1 Montipora foliosa
TATCTCTTGGCTTAGTGAAAGGTATAATGGTTTCTTTTTTCTGTTGATGTCTATTTTGTCAAGTGCCGAAATACAAATGCACTAAGAGAGTGGGAGTTTCTTTCGATATTCTCGTGGCATCGTCCGACAAACCTGAGTTATGATACGTTGTACCATCACATTGAAATAGCTGTCAGCTTCCAGTTACCAAGACGTCACCAGGATCACATTGGTTGGTGACTAAGCGTTTGCAAACACACTTGCCGCCACCTTTGTGAGTTAGTCGCATCTTTTTTTTTTTTATCTATCGCTCGTTTCTTATCACCAGGGTCCATAGATGAAGTTGAACAAATGGTTCACATGACCTGGGTTCAGCCCAGAGTGTTAGACTTAAATCAAGTAAGTTATCATCTTTTTTGTAACCCAACGCCAATCTTGATCTGCAACCAATTATCGTTCTGCATTATAACTATAATAATTGGCAGATTCCAATAATCGTGATCGGGGTTTAAAAACATGAGGCGTAGCCGAGTGTTTTAGACCCGATAAAACACGTGCTGTGAGTTTTTTGAACGGCTTCAAAAACATTCCACAAAGAGCGTGTCCCTCTGGACGCAAAACAATGGTTCAAATTGTGAGAGGTGAATTTTTATCAGGATATAAAGCTCGTACACGTGACGGTTTATCGTTGTTTTGATATGCTCATGAATTATTAGTGAGTTTTTGAAATATGTATAAAACACTGCTGCTCGTTTTTTAAACATTACATATATCACTGCCAGTAGTTAATAATATAAGACAGTGGTGAAACCAATCGCAACTTCCAAGTTTAGGCAGACAAACTTTATAGATGCCACATGGTGTATTTGATTTTGCAAGAATCAGGTGAGATAGCGTCGTGAATTAAAACCCTTTTTTCACATGCAGATTGCCCACATGAGAGATCGGTTGTCAGAATGGTGTGGTAAAGTCAAGACGCAGGTTTACTCTGTTGAAGACCAAGGCCCCGAGCTACTCGTGTAAATTCCTTAATTGTTTTGTTGTTAAGATCAAATAAAAATGCGAACAATATTGGTTTTCGACTTTGGTTCCTTGTAATAAGAAAGGATAATTGCGAACTTGATGGGATGGATTGGGAAAGATATTTAGTAGTGTGTTTAGGGGATTCGTCCTTCAATTAGTGTTCTGAATGACAAAAGAATGAAGGAGTTTAGCGGAATCTTAGCCGGCAAAGATTCCTGAAAACATCCATACAAACTAAAACAGGCATTTCAATGATGAGCCTTCAATCGCGCTGCACGCTTCTCTTACCGCTGAGCTATCAAGCCAGTTGGGGGTTTGAGGTGATCCCGGTGATAATACGTCCACATTACTTAACGATTATTCGCTTTTACGAGGTTGCTGGTTCGCAAGCACCTTTCTTAAAGTACGTGATTTGATACTTTCAAAAAAAGCAGAGTTGGTACTTGTAATTAGCTGTTTCACTTTACACGATGAAAATGGCTCTTTTGGTCAGGAGACGGCTAACTGTCCCGAAACAAAAAACGCAAAACGATGGTGGTTATTATCGTTTTCTTGTTGTGTTTCGGCTATGAGACGTTATTTTAGCATCGTGTGCTCATCTTACGCACTAATACCCCATCATTCTCTTTGACTGTCGAAGACTCACCCTAGCCTGAGTTTTAACACGAGCGCCTCGAAAATGATGCAAAGCTGTGGAAACGTTAAGCACGCTGGAGAGTCGACCCTACCAAAACACGCGGCAAAGCGCGCGTTTTATCAGCTCCTTGATTCCACAACTGCATTGATGCCTTCTCGCGTTCGTTGTCTAGCGTGGCCATGTTCAGTCATCGGAGGTAAAAATCTTTAAATACGGGAAATAAATTAGAGGCATTAATTTAAGTAAGGGTGCGTTCGATTGACCGTATTCCGGAATAGGAATACATGGAATATAAGTTAGAAATCCTTCGTTTTTACGGAGATTCACATTGAAATTGTCAGATAGCTGCTAAAATGCTATTTTAAACATATTTTTGTTATCCTTGCTGCTTCGAAACGTGCCAAACATACCGTTTTAATCATCACTCTACGTATTCTTATTCCGGAATAGGGTCAATCGAACGCGCCCTAAGCGTTAGATGAATTGAAAGGTACTTCTTAAGAGGATGTCTGAGTCGCCTAGACGTCATAGCCGTTTTACACTGATACCAGACGCAACAAAGTGCAGCTCGCTCAGCAGACTCGGCAGTGGAGACGTCCGGAGTGAGAATGTAAAGTTGCGCATTCAATCTCCGGAAATCGAAATTAGCGCGTGTCGTTCTTTTATTCGTCTCAAATTACCAGCAGACATTCAATAACATATGACTTCTAAGACGTCCTCCAGAATGTATTGCTTGCGCGCACCCACGTGATTAGACGGCCATGTAGGTGTACAAAACGCAAGCAAATTGTCGCTCGCGTTTTGCGTAATAATAGTGCCAAATTCCCAAAAGACTTCTTCGCTAATGTTCAGTATACCAACATGACGTCAGGTGCAAGCCATTGCTGAAAAGTAACCAATGCTAGGAGCCATGACAGGAGTCAAATACAATCATTTCTCTTTCTTTTCGAGCAACACTGGCATTGAGACAGTCACGTACGTACTCTTTCTTGGGCGCGATCTAATATCGACTGCTCAGGTACGGCAACGGAGCTCTACTGTGACGTTCCATGGAGAAGGTGGTACATGCGCAAGGTAACTCAAACTTACGTATTCGAACTAGATCTTCAGGTTCTGAGGCCAGACGATCCCGCGTTACCCGGCTGCCATGGAACGAGGGGAAAAAACCTAATGTCTTAAAATAGCTATCTTTTCGGTGCATGCAATGACATTGTTTGTGATATCGCGTGTAGTCAGTACCAGGTGACTGAAACTAATGTTGATGTTCAACTCACGCCTTGAGCGCTCCCTATTGCAGGTTTTTCTGTAAACATTCCTTTGAAAAAGCACGTAACACTTAAACATCACTTTAAATGTAAACAAAACAATTCAAACTTTGGCTTAAGACAAAGAAATCTTGTCTACTGAATTAGGAATCGATCCGAATGGGAAAAAGAAAGCAGTTTGGTCAGTCTTACCAGGCTTAAAGACGCTTACGCTTTTCGACAAAGCTATCCAACTTAAGACGTTTTGGAGAAGGAAGTTTAACGGTGAAATCTAATCAACGGAAAGTGTATGTGACACGATTTTGACTGAACGTCAATCTTTTGTTCTTCTCTTTTTTCCCTTTCCGTTCCTTTTTGCTCTAAAAGCGTATATCCCAGATGCCAACATACAACCGTTTTAAAGTTTATAATCAGTCTTTTCAATTTTCGTTACGGCCACTATTTTACACAATCATTAGTTCTTGTTCAGTGGTACGCCATGAGGTATTTTAATAATAAATTGATCGCAAGTGGTCAATCTGGTCTTATCAAACATATGGAAGGACTAAAACAACAAGTTCATTGAAATTCTTGCCATGACTATATAAGCTGTTAAAATATTGAGAAAAGGATGGAATTTACTGAACGATGCAAGCTTTTTTTTAAAAAAAGGGGGTCCAAGTTCTTCAAATAGATTGATCAGGAATTGAGACCCTGGTCGTCTGCACACCGCTGGCTAGCTTGTTGTGATGTCTGAGGATCATTAAGAGTCGAACGAAAAACGATTGTACGGGCCGTTGATTTGCAATTGGTTAATCATAACTTGCTCAAAATGTATGTTAGAAATACTTAATGCCTTACGTATAGATAGTAGACTTTCAAACTGCAATACAATCTTTTTTTTTCACAGCAATGTAGACTGTGACTCAAAATGCACTCGTCCATTTGGTGCACTGCTCTTATATGCCTCGTCTTGGTACTTGCCGTACATTATGGAGATGGTAAGCCAGTATATGATCACTTGAGAGCAATTACCTCCATCATTGGGTTCGGTTCCCGAACTCGACGCCATGTTTGGGTTGATATTGTTGGGTCTCAGTCTACTCTTCTACGAGATGCTTTTCTCTGGGCACTCCGGTTTCCCCCTCTCCGGCATCAAACCATCATGATCATGTCATACGATGAAGTTGTAGTATCAATTCTTACAATGAGAGTACGGGATGGTTTTATTAAACGCATGTTAGAGCGAGTTTCAATTGAGTGTCGTAAAACCAAAACCAAAGTAATTACTTTGGCCAATCAAAAAGGACGGAGACAATCCAGTAAACCAATCAAAACTCGAAAGTAATTACACGTAGCCGACACAAAGCGCGGGAAAATGTGCACGCGTGAGCCACGATTGGTTTTGGTTTCACTTCTGATTGGTTGAAAAATGGCGCGAGAACTTTGAACCAATCACTGAGAGAAGTAATCATAAACCAAAGTAATTATCTAATTACTTTCGACACTCAATTGAAAACCGTTCTATCACTCTGCATTCAATTTATTGTTCAGCACGCCTGGATTAGTCAATGCAGGAATCCAATTTCCGACACCATCATGTTGAGCTGAGTTTCCTTCTTGCGCTATCGCGCAACTAGAGCGTATTTCTGCACAGCTTCGTTTCCAGGGCCTCTCCTTTCTCTTCTCAAAGCGAAGGAAGAGGTCCCGGGTATGAGGTAGTGCTTATATTTAACCGTTAACAGCGAAGCTTTCATTTTCGCGATGATACTGCTTTTGCGAACTTCATTGCGAGTAAATTTTTGTTACTTTCCTGTAGGAAAGTCTGGAATTTCAGAAAAGGATAGCACGGAAGATGAAATGGAGGAAGAAACTCAAAGGGTGAATATACTGTGTTTCCTAAACGAAAAGAATCGAGCAATGATATAATTTTATTTACTTTAGCCAAAAGTGCTGATGGTGAACTATCAGGATATCACCCAAAGAAAAAGAAAACTTTGATTCTCTTTAGCGACTTTGTGCTAAAGCTTTATCGATTACTAATTGACTATTTTCACCATTCCATAATGCAATACTTTTTAGGGAGGGGGGAGGGGTGGTTTACATAAAAAACAATA